>NW_011948441.1:809379-1005576 GCF_000503995.2 Ceratosolen solmsi marchali
TTCACTGATCCCGCTCCACTTGGGATCCCTTCTTCCTGTATTAATTAATCAATCAGAGGTTGATCTTGGGTCGTACAATAGATTATGCACGCCTTCATTTCCACTTCCTTCCGGGCTCAGTTCCGAATTTGCTAATCGGGAAAGTGTCGGAAGGTGGCGAACCTTTTCCATTGGTCACCTCTCCTTGGTTGCCTCATCCCTCTCTGGGACTTGGCTAGAAGAAGGGTCCGCTTGGGCGTGATCAATTTTCCAATGCGATCGACCAGATGTGGCATAGCCAAGAACAATGCAAGCATTGTCTTAAAGGCCGAGTGCGCACGTATGGTCATTGCAGGTTGTTGCACGTGCGGGGTTTTTGGGTTGCAGTGAATATAGGAAATGTTTTGTACTCGATGCTTTACGCATATCTGATATTCGTTCTGAATCTACTTTAGGGTTCTCCCGGTAATAAACTCATTAAGTTCAACTACACTGGGAGCATGAGCACGTTTCGCTCGAGTTTTCCAGATGTTTTATGACACTAGTGCAAAATAATTATGAGCAGGAAAGTTTTGAAATCTTAAATACAATTTTCATGATATTACTTGCCAGATATTTTATTGCCTTACTAAAAGGAGTCTCTCATTCTCAAACAGTATTTGTTTTCACATGTGACATGCAAGTTCCTGATATTGTACTGTACATTATAATTTTTCCGCCGGAATTCCAGTGCGGCTAGAATTTAATAAACTGAAAACACGTGGTGGCATACAATCTCCTTTTATTGAAAAGAAAATGCCAGCGTAATAGAGGAATTTAATATGATGGATAAATTATTCATGCGATGCCTTTTATTTCGATGAGGACTAATTGTCAAAGTAGGTGTGCGAAATTTTTCTAAGAAACCTCTCTGATAAATATCAAGTAGAACATTTAGATAATATAAATATGCCGATATATATATATGACGATATAATTAATATTCTCTTAATGGTAAAGTTTAGAAAATCTGTTACGAAAGTAAAAAAGTTCGAACGTCTATTTCCAAGCTCGGAATTTGTAATTTATTTTTACTCTTTGAATGATATGAAACTTTTACCCCATGACTTGATGAATCTGAAGGTAAAAGTCTAGGCGGTGACAAACAGCCTAGGCAGTTAGGAAATGAATTTTCTCCCCTTAATTCCTTGTTTTTTTTTCTCTATCATTTACCAACCGATAAATTAATTTTTTAAACTATAACCGATCGACTTTTATCGACAAATTGTCCTACATTTTTTGTTTGGCTCATTTTAGCTCAAATATACTTATTTAAAAAAAAGTGTTTAAAAATCTATTTATTCATATCTATATTCGTGAGGGGATGGAACAATGAGGCTTCATGTCAATAATATATTAATAACTAATAACAAGTTAATATTAAATAGTAAATAATAACAAGTTAATAAGTATTTTATTTTTATTTTAATTTATTGTAATTATTTATTTTCTGTTCTAGCATAAGCTGTTGATTACATTGATGTGCCTAAAAAAAATTTAAAAAAAATTTGATTTGTCAATGTATGCAATAGATATTTAAAAAATGCATATATAAAAAAAAATCTTGTAAAAATGCTATATTTCTTAAAAGTCTTAAAATTTAATTCATCAATATTTCAAATATAATTATAGGATGAAAAGCTGAATTATGGAAAAAAATAAAATAAAATAAAATCAATGTGATTGAATTAACGATTTTTAAAGAAGCCACTTCTGTTTTAGAAATGCACATAAACCAAGGGCTTCAATATTATGATATTCGGTAAATAAATAATCATTAAAAGTACTTGAGCTACAGCAAATAAATACATCGTTAAAAATGATATTTAATAATCATTTGTAATTTAATATTTAAATGGTATCGAAATAATTATTCAACTAATGCTTAAAGAAAAAATCACTTATAAAATGTTCTTATTTTTACATTATTTTAAGGTTACAGAATATCATATTTTCATATCTATAAAGTGCTTTGAAACAACAATTACTTATATATTATAATGTATTTATAGTAAATGGCTAAGACTCAAGTAATACCTTGAAAGTATCCAAGAGTGTAATCCAGAAAATTCTCTTTTACAACATATAATTTTACGGAGATTTTGTTGAAATTTTGTTACAAACTGACCATTAAAGGCTTTTATAATAAATACCATAATCCGCCAATGCTTCAAACACTTATCTTCAGATAAATAAAAAAATAATTAAAATTTCCCTATATCTGCTTCGATGGGTATATGCTTCATCAGTCAGTTGGATAATGTCAATACCCCAATAGGAGTGATATTATAGGGTGGCATTACAATGAATATAGTCATGTTATTTTGATTTCACTTGATTTACATTTCTTTATCCCTTTGTAATTTTAAAAAACTTAATTTAAAAAAAAAAACAATTTATATGAGCATTAACTTTTAAATTCAAACGCGTAAAATTTTTTCCATAAAGACTTGAACGAAAAGAGTCTTAAAATTTAAAATCACTGTTGAAGTAAAAAGTGAAGGAGAGATAATTGGCTAATTAATAAATAATTGGATTTAATTCACTTGTAATGTAAGTACTCAAAAGCTAAGCTGAAACTGAATTACATCGAGCTCATTAATTCAACTTGACATTGTAGTATTCTTAAAAGTGAGTGCTGAGCAAAAAAATCATATAAACCTAGCTAATAGACTTTCCATGATCGAGCCAAAAATCTAGCCGCTTTGGTAGTTTAATGAAAGCTAGGAAAATGATTTTTCCAGTCACAAATCGACACCGAAAGCTTGCAAGGGTGCCTATGTGTAATGTTTACCAAAGCACTCATCCACTGCTGCTTAAGATTTATTACCAGCATTGCCTTTAGTTCCCTCTTTGAATTATTACGTTCTAACTTGACATAATTATTAAAGTATTAAAAGAATGCTGACAATTGTTCGGTTCTGTCGCCTTCTTTCTTTAAATGGGCTTCCGAATAATAATATTGCCATTGGAAATGTTGGAGGCGGTGACAGATCATACAAATATGGACTACCGACATATTGTCCCCCCCCCCCTCATTCCGCTGACCGCCTCCCAATTGGTGCGATAAGTATATCATTCGTTTATGAAGAAATAGACGAGAAATGTGGGAAGTAAAGCGTGCGGTGTTAGTGTAAGTAGCGAGAGATGAACTTCAGACGGTGCTGGCGCTTCTCTAAATCGTTCGGTCGATAACCTGCAACCTATCGGCAAGGGCTTTATTTTCTCTCACAAGGTATATTCGTCACTTTCAATATGCAGCGGTAACGTCTTTTCTAAACGTCTTTTCGTATATCTCGTTGTCGGAAACGATTATACGAGTTTATTGGATGATAAAACCCTGGCAACTTTTTAGCGGGTCTGTACTATATTTTTGTCAGGGTGTAAATGTTTGGTCAATAATAGTTGACCAAAGTTTGTCATTAAGGTACAAGGGAAATATTTTTTGGCTACAAGTAGAGCTGGTATTTTAATTATCAAGCAATAATCAATTAGACAGTGGATGGGATTTCATAAAGTGTACCCATTATTTGTAACCATCGCTCTGTAATTTTTATTCATAGATGTAGCTCGAAATTTTAATTTTCAATACTTGGAAATTAAGTGTATAAAGTAATTTCTAATTATTTTCCCATTGCCAATCGTTTCAAATTAAAATTTCTTTATTTCTAAATTATTAACATTTCAGTCTTTTTAGTTTAAAAGTTTGTCTGTTATTTTTATTTATGTATAAGTCTTTTTGGGATTTTTATGCCAATTATTATGCTATATATAAGTATAAAAAATTAATAAATGTATTTTGAATGATATAATACGAATATAAATTTTGTATGATACCAACGTTTATTAAAATTATTCTTCATATCGCAAAAGTATGAATATTATATTACTAAATAATATTTATTTAATTATTATAGTACTTAGCGAGGAGCAATAGATTTGTTAAATTTCATAATAGCTATGATACTTCATGGATAAATCGTATTTTATTTTTTCTTTACACACATATATTTATTAAATCTATTCTTTCCTGCTACGCCAAATATTGCAATTTATATGTGTAAATGAAATGGTATTATAAAATTAAAACAAAAGTAATTGGAATAAATTAATATTGTACTATATTTATAATATGGAAAATTACTTTAAAGTAAACATATTTATAAAATATTTTAAGGCGATCTTTTTTTTTACATATTTATCTATAGTTTTATATTTAATACTAGTAATGTTATATTAAAAAATATATATTTTATTATATTTTTTTGGTATGAAAATATATTACTATATATAAAATGAATTTATTTCGTTTAATTGGTAAGAACTTTTCTTTAAAGTATATTTTAATTGCAATTATATTGAAATAAAGACGTTAATGTTTGAAATATATTTTAATTTGTCAAATAAAAACTTATATAATACTAATAATATAAAAATGATAAAAATGAAATATTTACTTCAGGACTTTAACAATTAAATATAATCATTTTAACTTATTTTATCTTAAATCCATTAGCAGTTTAAAGAAATAATAGTAATATATTATAAATGAATAAATTTTATAAAGTACAAAAAGATATTTTATATTTTTATTTATTTAAAGTTTAATACGATGTAATTTAACTTGCATACGATAATGTAAGCAAAATATTTACTTTTCTCAATCATATCGGATACACTGTTCTATTTTCAGATTAAAATCTAATGTTATATTTAATTCTAAATAATAAAAACACAATTACAAGTAAGGATTAGATAAACTTCAAAAAGTATTGACGAATATAGTAGAGCATTGTCTTGTCTATTATTCTATAGAAGATCATTAACTAAAATCAATGACTTTAGTTATTTTTACTTTTGAAGCCATATAAATATGAAGTAATTTTAATAAGAATTTCCATTTAAATAAGATAATAAATTCTTTTATAAATTTTTAACATAATAAAATATCGTTTAAGCTATTAAGACTTTATCATACACAGTTTTTATGAATCTTTAAATATGGTTTAAGATATATGTTCTTTTAAAGAGAACCAATACGCTTAAACAATTAATAGATAACTTGATATCGTGGTTATTAATGTTTAAAAAATTACAATCATAACAGAAAATTGTTTTAAATATATGGGATTGTTTATAATAAAATAATTTTTAAGAAAAATTGTAATGGAGAAATTATTTTATGTATTTCAATCGAAAATATTATATTTTTTGTATTATATATCATTTTTCAAATTCAGTGTTATTTGTTGGTATGATTTTTTCTCAACGATATGTTCTATTTTGAAGTTATGAGAATTTTGATGTGTAGAGATGTGGAATATATATTACATAGATATTATGTATATTGAATTTTTCATAACATCAAACTAGTATATCATATCGAGAGAAAAAAATTGTATAAAAATAAATGAAGTCAAGATTCACATGGAAATAATAATATTATAAATAACATTGTCGGAAATATTGCTGTAAATTTTTATATTTTTTATTATAATAATTTCATGAATCAGTGGTAAGTTATGATTTCTTACTTTACTTCGGTTTATTACTTTACTTCGGAATTCGGTTTATATTTATAAATAATAATTAATAATTATAAATAATAATAAAAATAAAGGTTGAAAAAATTAAAATTGGATTAAAAAGTAATAATTCTTAAAAAATGAAGATTTGTTTCTTTTATATTTCAAGATTTGTGGGCCAAACACAAATTATCATATTTTATAGAGTATAGGTACTAATAGTTTAATTTTCAGTATATTGCATAAAGACTTTATAATAATTCTTTAGAATTATAAAACTGCATTCAAATTATGTAGTTTATCGAATGGAATATTTTCAAGAAGAACAAAGAATAGTCATAGTCAATTAAAAAAAGTACAAACGTTTGAGTATATATTTCTTAAAATATGATATTAAAATACGAATATATAAATTAAAATATTTATAAAATGACAAATTTATTTTAAAAATTGTTATTTGAACTATGCAAAATGTGTATTATATGCCTACACACACACACACACACACACACACACACACACACACAAAACACACAACACACACAAACACACATATTACTTTTACATAACAATTTTTTTTTAATTCATTTTTCAGTATTTATAACGTCAAAATCTATTTAAATAAGATGAATTAAAAAAAAGAATATAATTAGTACCTAACAATAAAATGAAAGTCTGTATAAATGGGCTTTAAATCTTGTCAAATAGTAAAAATAAATTTTACCACTATTCATAAAGAAAATAATTAAACTTGTAAGTAAATACATTATAGAATTAATTAATAAAATATACACTTTTTATTATAATATTTTATAATATTGAATATAATATAGAAAACATAATTCTGAATGATTTTAATATATTATATAGATAATAATAAAAATAATCAAATAAAAATCGATTTAAAATTGTATCAAATTGTCGAAATTTTTATCCTTAATTTTATAATAAATATTAACATTAAAAAATTTATAACAACAAATATTTTGATATTATCATCAAATGAAAGTATAATGAAATAGATATTAGTAATAAGATTAATATTTTATATGAATATCTAAAAAAATTTTAATTATTGTGTTAAAAGGGACACTAGATATAATTTAAAGTTTATTGTAAATGAAATAAACAGAAAATTTAGCGTATAAACATCAAATTTAATATTTGGAAAATTTCTGTCAGACAGATTGGTTTTTCTGTTTCATTTCATTATCGGAATTAATTTTTTATTTTTTCTCTAGAATGTTAATATTTGGATATACGTGTTTGAAATACATTCAAATACAAAAAATAATTATAAAAAGAATGAAAAATTATGTGAAGTTAGCTCTTTAATAAAGTAATTTTCATTAAATAATAAAATTTTCATTAAAATTAAATGTACAAGTATATATGAAACCGTGTAAAAAAGTAAAATAATTTGTTTCATTTAATTTAAAATTTGTTTAGTCAATGTATCAGATTTCTCACAGCTTATTTTTACGATATTATTTTGTGTAAATCTATTATTTCCTTTTACCTACTGTTATTTTAAATGCGTATACAGAAGGTACTTGAAGAAAGTTGGTACGTGAATATTATTGCAAGAGAAATAATGTAAGAAAAGAATAGAGTAAAACAGAGAGAGAGAGAGAGCGAGAGAGAGAGAGAGAGAGAGAGAGGGGGGAAGGTCAATTACCGACATCCTTATTTAAACCGGATGTACAGGCATGACTTCGGCTCTTTTTTCACGCCTGAGCTTCAGGCTATTAACTTTTGTTCGCAATTGATAAAGCTGATTGATATTATGAACTGTTCTTCCAAGCTGCGTTGATAATCGCTCGAGTTGGATCATACCATACGTTGTTAATTGTTCGAGGAGACTTTTGGACATGGCGGAAACGCGAGACTACCTAAGCGATGAATGAGAGACAGCAAAATGGTATTGGATTATTTTGACAATCAAGTCTCTTTCGTGCACTAGCAGGGTATTAAATCATAGAGTGACGGTAATTGAAATATTTAATACGACAGTACATCATGTATTCATGGAAAATGGTTTTAAGTTTATATTTTTAGCGTGGCAATTCAATATTCCAAGATTTGCTTTATCATATCTTCAGTTATATACTTCAGAGAATTAATAAAGATAACTAACAAATTGTTAATAATGTTATTTAATACATAGAACAGCTAATATTTCTCTTAGATGAGAGCTAGTTGTTTAGTTATGACTATAAATTTCTATCCAGAAATTTTTTATAAAGTTGGCTCTTTATCCACAGACATTATTTATAAGCATAATTGTTAATTTTAATGGTTCACTTAAATAAACGTACAATGTTTAATTCCTAATGACAAAATGACCAACGGCAAAGCCTTTGATAGGTAAAAGACAACGTACGAAATTCAAATTTGTTGAAGTCTGAAGCACCAAATTAAATTTTAAAGAAATGTGAATCAATAAAATGAATTGTGAGAGGCAACAACAGAGTTTGATTAGAAATCGAAGTTACGAGTAATCGTACTGGGAAAGTTTCAGTCGGAAAACTTCGAGGCATTTGGCTTACACAGGTTCGAAAAGTTCTGAGTGCAACAATCGTCATTTTCGCATGTCGTATAGTCGTAAATAATACGGCGATTTACGAGCTCAGCCAAAATTTGTCCCTATCGGAGCAATTTGATCTAAGGGCAACTTACATTGTGGTTTGCATCAGCAATAGCAATTGAGGATTAGAGAAACAGAAACAGTGCTTTCATGAGTACAACAGAGACGGGTGATCAGCCTGTGATCGAATAAGTAGACGAAGGAAGAGAATGGAAATTATGGTCCAACGATTTCCTATGTTCTATTTCTAATTAAAATTTACATGTTTTATATTTTTACTTATACTTAGTAATTCACAGATTTTTTAAAATACTGATTTTTTTTTATATCATACAGTACTTTTAATATCGCTTTTTACAATTTCAGATTAATTTTTTTTGATTTTCGGTAGTTTATGAGGCACTGTTTGGAATTCAATTTTTTAATTTGATAATATTTTTTGAGTCCGTGAATACTTATTGATATCAAATACGATACTTAAATAAATTAACCATAGATTGATTATTGCTAAACTCAAATCTTTTATTAAAATAAATCGTTTCAAAACCAATGTTTTTTACTCCATAGATTTTATTTTTGTCTACCTAGGTATTAAATAATAATAGATGCTTGAGGTACGATATTTTTTTATACGCGTGATAAATATACGATAATAACCGATAAAATTTATATTATTTATCAATGGTATATATCACATGCACATCATATTTACAATATTACGTTTCAAATTTCAAAAACATTTTTACTATTTTATTTTTTCAATTTGTCATGGTATGACGTGATAATATAAGTGCTTTTTAAAATATTTATTTAATTTGGAGAAGTAGATTAGATGTTTAATGAGACTATCTTATCCAGTTTTTTGTAATTTAAATATAAAAATATAAATATGTTTAAAAGAATTTTCCTCAGTTTTAATCTAATTTAATAAAAAAAACTCATTGAAAATTAAAAAATTATTTAATATTAAAATATTTCTCATAAAAAGCAATAAAAATGCCTCGAGTCTATTTATTATTTCTTTTCGAGAATGTTTACGTAATGTGATAGTTTCTCTCACATTTTTATATGAACTATACATTATTATTTTAGTAGGTATTAAAAATATTTTTTAAATTATAATGCAAACTTAGATAAAATAATTATTTAATGATTAGTAGCTGTATTATATAAGTTAACAAGAAAAACATAATTGGTGATAGCTTTGGATATTGTAATCTTTAGGGTTTTTTAATCACACGGTTTTTTTATGTACAAAGTAATAAATCTTGTATTCTGTCATTTCTTTGATTAGTCCTACGTTATAAAATAATGAGATATATCAAACATATATAATTTCAATATATATCTATATATATAATGAGAAGAGAAATTATAGTGTTATGTACACGAAGATCTTAAAAAGATAATGTTTTTAGTAGAAAATCAAAATTTTATATTAATATCAAAATCAAGAGAAAATTTTTCATATATATTTTATATTTGGTATTTGAACTTTTATTTTTATATATTGTAATATTAATTTATCTACCTACCTAATTAAAAATTTAATCGCTAATTTCTTTATGACTAAATGTTATCCTTCCATCTGCATTTTATTGCATCAGTAATTTTAACCTTATTTCCTTTCTTCAGAAATCTATGCATTTAAATAAGGTGGGAATTAAATTATCCATTGAATTTGGTAGTAGAGAATCATTGATTCAATAGTTTTTATGTAAAACCATTTTCCTTCCCGCAGTTTTATTAAAATCAGAGATTCGACTCTTTGACATCATTTTCGGAAATTTATTTTAACATAAGTAAAGTCATACTTATCTAGACAGACACACACACACGCACGCACGCACACGCACACGTACATGCGCGCACGCGCGCACACACACACACACACAAAACTTTATCTCTCTCTTATTAAGGTAGAGTAAATATGTAATATATGGATTTAAATAATTATTCGCACTTAGAATATTAAGGTTTTGCGAATGTTTATTTTAAAAAGGAAATTTTTTTGTAGATATCGATAAACGGACTAAACTATATATAATATGACACAGAATATTGTAGAGATATGATATTGAAAATTAATAATGCAATATTGTCTATTTCTTGCAAAAATATAAATATCGCTTTAACAAAAAAAATATGTATATTACTTTCTACGCAATATTTTTCGAAAATCAATAATAGCGAAATAAATTTGGCATATGAAATACATAAAAGAACTTTCAAAATGAGAAGATGGACTATTTTTATAATGTATTCTTAAAAAAAAAGATTTTGACTCCTCGCTAGCATATAAGTAGTATAAAATTTACGAATTTATGGAAAGCAAATTTTGTAACAGACGAATTAAAACGTGGGGATCGTTTTATTATTTTTATGCTTAATGTGATAATAATCAACTATTTAAAAATATTTAAAATATCGATTCGTCGTTTTCGTATTTGATTTGTTGTCAAGGTTTGGATTCAATTATGTTAAAAGATATGTAAATTAGAGAGAGAGAGAGAGAGAGAGAGAGAGAGAGAGAGTGGGTGTGTGTGTGTGTTAGGGGGGTTGGGAGGGGGGCATTGTTCAGTGTTTCAGTATAAGAATTGTGAAATGATATTCTTAGATGTAAAATTTCGAAGTTAGTTTTCTTAAATTGGAAGAAAAATCATTGAATTTATTAACTATGATTTCCAATCAGTACTTAAATTCTTCTATAAGTAAAAATCTTGTGTTTAGATTTTAGTTTTAGTAATGTTTGTACAATTCCTTTAACTAATATATAGAATTACTTTGGATCATATGAAATTGAAATAATTTAGTATTCGATAAACACTTCTGTTACTACCCGCATGTATTGTAATATTATATGCAAATAATTATAACAATACCATGTATAGTTAATATGATCATACTTTTAATTTTGTAAAGACATATGAAAAGTCAGTGGCAATATTGATCGGAAATTGTAGAGTCGAATTATTGAATATTTTTCTGAAATACGAAATTACCTTTATTCAATCAAGTTTTCTTATTATTTATACTTGAATAAAAACAACAAAATATTCTTTACCTTTAAGGTAAATATCTTTCTTTTCCAAAAACAACATTTCCTGCGTTTAGCAGACATACATCGCATAATGATATATTCGTGATCGTTTTCGCTATGATTGGTTGAATTGGATGAATCGATAAGAAATCGGTTAATTTTGCGCAATTGAAGTTTTAAGTGCGCGAACGTGACGTATCATTTCTCATTACGAGCTTAGTTTTGCTAATTTTTTTATTAACGATTGATTGATTCTACATGCATTTTTTCCCATATACACGAGCATTTATCCTTTTTTTATATATGCAGAATTTTTGTAATACCATGAGTTTTAGCTTGAAGTTGATTGACAACTGATGCATATTAAAATTTAGTGCTGGCAATTTAAATTCGTTGAATCTGCGAATGCCATATATTTTCTTTCTTATTTTTACAACTGACGATAAATACGATGCAAAAGTATCAGTTGCACGTTGGATTATCTAACGAAGAAAGAAAGAAATTTCAAATTTTTTCATATAAATCGAAAATAAATATAGTTATATTTATCTAATGAAAAATTTAAATGAAATAAAACCATAAATTTGATAGCGAGAGAATAATTAGAAATATTTTGTTCTATACTTTTGTAATTTTGAAAAAATACCAGTGTTTATAGCTTATCGAGTATAAGGTAGTAAAACTGTTTAATTATACAGTAATTAATGCGCACTATAAAAAGACTGTAAATAAAACTAAAAGTGGATCGATATTTTCAAAGTTCCACAAGTCGAGTGAACTCTTGTGCTTTTGAATCGGGTTGGTTATATTTAACACTTTGTAGGAAATGTAATTACACATATTTTATGTAATATTTAGATAATTCTGTTAACTACTATAGTGCTTATTAACTAGCAGGGATCTGATTGCAGCTTATAAATTCAAGTATAAATAGACTAATTACAAATGTATACAATTTCTTAATCACCTAAATCACCGTGTTGTAAACTATTTTATAGTAAATATAATGCTTGCAGCATGACGAGTAGTTGGGCAATTATTTGTTCTTCCATAAATATTCGTCGCAAAAATTTTCATCCATTGTAAGAAAGTTGTGCGCATACTAATGAAGGATGCTTGAAAAGTCATATACGCGATAAGTAAGCAAATAATAAGAAGGAAGTATAAATACGTGAAAAAGCCTTAATTTAATGTAAATAAAGGCACACGCAGATTTGGCAATTAAATTGTAAGTGAAATAGAAAGAGAGAGAGAGAGAGAGAGAGAGAGAGAGAGAGAGAGAGTGTGTGTGTGTATGAACAAATGAATAGAAGGGGGGAAGCAAGAAGACGATCTGTGAAACCACGTGAGATAATGCGTCCTTTTACTAATCGGTGACAAATACGCTGATTATTAAAGAAAAGCAGGAAATTACCGAATGAATTTTGAAGGCGCATGCAAGAAGCAAAAAGTTTATAAGATCAAGAGTACGATAGGAATAATAAAAGTTACCGAGATAAAAAAAATTTGTTAAAATTGTCCGAATTTTAAAAGATTATCTATAATTTAAGTGTTTATGAAATCGCATTTACATCTCTCCGTTAAATTCGAATCCAAACTTCAGTCTTTTGGCAGACTGGTACACTGCACGAGGCACATTCTTCTGGTTCTCTACATCCTAAGGTACTATCTTTTAGGCATAGAGTTTCAAAGTTTATAGATACATTCGAAATATCAACAAAGATATTTAATATATAATAGGTAGTATCGTGAAAAGTTTCAGATGGATGGGAAGGTAGAGGAGGAGGCATACATAGGAAACTCGAAATATAAAAAAGCGTCGCCCACGAATGGCGGGGATCGTTCTCATGGCTTGACGGTGGGGAGCGATGCAGTGTGAAACGGGAGAGCGATAGAGAGAGAAAGCGATAGAGAGAGTGAGAGAGGGAGAGCGATAGAGAGAGAAAGAGATAGAGAGAGTGAGAGAGGGAGAGCGATAGGGAGAGAAAGAGATAGAGAGAGATAGAGAGAGAGAGAGAGAGTGTGAGGAAGAAAGGGGGAGAGAGAGGCAGAGAGAGAGAGAGAGAGAGAGAGTGAGAGAAGCTTGCGCAGGCTTCGACCCGAGCTATGACGGCGAGCGCTAACCTCGGCGTTACCACTGCATCAGAAAGCTTTTGAAGCTTCCAGCCGTCGCAAGGTTTCTCACGACCTCTTACTCGCTACATCCTTTTATCTCTGGTGCGCCGGCAACCAATAGCGCGTGTTCGACAACCATATCCATTTTTTCATCCCATCCTTGTCTACATATTTACATTTGTACGTGTGTCAATCGAGAGACAGAGAGAGAGAGAGAGAGAGAGACAGACAGACAGACAGACAGACAGACAGACAGACAGACAGAGAGGGAGAGAGAAAATACCGAAAAGGCCGCAGCTAGTAGTAGGAAATGTAAGAGTGTCGCGTCGTCGCCAATCTCGCGCCACATTTTCGATAGCCGCGCGCTTTACTTTCTCAATCACCCTTGGTCGCTCAACTTCTCTTCTTACCGTTAAAGTTCTCACTCCATGACTTCACGAAAGCACCGTGCGATGGCCTTTGTTCATCGTCATCTAAGCGGAATTAAACACTGAGACCAAGGAAATATTGAAGGTGAGAATTTTCTTTCTTATTCTGCATTTCATATTACTAAAGCAGTTTATTATTACGCGTGTGATACAATTTATTTACTTATTCAAGCAAGAAGATCATTTGCTCGACACAAAATTAAATTTATTTATTCAATGGTAAATTCATACCCGAGGTTGCACAAAATTTTATAAAATTTACGTTATTAATAATGTATCTATTATTAAAATTAAAGAAAATTGGATTATGATTGTAATCCCCGAAAGTATTATGAGTCGTGTAATGTAGGTCAGTGTTGAATTAAAAGTGCTTATATTTTTTTAATGAAAGGTAAAAAAGTGAAAAATGTTGTATAGAGCTGGGCTTGAACTAAAAAAAAATGATGAAAAAATGAAACTAGCTTAAGAAATTGAAGCAGCAAATTTTTTGTGGATTCATTTCAATCTTTCAACCACTATTACTATGTTTTACAAATAAACCTCAATATCTAATGAAAAAGTGATGAATTAGAAGTCAAAAGTATTTAGAAATTATTCCACTCTCATAAGTATTATGAATTAAAAATGGCTTTTTTAATGATTATCATAGTAGCAAGTATCAAAAGGTATTACAAAAGTGTATTTAAAATATTCTAAAATTTTGTTGAATTTGAAAATGTGAAACAAAAAAATCTAATATTGCGGAAAACGGCTGTAGTCAGAATAAAAGAAAATCTGAGTTTTCAGTTGGAATTGAATTACGAGCATCGAGTGTTCATCGTCACGTTCGTCTAGGTAAAGGTGAGTATTGAAAAAATGTAGAAATATAACAACAAGGATAGTGGTGATGATAAAAGGTGTAGTAGTACAAAAAATAAAATAAAGAGGTCATTGTATCGACTAGTGCAAAAGTTTTTTGATTTTCTCACATGATATACATGTCACTCGGAAATAAAGTGTAATTAAAGATACGCGACGCTTTCAAGTTTGGTACGAAAAGATACATACAGCAGCATTTATACGGTTAACAATAAATCCATTTATCTCGTCCGACCCTGTGAATTGCACGTGCAGTCCACGCCGCAGTGAATGCACCACTGCAGCGCAATAACGACCGATGCATTATAAGAAGGTCCACCACAACCAACTCCGAGGAGAAGCTCTCAATCCTTGGATCACCGTCTAAGCTTTCTCGAATAGATCTGTGAGTCGGAAAGAATAAGGTCTAATTTTTATTTATTTGATACTTTCATTTCTTAATACTTTTTAGGTTTTGTCTATGTGTTAATTCAGAATGATTATACTTCGAATGATAGGGTTTATGAGTCGTTTACAGTACCGTCTGTAGCTCGGCAAGGCATTGTGGAATTTTGAATGGGATTGTCCATTCGGTGATTGCGTATAACGAAACATGTTTCGTTATTAGCCTTAACATCAAGCATAATGGCAAAAACTTGATTTTCTCAGTTCAAGTTATCACAGACACTTTTAATAAAGTTTTTAGATAGTTTCTGATAGGCTACACACATTATAATCCATGATCGATGAGATAAACGAAATGATTTATTTAACTTTGTACAGTGAAAGGCTATTAATCAATACTCTGTACAGAAATATTTCCTACTAAATATTTTACTTTTATTTTGCTTATTGAATTACAAAGAAATAATAGATTTACCATTGTATGTAACGAATTCCTATTGGAATACATGCATTTTTATTGCAAAAAATAGGTTTTCCCAAATGAATTGTACAATCGAACCTTATCTTTTTAAGTAATTTCATCGCGATTATGCTGATTCTCGGTTATAAAACGTGAGATGGAGCGAAGTGATTGCAAATTAATACTTATGAAAAACCAATTTCATTAGCCTTTACAATTATTAAGGGCTACGATACGGCGCATGTAAAAAAATTTAATGAAAAGAGCAGCAGAAGGAAATATAAGAGACTAGGTAGATGAACAATTACACAAACTTTTATTCTATCTGTATTGAGGTTGCTGTTATATCGTTACTTGTTGATTTTTTTATTCCTGCGATTATGCGAGTCGTGTTTTCGCGGTGTCTGCTTTTGTAAGTCCGAAGAATGAGCGAGTGATCATGGCTTGCAAAATCACGGGGGGCGGGGGATTTAGCGCAGGCGCATGTCTGCTTCTTTCATGTACAGATAACTCGGCATTTTGTGAGAACATACAGAAATATAAATACAAGATTTTGGCAAACCAGTTTCGTATAGGGCTTATTTCGCCGACGAAGCGGCATCTTCCCACTCTCACACTCCTCATTTTTTTGTTCTCCTTACATTAGTTACTGACTTTGCATGTTCTTACCAGTCATCATCTGCTTTCTGTTTATCTTATTTTACTTCATGACGTTTAATAATTTACTATAAAAAAATACTACGATTTTTATGATTCAAGTTTCATGTATAAATACTGTTATTTAACCATGATGTAGTAGTACGTGTACGTAAATGGTCGGACAAACCCAATGACATTAATTATTGTAAGGACTTCTGAAGCATTTTTTTTTTTACAAACTTTAAATATACAATAAATAATAGTATTATGTACTTAAATAAACAGTATTATATATTTAAAAATGATAAATAAACTCATATATAAAAATGTATAATGTAACGGTTACATATTTTTATTTTTACCGATTTTGTAATCCTTTAAGTAATAAAATATTCTAGAAATTTCGTTTGAAAATTTTTCGAAAATACTATTAAATTAATGCATTTTCAATCCAAAATTATTAATATTCGATATTTTTTAATAAATGATATATTTAAGAGAATATAATATTTGTGAGAATGTTTTTAAAAGCAAATCAATTATTGAGAAAAATTCTTTGATAAGGATTTTACGGAATTTAAATAATTTATTCTATTGCCATTTACTTTGTCACTTTATAAAAATAATATGAATATTCTTAGGATAACATTGATATATAATTAAATAAAAAGGTCGATCCATTATATTTGTTTTTTATGCAAATGGAGAAACAGGAATATAAATATAATATCTTTATATCTTTCCTATAAATTTATCAATGTAGCATTAAATTTATGAAAAAAACAATCCAGATCATTAGATGATATCAAAATGTGTACATTGACGTCCATTCTTTAGTATGGTGAAAGCCAATTCTTCGAGTCTGATCGATAATCATGACTGCATAGTTACTAGTTTATTTTTGCCATATTATAGCATACTGCGTTTGTTAATATTTATATTTATAATGAATTTTGTAGTTCAACGCATCTTTAAATTTTTTTATTTTTCGACCGTGAACAGATGCTCGATACTTGGCGAGAGGGACACAGTCTAAGCATTAACACAAAAAAATTCACATGTCCATCTCTTTTTACCTTTTATAGCGAATACATTTTCGCGTTTTAGTAAAGGTATGAATTATTGATTCGAAGAGCCCAACGAATATTAATATTTTTGGATTTTTTGACTTGATGGCTGACAATTTGTATGACACAAATAGAATACCGATAATTACAGTGAAATGTGCTAATAAATAATCCTCAAATTATTTTCTAATTAATTTTTACAATAAAAAACGATAAGATATATGTTTTAAAAGCAATAAACTTATTGAATTATTTTAGTTAGCTTTATAAAATTTTTGTAAAAAGTTTTTCATATGAAAAGAGTTGGAGATGTAGGAAAGCGACAATACATAAATAACAGAGACTCCTTTTAAGCGTTTTTAAGCGTAAAAGTAAAAAAGACGGATGTATCGTTTGAAGATCTGAAAGAAGAAGTGACTACGCGCGCTTAGCTTCATTCGAAAATATTCACTAATTACGTCCTTCGTCGACTTTTTCTTGGTCGGGGCTTGATGTCATGATCACAATGCATCTTTTGCTAAGTAAGTCAACGCTTTATCATTTTTCTCAATTTTTCCAAACACAATACAGACAAATTCAATTAAAACTGAATACAAATTTACGGTATACAAATTTATAATAATAATGTAATTATTGAATATAATTTCGGATTATTACTAATATTATCTCTTATGCTCGATATTAGTTACTTTTTAGATAATGTGTCGTTATTTATTTACCTTGCAGTTGCATGGCGTCGACAAGAAAAGAAGGTCTTGTCCGGGAATTTGCGGCGCGGAGTGTCGACGTTCCGAGTTAAGAGTATTCGGGATAGAAAGCTTTTTAAAAGCACTGATATTCCCTGCTTTTTGCCCCTTTAGAAACTGTACTTGGAAAACTTTTTTCCTTAAAAAAAAAAAAAAAAAAAAAAAAAAAAAAAAAAAAAAAAAAAAAAAAAAGGAAGTCAATTGTGATCGAATTTCGTATGTTTCAGGTAAATGGTAGCGGGTAAAAAGTGAGACCAAGAACATGGCCGAGTTCCAGCCAATGGGCCTCGGGCTATTTCTCCTTGCTGCTCTCCTTGTTCTCGCTGCTCCGAGTCCAGCCGCACTTCGCAAATGTGAGTACACGACTCATTTAAGAGGAGTAGTTCACGTCCACAGCAATGCTTCCTGTCCGTGACAGGTCCAGCTGTAAAAGATTCTGCGTGAGAGGAGTGAGGAGGAATAGGCATTATAGATCGGCTCGCGTACACTCGGAATTATTTTATGTAGTAACACCCGGTGCCACTGCGTTGCGCATTTGATTATATGAAATTATGTATAAACGGATGTGCCTTGTTGTAAATTTAAATATTATTTGCGCATGTTCGTCGAACTTTTTTATACGAATATTTGATTAAAATGCTATTCGATCGAACAGGCGCGTTCCGTATTATAACCTGCCAGTTGCGTTTATAATGGTTTTATATAATTTTCAAACAATTTTACCATTGACAAAAGTATGATGTTCAGTTTTTCATAATCAATCATTTTTATCGGAGACACTTCGAATTACTTTACGCGTCGAGTATGAATATGGCATTATTAAAAAAATGCTGTGTTGATATGTATGGAGTGTCGACAAGAGAAATATATACTTTGCCTATTAAAATTATCAGTAAATTAATGCTGTTGTTAGAGCAGTTTCTTAGCTGCGTGTTCGTTTTACTAGTTTTCTCCTCTTTTCAGAGTAACTTCAGAGTTTCTTCATTTGCCATTTCGCAATGGCGTTGGGTAATAAGAAAAACTGAAGGATTTGAAAGTTTTGACGATCGCAGTCGAGAAAGGTGGGAATGCATAGAGGATTGCGCGATAATACCTTCCTTGCTTCCTATCAAACTTTCTTTCCGGTAGTTTCTATGCAGCCTCCTTCGCTTTTTTTACCTCCCCCTTTAGCTCCTTGAGATCCTTTTAACATTATCCTTGCTTTAAACTCCTCGAATTTTTTATTTCTTCGACTCGCATATTCCTATTCTTTCTTTTGTTACATCCTTATTTCATTCCTTCACATTATATTTGCAAAGTCACATTCCAGGTGTTTACCATCGTTTTTTCACGCTCTTTATACCCCCGGACTTTTGGACAAGACCACGAGAAACACGCGTGTACACTTTATTTCTTCCCTTGTTTACTTCATTCGAGACTCCCTTCTGGCACTCAGCTATTTCTTCACATTTATCTGCAGCGCGCGTAGTATTCTCGGAAAGAAAGAAAGAATCTACGCGTTTTGGCTTTTCGTTTTGTTTCTTGTTTTTTGTAACTCTCTTGGATGTCAAAGTGTATTATATTCGGAAGATTTTTAAGTTTTTATTAATACAATCGTATTACATTTATGTCCGGGTATACATTAGGTGCGATTAATTTACGATATTATATGTTGCCGCTGAGAAAAATTCTCGTTTTCGCATTACGAAAAAAGAAATAAATGAGAGTTATATATGTGTGGTAATAAGGCATGGGTGGCTGCTAACAGAGAGCAGCTTGGATTAGAATTAGGCTTTGGTAGTTCAAGCCGACAGACGCGACGAAATAAAGGGAAACTCGACTATAAGTATGACTGGAGATTTGACATTATTGTGCGCTCCCTCGAGGATGGTTCATCAGTCGCCATGCCTCTGGCTATAATGTCATCTCTATCCAACTACTCTGGATTATGAATAAATATGAGATGTTAATTAAAAGTTTCGGCTTGCCTGGTCCACTGACACTTCTCTCTTTCGTATTATGAGCTCTTGATTTAATTTCCTCGTCCATTTTACGTATAACTTTAGCTAGTCTTTCCAAGATGACTTATAGTATCGGATCGCTTTGAAGTTTCTGTTTTTATTCGCGTACACGGGACGACAGTTGTGAATTTTGAATCGAAGTTGTCCAAGCTGAAGATAGACCCGAATAATATCTTTTCCGTCCGTTCATTGGACGACTTAACTGGATTTCTTACCCGCTTGAAATCTTTCCCCTTCCTTCGGCTATTACTCCGTCACTTTTACAGCATCTCGCGGGAAAAAAATAAATTGTAAAAGGAAGGGCATTTTCGCCTCTCTTCTTCCGTCCACTAATTCGCTGGTCAAAATTTTAGAAAGACGTCGAATTGCATTTCCTTGTCGAGCTACAAATAAGTGCCAACGAAAGGAAAAGCTTTTTAAATTTTAGTCATTTTACAGAGAAATTATTATTAGAGAGTGTGAGTTAGGAGCTCTTACGGGGATGAAAGGGAAAGAAAGGCCGGCTGATTTTAGTGGCTGATTTAGCTGTGAGTTGAATACGTAAAAACCTCACTACTAACTGGCTTAAAATACATATTAAATTACATGGCTAAGATGATAAAAAGATTCGTTAAATTTACACAATTCTGATATCTTTTGTCATTATTGTGATAGAGAGGGAAAACTTAATTTCGGCGAAGCTTAACAGTTACCTAAACATGTTTCGAAGTAGCGGGAGCTGTAACATTTGCATACACGTATGCATATAACTCGAGGGATGTACCTTTACTTCAAAAATCTCGCTCCCTCTCCCTCTCACCCTCTCTTTCATATTATAAAACTTGAAACGTGAGACGACTGACGAGATTAGAAATGCTGCCGTTACAACGAGTAAATTACGTACTAAATGTGCGAACACGTGAATTTTTCTGGACTAAGCTCTTGTTTAATGAGATCGAGACTTTAGTTTTACGTCGTGGCTCATTTTGTTTCGTGTAATGTCGTGTAAGTGACTTTAAAAGAATAATGAATTCGCGGATTTCTTAAAGAATTTTTATATAACTATCGATTAAATTTCAGATCAACATAATTATTATAAATATTAACAATTTTTTAAACTTTTATATTTATTAAAAGTTATAAAACAATAGAAAATGTCAGTTTTATCATAATTTCCTGATATACAAATTATGGCAAAAGATTTAATCTTTATTTAATATTTATGATATAACTTATTATATTTTTTACATATGTATACAGACGAATTTACATATAAAAATGATCTAATACTTTTATTTCCTTATATTCTGTTGACGAGAAGTTATATAATTTACTTATGGTCCTTTAACTTACAGGAATTATTGCAGATGTTATCGACTAATGGTTAAAGTAGTGACTTAAATCAATCGTAATTTTCAGCCAAGTTATTTTTGTATAGCGGATAATTAGTACTATTCAGTATAACGTGGCGTTAAAATAAATGTGTAAGATATAATAGAAAGTAATTGTGACGATTGAAAAGTTAGTCGAGTAAGTAAATGGTTGGAAGGGTAAAAAACAATGAGGAAGTAGGCACATTCACAAGCTAATCGCTCTTATTATCCTGGTTAGTCTACCCTCTATAGTAAACAATTGTAATTCCAGGCGACAGTGAAAAAAGATGTTTTTTTCTTTCTCTGTCTCCTTCCCCCCCTCTCTTTCTGAGATGTATTCTTCATTTCTTTCATTACAATGGTCTTTCAGCATCACACAATCGATTAAACATGAATCAAATAATGTCCTAACATTAAAATTCGCAGTTCAAATTTGATTTAAAAAAATGTACAGTAATGGGTGAATTAGTTAATCAAGTTTTCCTTTTAAATAGAAAAACAGAAGTGATAGTCTAAGTGTATAGTTCATTTAGACTTTTCCATAAAAAATAGTTAGATAGAGGTACGTATCGAGGGCATGAAAAGACAACTGGGCGATCGCTGATCTACGTTGTGAATGCATCCTTAGAATTCCTAGCTAACTGTTAATTTCATACATTTTGCATTGCACTAATGATGGATTGATAATAAATATATTTTCAATCCATATATATTATGCATAGAAAGTATAAATAATGCCTTACTATTTCTGATAAATTAAATTGATTAATAAAACTCCTGAAAATAAATGAAATTCCTGCTTTGTGGTTCTTTTGAATATGATTATATTTACAAATTTATTGAACTTTTAGTAGTATTATAACTAGTTGTTCAGCGTAAAAATTGCTCATTTTATTTTATTTTCTTATCAAATTATTATATCAAATATGAAGATAATTATCATTTAATGATTGTATCGAATATTATAATTATAAACGGAAGGGCTTTTATTCTTAACAGATTTTTACGATTAGATTATGATTTTATAAACTTTACAAGTTTTAGGCTCAATGAAGTACCTCTTTTTACTTTTATGTATTATGTTAATTTTTTTGGTTGCGTTTAACGAGCTTTCAAGAATATATAAACGAGCTTTTTATAACATGCTTATTTCAATGTGACAAATGCACCACAAATTGATATATGAAATATACAATTTTATTTTATTCAATGATTATAATGTGGATTTGCGAAAAGTAGCATTAGTATAAAGTAGAAATATCAACATTTTACCAATAAATCTCAATGTAGTTTGCAGTAATTAAGTGATACAGATTTAATTTTCAAAACTTTACTTAATTCAAACCTAACTCTATATGTTTTCATTAATTTTTCTCCACTTATAAAAAACCCTCTACCGAATTATCAATGCAATAATAATATGCTCAAGTATATTTGCGTAGTAGTATTAATAACGATCTATCAACGACTATAAGCAATGTTGATCAAAATGTAAGCAATGAATATTTTATTAATGCTCCTTAACTGCTGAATTTGCATTAGATATCGTCGACGTGCGTGCTGTACACATTAACGCATCAAAACGTTTTCCGAAGCGGTAAAACGAAAATAATATTTTCAGACGAACTATAGTTAGTAAACCCCTTGCACAAAATATACTGGCGTTTCGCATGAAACTCCTACTCACCTCTCATTAAAATCGGCGGTGGCGGTGAAACATTTCGTTGTTTTAACCTTCGATGACCAGCGTCCAATTAAATTCACGTCGCATTCTTTATTCACATAATGTAGTCACATTTTTATCACCCTATTCATGCCCACGTTTCTGAAAAAGGAAGAACAAGGAGGATAAGAATAAGGGGAAGAAAATAATTACTCCCTCTTCGCTGACGTGACAAGTACGCCAAGGGAATACTTCCGTCTCTATAGATTTCTTTTTATAATTTTATATTGTTTTAATCACAGAATAATCAAACTATATTATTTCCTTATTCATAGTTCTGATTAATTCAAGTATATTTGTAATTTCAAAGTAATGAAACATTCTTGTAAATTGAAATATTGATTAATTTTGTAAATTATTCTTTTTAAATAAAATATGATAAATATTTATCGAAATTATCACGTATTTCAACAGCATTTCCTAATAAAAAAATTACATTCTTTAGCATCAGTTTGAAGTAGCTCAAAAGGGTGATACTTCATAATCCACCCTTAATAAAACATTTTGATAAAATACTTTAGTGACTGCTTTAAATTCTTTTGCGTATACGCTCTTTTTCTTTTATCTTCATTAATATAAAGCATTATTAATTTGCAAAAATGAAAGATATTATATATATATATATATATATATATATACACGTATGCGCTCGTTCTTGTATGCTTTTGCACGCGCGCATGCGTGTTCTTTTAAATATATACAGAGAGAAGAGAGAGAGAGGGAGTGAGAGGGGGGGAGAGAGAGAGAGAGAAAATTAGTTATTACAAATCAAATTATGATATAAATATTTTTTATCAGCCGTACAAAATACATTTATTGAGGTATGAAAGAAACGTTTTCATTAGTGCGGATAGGTCAAAGAAATTTTTTATTTTTCCTACAGAGAGAGAGAGAGAGAGAGTAAAAAAAGGTGAAAGGATAAGGGAAAAAAGGGCTCCTTAAGCTCTTTCATTCATAGCGATGCTGTGCCATCGTCTTTTCTTTCATTGGTGCAAAACGATCGAAAAATCTCGTACTGAAGGAAATCGAATACGAGCTTACGCATCCTGCAGCAGCTTTTGGCTTTGCCTGATCCGCGCTTTGATTCTTTTTCATTAATGTTTGAATTCTGAACTTTGTTGCTGGTAGAGTCTATATATGTTTATATGTATAGAGTCTATACGGAGTTTATATATGATTCGATTGAATTTTATTGTGTATCAAGTTATAATTTCATCCTGCGATCTTATGTAATTATTTGAATTATCCTCGTAAACTTATAAGGCCACATGAATTTGCATGGAAATATTATATTCGAAGTTTTATTATTTCCTTTCTAACCCTATTGTTTATTTCTCATATACGAGTTCCGTATCTGTAAAGTGTTAAAACTATCTTTGCAATGTATGAAATAGAGATTTATTCTTAATAATTATTATACATCTGTCATCCTGTCATCTATTTACTTCAAAAATATAAACAATTATCTAAATCTAATAAAATATGCTCTTATCTGTATAGTGATAAATAATGAGAATGTTTGGAAAATGTAATGCACATAGTCTAATACATTTAAGATTTACAAGCCTTTCTGAAATCATCCTCCAAATCAATGATAAAAGTGATAGTAAAACAAACGATAAAAAAAGTCTATAATGAACAAGTGAGTACTAGAGATTTATTTGAGTATTCATAGAAATATAACGAGTAAAAAATTATGTAAAATTTAGAGAGCAAAGATGAGGTATTTATATGAAAATATAAATTCGTTAATAGTTCGATGAATCCGCGAAGAACGGTCGCCTATTTATGCTTGTCCTCAAGAATCTTATGAAAAATGTGATGGGAGAGGTGTTTGTCTTCAGCAAGTAATTCGATTGTTGATTCAATGTTATGCTAAAAATATGCACAGCTTCGGTATCAATGAGCTTGATGTTTCCTTTAGCAGACTTGACGCCCAAATATAGTCACGAATTATTTTATGGCTCACGGTTGTCACACTCGACTTAGTAACGTAAACCGAAGTAGCTTTGTTTTCCTAGAGAGTGTAGTAAAATATTGTTAGTCCACGGTAGCGAAAGGAAGGAAGTGGGAAAGGCTGAAAATACCGAGGCGTGAAATGGAAAAAGGAGGAAGACAATGGAATAAAGTATGAGAGTGAGACAGGAATGAAAATCGAGATCGGATATATTGCGGAGGTTAAATGTAAGGGAGACTAAGTCGCTCATTCACGAAGAAAAGGATGGCCTAAAAGAAAGATAGAACAGAATAAATGCGAAAATGCTGAGAAACGAAGAAGATAAAAACTGAATATAGATCGACGATAACGAGTAATTCTAATAATTTGTGAAGTCACGAGTTTTATGAGGTTGCAAATGTAGCAAAAACTAAATGAACGCAAATATTTTTTGTAATATAAGAAAATACGAACTTAGATCCCTCGAATTTTTCCACTTATTTAATTAAACAGAAATTGTTAAACATTTACAATATTTTTTCACACACTGATTATTAATGCTAAACAGTCATTAATTATTTTTAATATTTAATTATATTTAAGATTACAATTTCATTAAAATTAGATGGAATGATATTTCTGATTTTGCATCTATAAACATTTAAATGACATTTTAATCTCATCACCTTTAAAACTGCTTACTGTAATTTTTGTAATGATCATAACAAAAGTTGTTATTTTATTTAGCAATTATTTTTTGTTTTATTCATTTTAATGTATGGTATATAAATTTATAATTAATAACACAATAACACGAATAAGAATGACAAATTTATACAAAGATTAATGAATGACTAGAAATTTATTTAAAAATAACTAAAACTGTAAATTACAATGTCTAAATAATTAAACTTTAGCATCTAATATTAATATTTATTTTGCAATGCACAATAATTATTTCGAAAAATTAAAAAAATAATGCACTTATTATTACTATGTATATCTGACGACACTTCTTTTTACTTAATCTCAATAACGTAAAATTATTTGAATAGTTAATATCTTCATTTTCATTTTCAACGAAATTGCATTTTATTAATTTTTTTATTACAATTTTATTACATAATTAATGAGTAAAGTGTCTATCGGACCGATTAAATGCAAGAAATCAAGATCTTCCAATTACCTTGCTGAATAATACAAAATTAATGCTCTATAACATAGCTAATGTTTATATATTTTTTAAATTACAATTTTTCATTTCCAACATTATATGTTGTTTAATAAATTATTTGGATATTTGCATTTTCGTAAAATAATACCCGTATATTATTTCTTATAGTCTTTACTTATAGCAAACAAATGATATAATTAATTTTTTTTTCCGATAAATTATTGGAATAATTTATAATTTTCTAAATATCAATTTTTTCAAGATATCAATTTTTTAGCTGAATTATCTTATATTATATAATTTTTTATTGTATTATAATAATACTATACGTAGTTGTCAAATGAACTTTTATTATTTAAATTTATTATAAATTACATTTCCTAACAAATTTATTTCACCTATTAATTAAAATAAATTTTATAAATAATTATGAATTAATTATTAATAACATCGTGTTGATAATGGATTTTTCATCCAGTTGATTGTAGCTATACTTATATACATATTAATTGATGTTATTGAGATAATACTTAAAGTTCATTTTAATCCTGAGAATTCTAGTTCTGTGATGAAGACAGTTTTCGTTTGTAGAATATCAATATTCACTAGGTTTAATAGAGTTATATTATAAGATTTTTAATATTTTAAATGAAATTTTGAAAATTCTTGTCATACATAAAGAAATATATTTTTGATAACTTAAGTAATGTAAGCATCATTAATAAGGAATTAAGTAATAAAAAGGCTTAGATTAAAATACATATCGATAATGATAGAAATGCGTAAATATCTCAAATATCGATAAGCCGTTGACTAAATGCCACATTATGGTAGCTTTACGACGTTATAATTCTGGCCTGTAAAAGCGAAGGCTAAAAAGAAATATAACAAGTGTATGATTATTCACGTTGTCAGATATGCAGGGGCTTATAAAAGATGAGGAGGGGTACAATTTTTCTAAGAAATTATGATATACTAACAGAAATAGTAGGGAGTTACATTGAAGGACGCTACATATAAAGATAAAGAAGCATGATGAATAAGGAAAGAGTCGTGAGAAAAATAGATGCTACTGATAAAATAAAAGAATAACGACGGTTCAAATAAGAATGTAAAAGAAGGAAGATGGGATGTGTTTGGTGTAAGGAGGACAATGGATCGATTGTAAACTGAGAGCAGGGATATAGCGTGGGGCGACGCAAGGACGGAATAAGTGAACAGGCTAGTGGTGGCATGAATGCTTTAACCTGTTTTCTTCGATGAGAATGCGAGTCTTGGCTTCTAACGGGATGCACGTACGCTTATGCTACTACTTCTTGCGATATATCGCGTATGCCATGATATCGTAGTTGCAGCCTTCGTTGTTGCTTTTCAAACGGTATCCAATGGCCTGACAAGCCAACTTGTCGGAGAAGAAAATTTACGTACGAGTATTTACACGGTTCTGGTAGATGCGTGATGTCGCCCCTGATAAGCGTTGTGACACGTAAGCAAGGCATGTCCAAAAAGTTTGTGGCTCGAAATTGGTTTGTAGAGGGTAGTGAACTTAAGTACTCGGGGCTGAAAAGATTGCGCGTTATGGAATTGATAATGTGAAAAGGATAGACGAAAATTGGGTGACCGAATTAAAAAGACGGGACGTCCTAAGAATCCGGAAGAGAATCTCAATTTTCATTTAAATGTATGAGTGCACCCGTCGAAGATTCAAAAAAAAAGAAAAAAAAATAGATGAGAAAAGTCACTCTTGTAAAAAACGAGAGGAGACGGAAGGAAACCCGAATAAAAGAAAGGAAGAAAGGAAGGAAGGAAGGAAGGAAGGAAGGAAGGTAGGAAGGAAGAAGTACTAGTAGAAACAATGCGCTCGTTTTTATTAAAGGGCTTGATTCCAAGCTAAGAGGAAATGAGTATCAAAACGTAGTAAGGGAGACAAACCTGAGACCAAATATACGGAGACAAAGACAATTAGAGCCCTAAAAGATTTATTGTTATATGATTTGCAGGGAGAGAGAAAAAGAGACAACGAGAAAAGTAGAAGTATTGAGAGGGAAGATTGAGGAATGAGAAAGAGCAAAGAGAATGAGGAGGAAGTCGAGTATCGATTACGTACTCCAAACTTGTAGGTCCCGTTGCTGTCTCTTACTACTTGAAGATGTACGTATGTGCCGCGACTACGTTACCAAATTTCGAGACGGAACTAAGACAAGAAGATTACAAGCACCTTGTTTGCTTCCCTTTTTAATTCCCTGCGCATCTCCTAATGTTGCAAAGCATTGTTCTTTTCTCTTTATTATTTCGACAATCTTCCAGTCTGTTTACAACCAGAACGATTTATGCTTTTCTATAATTTGATTTTTAATTATTGCATATCAAATAAACTCTTGAATTTTATTGTAGTTTTTTAGCATTTTTTGGTATTTTCTCTCTCCCTCTCTCTCTCTCTCACACACACACACACACATGGGCAAAAAAGTCACCGTGGTGATTTAATTAGAGGGGACAGCCATAATTTAATTGGATTAACATGTATTTTATGTGTAATTAAATATTAAGGATTTATATGTGATTTTATATGATCTTCACAATGATTAACACTTTAAAGGCTCTTGCCATTGAAGCTTTTGATCGACATGCACGTATCAAATAATGAATTCTGTTCGAAAGTGGTATTATTGTCTGGTTCGAACTGTCAGTGTTTCGATAGCTTTAATAATTTGCCGCCTGCCACAGCAGATGCTTGGGTGGGAGTAAAGTGGAAGGGTTATAGAAATGTGTAGTATGTGCAATGTTCGTTAACATATGATTTATTAACAGTTGCATTAACAATAAGCAGTATTCACTGGTCACAGAAGCGTGTAAACTCTGTCTTGTCTCAATGATGTGGTTGCTCCTTGATGGTGACAACGATGTCATGGCCGGAAAGTTGTAAAGAAATATCTTGAGACTATGCTTGTTGTAGCCAAATAGCTTATCGTAATGCAATCAGCACTCTCGACTGCTTGTAGCTTGAGTATATTTGATATTTGATCATTGGGATGGCTTCATTGTGTGAGTGTAACTGAACGACTGGTGCAGGGCAGAAAGCACTGGCTGAATAGCGTAATGATTGATGACTGTTTGACTGTCCAAATTACAATGAACTTCTAGGCATAACGTGCTGCCCTTAAATATCCACGCGGCATCTTACTTAGCTGGCAGCAAAGTATCGTTGTTGCTGTACTGGAATCTTACATGAGGCGCAAAACAAAAATTCTAAAAGTTTCGAGAACTCCAAAAAAAAAAAAAAACAAGGCTTAAGGAATTTGGAGAATTTCAAGCGACGTTATTACTCGAAGACCATAGAAGCATTGTAGGGCATTTGAAACCAAAACATAACAAGTACTCGAAAATTCTCGTACTCAAATGTTTACAGAAACTTGAGAGCTAGAGGAACTAGCGACACCGAGAGCCAACGGTCTTGGAAATTGCTTCAATCCCGAACAGATACTTATTTGAGCGGCAAAATAACGATCATTATTGCCAAAAGGGTGATCGTCGTTGGGAAAGCGGGACGCCTCTCGGTCTCGGATTACGGTTTCATTCCACATCCATTTTGACTAACAATCTTATTATATTTCATGGACAGTCGCCTTTAACTAAATCCTTAGCCTTTTGCAAGCTTTTCATTTTCTTCGTTGCGATCAATAGTGAAGTTAAGTTTTTAACAGTCTGCATGAATAATCATCTCATTAACGTAGATTGGCTAATTTTCGTATGATCTAATTTAAGGATTGATCTTGTTGGATGCATCGACGGCTTTTGTAGGTTAAGCAGAGATTTCAGTCTCGTTGTGTTTCAGTGGATCGTGAGCGCTGCAATAAGACGGTGGAGATTTACGAGGACGTATCAAGCCCAGCGGTGAACGCTGAGACGTGGGGCAAGCCGTTGACATGCAGCTACCGCTTCCGGGCGATACGCGGTTCGCCCCGCGACTGGATACTGCGAGTCCGCTTCAAGAAGTTCAAGGTCGGAACCCTCGTCAATGCCACTACCTGCCTGGGTGGTTACATGCAGGTACGCACACATGTACAAAGCAGCGGCAAGCGATTAAGAGCCGCGGGCTGTTATACACCGCTTTTATTGATTTTTCGGGTATCGAGCGGCGCGTAGAGTATGCCGACGATTTTCAACTGTCGCTAAAATTCCCTCTGCTTATCGAGATTTCTTAGTTAACACGATGAAGTGGGAGCCTAATGATTTCCCGACTATTTAATCGCTTCGTATTAGACATTAGGAAACCATTGTGGATAGCGGCTGTATACTCATTAATGCGATTAGCATATACGCTAAAAAAGATAATAAGCCGCGGGTTGTCGTATCTCGTGTTTTTTTTTAAAATCCGCGGTTATTACCAATATTTCATTATGTTCTTTACTCGATTTTTTCATTCGGGTACTTTGTGCCACTACGTGTCATTCGCTTAACTTCATCCTCGGGCACATGTTTTTTTTCTTTTGAAATTTTACTCTTTTATGAAATCTTCGCTTTTTATAAATTTTGCTAAGTATGTTACGTTATTGCGATACATCACCGCACGCACATGCATTTATACGATCGAGCGTAAGTGCGTGCATATATTGAATTTTCTTGTCAATCATGCCGTTAGCGTAGATAAAACTATTTTCATAAAATACTATAAAGAAGCATTTAATTAATCAAACAAGATTACAAGTCAAATAACTTTAGCTTTATCAACGTGACTTACGCTTTCTTTTTTCTTTTTTTAGTTTCTTTTTCACCTCATGTTTTTCGCTATCCATCATTCTTAGCATATACGTAAGAGCTTTTACAGTAACCGAGCAAAGATCTATCGGCGTGTCTGAAAATAGCATACTCGATAAATAAAATAATTGATGAATTGATCAGGTCAGAGACAGATCAACATAAAAATATCTACATTCTATTGATGATCTATTTTATTTATTAAAATTAGCGCCAGTGCTCGTTGAAATGCAAGCATAATTAAAGGGTGCATTATCATTAAATAAGCATCTCCATCGTTTTTCATCGTTTTTAAATATATTCTATTGAAATGAGGAGAAGCTATCGTCGTAAATAGAAATTTTATAATTGTATATATTCTTGAATCGGAGATTACAAGTTGAGAAAAATGCAGGCTAGAAAATTGTGGCTTACGCAAATAGCGGAGAAGACAAGGCGATTGTGTGATTGCTTTTTTGTAAGCCCTTCCAAAGGTTAAGTATATATATATATATATATATTCAGGGATGTCATATTATTTAAGAAGTTTAAATTAATGAATGTTCAGATAAATGTCAATTACTTTTATCAATGATTTAAATAAAAATATAGTGTAATTATTTCGCATGTAATTAATAATGTAATTAATGTGATTGGTTAGTACTATGTGTGTTTGATTAATTTAAAATTGAAGTCATATATGTTAAGCACTCAGACAATTTTAACTTTATATTTGAATGCGTCAAAATTTAACCGACTAAAGGGTTGCTTATGTTTAATTTTAATTTACACACATTATGTTTAGACGTCTAAAAACCACAAATAAATAGTGCTCCCAGTTTTAAATGATAATGCCAAACATGAAAAATGAAAAAAAAAATGTTAATGTCATTTTCTCTTTGATATTTTATAATTTCGATCAATTAGAAAGTTATTAATGTAAAATATATTTTCAATTTGTTGTTTATTTAACACTTGGCAATTTTACTTTTACGAAAAGGTTGATGTAGAAGTCCAACGACAATAACATTTTTTAAAGCTAAAATTATCATTGTTTTCATTGCTATTATTGCTGCACTGAAATATAAACAAGTTATAATTGAAAAGTTAAATATTTTTCTTGATTACTAGATTACTTAATCTTCGAAAATTTAAGTAATATACTTGAAATTAATTTTATAATTCTCATCTTTAATTTCAGCAAAAATTAAAATAAAACTTACATACACATTAAATACCTTGCCTTAACTACCACCACCTTAAATACAATTTATAAGAATTTATTTAATCAAAGTTATTTATTCTGCTGTGCATAAGCGAAAGCTTAGTAAGTAATAATATCATTGTATTTAAAATTAGATTTTGTTTAGAAATACTTGTCTTTCTTCCAAATATAATACATCATATTATTTTCAATAGTTTGTTTCTATAAAATTATTCTTATAAATTCAAAGATTAGTTGATTTAAGTATAAGAAATTTAATGCAACTTAAATGCAATTAATAAATTAATTATAAATTTATAATTATTTATTCATATTTTGGTACATTTTTAATAGTTTAATCCTTTCTTCAAAAGGCAGTTTAGACATTTTATTGTAGGTATTTTTGATGTGTTTTAATTTATATTTTCTAATTAACATCATAAAGATGATTTTATAATATATTTTATAATAGGATGCAATAGATACTGTAATACATTAATTTATTCTTTTAATTTTAATGTTTAAAGATAGTTGCTTACTTCAGCACTTTTAATTAAACTTATAACGTACTGACATTAAATCATGTCAAAAAGTTTATCAAAAGTTTTATAATATACAAGTTCGTACGAACAGTTTATATTAAAAATTTTGTTTACTTTTAGGCTTTTGTATCCTAAATTGAGGCCTTCAATTATTTAAATTTTCATTTATCGATCTTTAGAGATAGGATTAAATTTTTTTTCGTGTTGCTGATGTATTTTATCGGTGGCAGTTTTAAATTCACAAATATATATAAAACAAGTGAAATTTACTTTTTATTTAATGTAAATTAATTCGAAAATTATTTTTATCTATGTAATTTCAAATATATTTTAAAGAGCTGTTTATTTATAAATTTTTATCATTATAAGAATAATAATTATGGATAATAATAAATTAAATTAAAGCAGTAAATTACTTAATAATAGACTTTATTTAATTGTAAAATATTTAATAGCTATAATTTTTATTTTAACAGGAAGTAATTTATTATTTAATTGCCAAATAAACTATCAGGTTTACATAATAGAACATTAGTCGTTAATAAATAGAAACAAATGTTTGTATGTAAATAATATTGAAATACACCATACTGTCAAGTGAAAAATAACTATCATGTATGAACATAAATTTATTACATAATCGTATTACTTTAACTAAAATTTATCCTATAATATTTATAATGAACAATTTTTATATTCCTCAATTCTAAAATAAAAAATATATTAAAAATTTTTTCTGTATTAATACTATTTTAAAATATATTTTATAGTCACAAAAGTCGGAGTTATATAGCTTTATATTTAGAAAATAATAAATGTCTTTCGATATGTTTGACAATTTAAAAAAATACTAATAATATTAAAAATGAAAATATACTCAATTAAGAAAATGCTTAATTCGAATAAATTATTGAATGTATTCAAACAGTACGATAATTTTTTTAATATTTTATAGCAAATAATATTTTGAAACATAAAAGTAATATTAAAATGTTAAAAATATTTGCATCAATGAAATTTTTTACAAATAATAAATAATAAAAATTTGCGAATATGACAGATTACCATTCAATATATATTTCATGAATAATAACAAAAATCATTCTACTATACATAAGATTAAAAAATTATTTATTTGTCACTGTTTATTAAATATTTAACATGAACTTTATAATTGTTTTAATATTTAGAAGTCATTACAAAAACAAACAAACAAATGATAACAACTGTATTAGTTTTATACATTACAACTTTTATTAAAATATATAATAAAATAAATAAAATACATACAACATTTTATTAAAATAACTATTTTTAACTCTTATTATTTAATTGTTTTTATTTAAGTTTTTAATATACATGAAAAAAATGTATAATATCAATGACCAACTTACTATAAACAAATTTTTAACTACTCCTGTTTAACTATTGCTTTTATTAAATGAATTCATTCATTGAATTATGATAAGTTAAAATGAATTTATTGGTTAGTTTTTCATAATTACATAACAAGTTAAAATTGAATTTAGTATATTATTTAAGCTATTATTCATGTTGGAAGAAAATGATAACATTTTACATTTCGTATTTCATTCTTTTCTTAAATTTGCCTAGAGATTCGGCGCGAATACTGGATTTTCAATGGCCATATATTGAATTATTATCTGTGTCATTATTTGCAAAAATATTTGACTATTGTTAAAAAGACATTTAAATATTTTTTTTAATAACTGTAACCTAGAGTAAAATTTATTAATTTGGTAAAAACATATTTTGCTTGAAGAAAATCAATAGACAGAGAAATATGCAGAAACAGTTAAAAGATTATAAATAAATTAAAAATTTTTATTTAATACAGTACAATTTAATGTTTTGTCAAATACAAAATTAATTTGTAGCTTTGTTACTTTGTATTTATAATTTTGTATTTATAAAATATTGAAATAAGTTTTTTTTTTAAATATTTCCTCTATTTGAATATCGTCAAATATTAAATGTATTATTGAATCGTTATTTTTTTATTAATAGGAATTATAACAAAATCAGAAAATTATATAATAAGAAAAAAATACGCGCAGTGGAATATATTGGACATCTGTGTATTTGTAGACAGTGAGTGCATTATACAAAACGATTATGGCGGTCAATTTCATGAATAAGAGTGGCTCAGTAATTGATACGAACTATTGAATATTAAAAGAAATTAATAAAAATGAAAGAATTCGGTTGAATTGACGAGAAATTGAGAAAAAGTAATGAAAGTCAAAAAAATTAAATTTAACATTGTGTTAAAATATTCGTTGAACTTTTTTCTTTCATATTATTAATCAAGGGCTATTGATTATTATAAAATTTTAAATATAAAATAATAGAATTATTTATTTTCAATTATTAAATATTCGGCACTGTGTTAAAAATTATAATTAGATTGTGTGCCTACGTAACTACGACTCTTTAATATCAGCTAATTCTTAGGCAACGAGTAAAAAGAGGATACACAATAAAGTGGAAAAATGGTAAGATAATGTGAATAAATTAAACTAAGAGGTTTATTAATATTAACGTGAAGTCGGTCATAGGTCAAGACCTACATATTTTTGCTTTACTACTCATTCTCTCTGCTTCTCTCTCTCTTCCTCCCGTCACGCTTCTTTTCTTTAGCATCTGACGGAAATTGACTGTGAAAATGCATATATAACCGCATCAAAGAGCATCAAACACAAAGCGTTCAATGAGTGTGTACAATACCTAAAGTCAAATACAACCATTCTGTGTTTATCCAAACAGAAGACGATTTCGATCCCTCGCACATACACGATGAAGCAGCCGTCTAAAAGCTGCCTTTACCGTGTTTGAAGAACTTTCAATACTCACCATTAAATACAGATTTGCTCGCTAAACCTGCGTTATGCGTAGTCTCTTCGAGCAAAGACTATTGCCCTTCTCGCGAACACTTTATTACAGATTTAATTCAAAGTTTTCCTTGCTATAGTCATATCGACCATTTTAGATTTTTATATGTTAATTTAAATAAATTAGAATGTAATACAAACTTACCTGCATTGCCAAGATTACAGAATAATTATGACGTTCCTTATATTTACTATTCAAATCAACGTGAACGCTTCCATAGTTAATGTAGATTTGCAGGTCACGGAACTTCGAAATTTGTTTCTCGTAATATTCGAATACGTAAAGTATGAATTATTAAACAAATTATAATATGAAACTAAGATTATTTAGATTGAAAACATGATAATAGATTTGATATATTTTGATAGATTTGCGTGCATATCTTTATTAACGTTACTGATTCTTGAGCACATAGAGTTCTTAAATATTTAGCACTAATACAATACAAATAAACAAAATTAACTACAGTCTAAAGAGTTGGAAACGTTATTTTTTATTCAGCAACAAAAATTAAGTACGAAATAGATTATTGTTAACTGTAAAGTACCGTGAACTGAAATTAGGTTGGCAATGAGAAATACAATGTACAGATTCATAAGCCATAATTCACGGCATTGTAAAGGTATTTTAATAAGCATATTTAATTTTTTAAATATTATTTAAAAAATGACGGGGTTTGCTACGCCTTTCGAATTATTCTGAGTATGGAGGATTGTGAAGTTAAAATTTGAGTAAAATTCGATGTACGATGTTTCATAATTCGAGGACCTGATAGGGTTTGCTCTCCCTGATCTCTAGATAACCGATGGTAACGCGAAGACTGAGGTTAGCAACCGTAAGGATCCTGGGGTGTTTTGCGGTGAGTCGGAGCAACCGCAGACCTTCATCTCGGAGACAAGCGTTGTTCGAGTGCTTTTCCATACGGACAATTTTACCGATCAGACTTACTTTAGCTTCGATTCACGCGCCGAGCAACAGTTCGAGGTTTATCTTCGTTATGGCCAGCATCCCGAGCTTTATCCAAATAGACGCGGAGAGGTCTTAGCCGGCACCTACTGCGAACGAAGCTTTAGAGACTGCAGGCTGCAGACTTGCTATGTTCAGAGTCCAGCTTATCCGGGCATCTATCCTCGTGACTTGCACTGCAAGTACCACCTCAACACGCGGCTACCCTTCATAAAGCTCTACATCGAGAACGAGGAGTTCAACATCGACGGCCAGCGATGCGAGAACATCATGACCTGCCCGATGCGGCCGATTAGTTCCGGAGCAGAACACTGCCCTTACGACTATGTTCGTATCTACGACGGCCTCAACGAAACCGCTCCTGTTATTGGCACCTTTTGCGGTAAGCCCCCCTTTAATGGAGAATTATCTCGAGCTCGCACATATCTAGGACATCGCGGTACATGCAGCATATGCCGCTAGTCGTAACTATGGCATTGTAATGTGTAACCATGTTATCCAATAAAGTGCTCGTGGTTCAACTTTACTGGGCTTTTCTTTCTCCGGTGAGAAGAATTTCTAAATAATTTAATGTTTATTCAACGATTGACTGATCTGAGTGTACAAATGATACTGACTCTTACCAAACAAATTATTAACTGTAAGCTTCGGAATTGCGTAACTTTAAAATAAATTAATGTTTTTAAATCTAATGATTTTGAAATTATAACTTTTTTTCATTCTATTTTCATTATACAAGACTTGAACGTTCATTAAGACATATTTATTAAAAATGATCTTATCAATGATACTTTCGATGTTTTAATGTTAATGTACATTTTGTTTTTCCAATTACATATTTTTTTAATTATTTTTTAAATAGTTTCTTTAACTACTGAACTGCAGGAATAAAAAATATTGTGAAAGTAATAAAACGTCTTCTGTTTCTTTGAATCGTGTGTAAGCTCGCTGACAAATCAATTTCCAAACTTTAAAAACAAACTTTCAAAGTTTATTTTTTATTGACTATATATATATATATATATATATATATGAATTAGAGTACCTAAATAAATTAAAAATATAACTAATATTTCACATAAAAAATTTCTGACAAACTTGATACAATTATAAATTTATGTTGAAAATAAATCTTATAAATCATATTATAGAAAATTTTCATTGTATTTTTTCTGAAGGAGTATCATTTCTTAATTATAGTTATATAGTTAAGTCATCCGCTTTTAAATAATAAAGAATTATTGATTATATTGTATATATTATATAAAAATGCAACAAATAATAAAGAAAACAAATATATGTTGAAGTATATTTAAAATTAAAATATCTAACAATATTAATGGTTAACGATTTCAATTACTTTACATTTATGTAAATAATACTATATCAGCTATGAAGATATTAATTTAATTTTATAATTATATAAAACTAAATTTTTTTATAGCACGATTAGAAATTTTATTGATAACTGCAAGTAAATTAAATTACTACTATTAAAAACACGCTCACACGCAGGCACGCAAACACATATCCGCATATTATTAATTATGATGATTATAAACAAATTTAAATAAAAAATTATTCCTTCAAATATTAATTCATTGATTGTAAATAATAAATGTAAGTCACGTATGAAAATTATGTTAAAAATATGTATATTACAAATTTTTTCAAAATGTTTAAAAATTCCTTATATATTGAAACAATAATTATATCCATTCTTTTTAATTCAGATTTAAAGTTATAATTTTCATATTTTGAAAACTTTCATTCATAAGTCAATTATTGTATCGATCTTTTCATAAACTTAAATTCAGTTCAACTTTTCAATTTAGAGACGTTTGAATAGTGTGGACTATCCCAAGATAAATAAAATTTTAATTTAATTATTTTAATATCAAATTTTAAAGTGGATTATTAAGAAATTCTTCTGTTTAAATAGAAAATTATTTTTATATAAAAATATAGAAATATAAGAAATCCAAAAGAAGATAAGTTGAATAATGTAGCCCATATATGTTATTTCAATTTTAATTATTTATGGATTCTATGCTGAAATTTAAGATTTATTTTTAAATTATTTTCAAATCTATTCTTACATTATTTTCACATTAATTATAATAATAAAGAACAAATTTGTTTGCATTAATTATACATGAAAATATATTTAAAACTATAAATTATTGTATTAAATATTTAAAACAACTTTTGATTGAATCAGGTGAAAATATTCATCAATTTTCACTTTTATATTATAAAATTAATCTAAAAATATTTATACATTAGTCTCGATTATTAAAAGTCTCGATTATTAAATCTATTTAACAAATAAAAAGTATTGAAATTTTAGATATATGTTAATTGCAGATATAGTAATGTATATTTTATTAAAATTATTCCTCTTATATTTAATTTAATTTTTTTAGCCTTTGATTAAATAAATCAATTGTTTATTTACTTGCTGAAATTTAATTGGTAATATTGATAATTATAGATTGAATGTTATTATTATAAAATTTCATATTATATCGTAACAATTTAATACCATACAATTGAAGTATTTGATGTAAATTTAATTTATAAAAGTTTTAATTAATAATTTTGAACGAATACAAATAAATAATATAAAGTTAACTTCAAATCCAATATTAAATTATAAAATTAATATTAATATTTTAATTTGTGTCATAATTATTACTCAATTATTTTATGATCGGTAAATTAATAAAACTTATTATTTATACATTTGCAGTTCCATTGATAATATGAGATTGAAAACATTTATACATTTTTCAATTTTTATATGGTATTAAAATTAAAGAGAATTTAGGATAAAAAGATTTCCCGATTGGAATTTTAATAGAATATAATATATAAAAAAAAATTCAATTGATTAGATAGTAGTAGAATTATTGTTAATTTCTTTAATATATAGAAAGTTTTTTTTATTAATAAAAGTTTATGATTGAAAAGCCCATTTCATAAAAAGTAAAATTTATTATACTTTTATAAAAATGTGTATATTTTATCGATGTCTGTCTGTCTAAATATTTTCTGGTAGATGTAAATAATTAACATTTTAAACGAATAGAACTTTAATTGAACCTTGCATACAATTTGTAAAATAAAAATGTTTAAAAGTCAATTATGGTATGCTTAAATACTATTATATAATTAATTATAATAGTGCAGATTTTTATATTCATTAATTACTACAGAAACAATGTTTGTTTTTTTTTTATTATATTTTTGTTCCAAATTATTTTTAACTTGCTTTCCACCACTTTCCCAACATCATCTGTACATGTATATATTTCTTAAATTGTTATACATAATTAATTTTAGTATTTTTATATGTTTATATTCTCATTAATGATTCATTTGAGATTGTATTTTAATCTTGTGTATTTAATTTAGCTAATGTGTGGCATTGGTTTATAATGATGTGACGCATTCGTATTCCAATAGGCATTTAGCTATATTATAATGCTTTTACACTGCTAACAATATTTCAAACTTATCAATAATTTTTTCATGGCCTGTTGTTGTATGGATGTAATAACTTTTTGATTTGGCCTACATACCATAATATTATTCCCTTTATATACTAAATCAAGTATGACTAATGGTTTCATTTGTATTTCGACATCTTATTCCTGCATCGATTTGTTCATATTTTGAACATAATATGACAATTAGTTGTGTTATTGGAATATTAGATTTATTTGTAAAATGCTTTTATCCAAATTAATCTTTTATCAAAAATTAGATCTTATATTGAAATAATTCAACTATTCACGTGACCTTCTATTGTATTTGACTTTACTTTACATTTATTATTAGCAAGATAACCCGCGGTTATTTGCTTTGTATTCATAACCAATATTCCCATTTAAATCGATTCGGCTTAGAGATAAGCGTACATTTCTTCCATTTCATAAGTTTCTAAACAGTATGGTAATTTTATTTACTTTGTTTTTAAAGTGCAACGTGCAGTTAACATTAAAACATCACAGTGTTAAAATGGACGTTTCCAGGTTTTTGATAATTATTAAAAATATATTATTTCATTATTTAAATTTATTGTATATTTATAAAATTGTACTTGATATAAGTTATAACTACTTTGTTCAAAATTAACGATCGACTATAAAATTTACTATTTCAATAAAAATTCTGCATATATCAAATAATCTAGACCTCGAATTAAACAAATTGAAAATTTAATTTAAAATAAAATAGCAATGATTAAAATTTAAATTAAATTTGAATTAAAATCGCTATGCAATATTAATTATACTTCAATGAATAAATTCTTTTAATATATTCCATATACAAAATTAAATATTTTTGCAGTATTCTAATAAATCAATGAAATGACTCAAAATATTTAATTCACCATTTTTCTTAATGTGATTTTACGAATGGTACGTTCAAAGTTTTATTTTCTGCTGCAAATAAGTTGTAGAATATATACTTTAAAATGATCTAACTTCGTTAATTTAAATTCAATTAACCTAAACTTTTAAGAAATTTAGGTTGTTAAAATAATGTAATTAATATGATATGTTTGGACATACTTTATTAAAGAAAAACCGTATATTTCAATCTATAATTAAATTACATTGCTTACTACAATGAAAGTTTTCTTAAAGTTTTAAACACAAAAATGCCGAAATTACTATTTTCAATTTATTTTCTGTGACAAAAGTATTAATAGTAATATATGAAAAATGAATTAATCGATATTCATCTTTTAAAAGTTTTATTTATTTTAAGAAATTTATTAGATAAACTAGTGAAAAATATATAAATTAATTAAGTATTCTTGTAAACATAAGCAGACTATATGTATTTTACTATTGTAATTTAAAGGTTTAATTAAGAATAAAAATAGATATCTTAATTATCATAATCGATAACCTAATATCATTCTTCCGATTTGATCATTTACTATTAGAAGTAGTCCATACAATTTTAATGCGAAGTGTAAGCTTTCACTGCAATAATATTAAATTATATTTCAAATTTTTACAATTTAATACGATATCTGTTGTTTAAAGAAAGTTCTTTAAAACCATTTTCAGCTAATAATGAATTATAAATTTCCACATATATACTCATCGATTTAAACATTAATTCACAAATTATTTCATAACATTTTTTATAAACACAGGCATTCTTGATATTTGACTTGAGATGAATGTACGTAGTCAGGTAATTCTGAGACTGAGTATATATATATATTTATTACAAATAAAATAAAAATCATAAGCATAACGTAATTTATTTTTATATAATATAAAATATATTTCCAATTACATTGATATGTATGAACGATAAAGTATTTATGACAATTAATACTCTTGACATGAATAGTAAATTAACATCCTCGGTTGATTAATTTAGTTTTATGCTGTTTTTTTATTACATATTTTATTACAAACTTATTTATTGCATATTTGCAGAACTAATTAAATATTTTTTGACACCAAAAAATTTATTATTTTATATTCAATTTCAAATCATTTTTATTGTCAGAATTTGATAAGTTGTACATTTTATAAATTAAAAAATTACGATTAAATATGAATATAATAATATTTGTTGGCATAAATGATAACTATCATTTTAATAATTAAATTGATAAAACTAATATGAATTATATTAATTTATATTGCTTTCAGGCATGGGCAAGTTTCCGTATAGTATAATAGGCACTGGTAAGGATTTATACGTGGAGTTTGTGTCATCGTCAGCCGGTCCGTTGCTAAACACTGGCTTTCACTTTAATGTGGGAAATTGGCCTGGACATGTGGATACTGCTAGTACCAAGAATGGTAGCTGCGATTGGATCCTCAGCAGTGAAACCCTTCAAGCAAAGGATGAAGGCATATTTCTGTCAGTAGCTCATTGGTATCCACCGCACACGAGCTGCACTTACTTGCTCAAAGGTCGGAAAGGTGAAATAACTAGGCTTTACTTTCCAAGCTTCAGGGTAAATCGCATCGAGTCACCAATTCAGCCATACGAGGGTGATTGCGCCGAGAGCCTGACACTCTATGATGCCGACTGGGCTGACGACGCGCGTATTATCAAGACGTTTTGTGACACCTTCAGTAAGCCCATGGAAAAGCACGACTTTGTATCTACTTCAAATTCCTTATTTGTGCGCTTCGAAAGTAAAACCGGAAGCTACTCCGGAAGTTCTTTATACTATTGGGCACATTATGATTTTTTTAACGCGACTAGATTCGGCGATCCAGTACCTAATACCGAATGTGACGAGGTATTTTCATCTTGGAAAAATCGCTCTGGAAAATTCCGCTCACCTCTCAACACTCTTCTCTATAAAAGATCTGGAGACCCAGCTAATGATCTGACTTGCACATACACTTTTATCACGGATAAAAGGCTTTATGCCAGGATCATCCTTACTTTGCACTCAGTTAATTTTAAAGAACATCCATATGCTCCATGTAGCCACTGCTGGGGGAGTCGAGCCGATCGCGTTATCATTTACGAACCTCAACATCCTCCAAATAGTAATAGTCCAAATGGACTGAATACTCCAAATAATTCTGGCAATAACAATAACAATAATCTCCTGGTGAATCTTCATCAATCATCGTTGAATCCAAGCAAAGGCTACTGCCGTTGCAAGCTCTCTCCGAGCGACCCACCGATTCGCATAATATCACGTGGCGAGAAACTAGAACTAAAGTTTTTGGTCGATGGAGCACATGCAGCGACAAGTTATTTTAAACAACCGGCTCCGCTCTTTGAGGCAAGCTTCGAATTCGTCCATAGTCCTCTGTGCGGTCCGGCAGTCCTTCAGCCAACTACATACGGTAAATTAGAGTTTCCTTATTACGATGCGCTCAGTTACGTTACGCCGCCGCGGTTTATAAAGTGCATTTGGGAATTACGCGTAAACGTGGAGCGCGACTTATGGCTACACTTGGACAAGACAAAGTTTGCATCACGCTCGTGTGAGGACGGCAAATTGGAGATCTTCCTTCCTGCATCCGGAGGGTATTCGCCCGAACCCTATATTGCAATTTGTGGTGAAAACGTGAGCTACGTCAAAGAAATTCCTATTTTAACAGCGGCTCAAATAGCACCCGCCGATCCAGGCGAATCGGGTTCTCCTAGCGTGACCATTCAGTTTACAGGGTCTATGGCACTCGCTAGGGCTGAATTCAAAATCGAATGGACGGAATTGTATCATCTACCTAGGGATACTTCGGGCAATCTAAATGTACAGAAACTCGAAGATTGCGCCTTCCAGTGTCCAGCGGATGCTGGATGTATACCCGAAAGATTGCTGTGCGATGGCGTAGTCAATTGTCCAATGCCATCTAGAACGTTAAATAATTCAACTATCCGAGAGGCTGACGATGAGTCGCGAGAAACGTGTGGTAAGCTTCTGGAGCCCAGAAACGATGACAATACATCAATTAGCGATCTTGTTGGATCGACGGGTTGGACTGGTGCTGGCCTTGGTGCAGCTCTTGCTATTCTGCTTGGACTTTGTTGCCTCGTGTGCACCTGTCGTATGTGCAAGAAGAGCTCGTCCTCAAGAGACATACATGTACCATATTAACAAGATTTTTATTTAAAATTTTCGAAAATGTTACTTTTGATGTACGATGTAATCTTATTGCCTCACGTCTAATGGTTCGACAGGAAAATACAAAGATAGTCTATATTTTGACGGGTTGAAAAAAGTCAAAATACGTCATGGATAAAATAAAAATACTAAGACCATTATTAGTAATCAATAAGCCAAAAAATTATTCCATTTATATTAATAAAATATAGCTTTCTGAATTATGAATTCATACAGTCACTCTTTTTAATGACGCCAACAGTATTCGTTCGTTAATAAGTAATGAGTTAAATATTTTAGTTTGTAAATTCATTTTCAGGCTTTGGTGCCCAATTTAAGTAATCGATAAATAAGTAGATATGTAGATAGATAGATATATAGCTGGAGAAAATGCAAATGTATTTAATTTTGTTCTCATTGTACCTATTAATTGATTGTTGATGTGGCTTATTGAAGACAATCAGTTGAAAATACATAAAATGGTTAGTTCTGTCAAGTTAATAACTCAAAGTATTTATGCATTTACTTGTTAATGTATAATACAAACATGCATTCTCTAAAATAAATTTTATCTTGGCAGACTGTGAAAGAGATGTGTTAGATGATATTTTAATTTTTCAATTGCTTAAATAAATTAAAAAATTCAATATTTCATCATTTTTACGAAAAATATAGAATTTAAATAAAATATTTATTTAGATATAAAATAATTTATTATCTAATAAATTTAGTAAATATTTCCAATTTTTAAGTTATGTAAAATTCAATAGAAGTTTTATAAAAATTAATTCCATTTCAAGTAATTACGAAAATATATTTAGTAACTTTTTTTTATTATAAGAAATAAACAATTAATAATGCGCATGATGATTAATTTGTGTAAATTGGAAATATTGCAATTATGACTTTATAATGTAAAATAAGTAATACAAATATGTAATAGTATTTTATATTTTGTAATAATAATTTGCAGACAGTTTGTTTAAAAAATAAAGATAATAGATTAAACAATTTAGCATATACAGTTATTTAAATAGGACAATTTGTGTATTCTTAATTTATATGATAGAATTTACTGAATAAAATATTTGTAAATTCCTTTGTAATAGGTGAGATTAACAATTCCAAATAACTTTTCCAAATAAAAACTAAAGCATAAAAAAACTTTCAAATTTAGATGATAAAATGTAATTTGATTTGTACATAAATATAGTACAAGTTTTGCAAAAATTCTACAATTAATAAACTGTAAGAAATCATAGAATATTGTTACAAGTCATTTAGATGTGCGGCAGCACAGCTTGACAAAGTGAAAAACTAATTTGTAAATAGACAAATTGGCGGGAAAGGGGGGGGGGGATTTACAGGTCGAAAAATTTTCTTTGAAAGTTTATAGTACTTTTTTCAATTTCATTGCAATAATAATAATTATTATTTCCAGATAATAATTAATTCCAAGAAAAATTGATGAAAATGACAAATCCAAAGTAATTTAAAATAATCTTAAATTTCTATGTTACTAATAAATGTTTTTCGAGCTTATTGCAAACGCTATAGTACAAATATGTGTATATTTTTCTGATTGAAATAACAAAATCTAAAAACAAAACAGTTCCAGTTTTGCTATTTCGTGGCTTAGGATCTTCTCAAATAAAAAATTATCGATAACATGGAGATAAAAAAAAAGAAACGTCACGCGATAAATGTGATTTATAATATCAGCGATGGATAGAAGCTACGATTATGAGCGACTATAAGCACCGTCTTACCTTCAGAAAATAATCAGCTCAATCTGTATATAAATAATGTGGTGAAGAATGATTAGACAGTCGCGATACACATCATTACTGTAAAAGCAGACAATTATACAGGCATGCGACTAATGTCGTAATGCCGATTTATCTCACATTCATGAATACATTAATACTAGTTTTACAAAATGACACAATTTTAATATAAGCAATCCACTAAGTTTACATTGATTGCTACTGAGGGCATCAAAGGGACAAAGCGTAGTCGTCGGGATAAAAACTGTTGAAAAATATTGAGCATAATTCGATAAAAGTTATCAAAAAATTATTGCACAATTCACGGCAACAGAGTAAAAACATGTTGCAAACGAAATAAGCATCGACTAAGCTCTGTTTTTAAAATTATAAAATTTCTTTAAGAGTGTAAAATGAAAATAACTTATAAAAGTTAATAAATGCAAAAGGTATTCATTAATAGAGTTCTACGATTATAAAAAAGATTTTAATAATACATAAAAAATGTTGACGCAAGTGTACTGCATATTTCCTTAATAATGACGAATAATAAACTGGTATTGGCCGATGCAATCGGTGGGACTTGACTTCAATATTATGTTACCGTGTGATGACGGTTGTAATGATAATTATATTTTTTACTAATGAGAAAGTCATAAATGTTAGAGCAAAATAGAACTTTGCGATATATTGTTTCACTGTATTTCAAGCATCTAAAGTTATAATATAAAGATTGATTTTTTATAGAAAATATTATCATATACACGTAACCATTATATATTCATTATTTAATGCATATCCTTTTTTACTGTTTGTATAACAAAGATTATATTATTATTAATGCTACAACTACATTTATTATAAATAGCGTATTTCATAAATATTTGCTTTTTTCTTTAAGCAAACGTTATATTAAATAATTAATAAATTTTATGAGATTACAAAAATAGTTGTTATTGTAATTCAATTTTCGCCTACGTATTGAATTTATGTTGAATTTACAAGTTGTAATTGGCATATAATAGTGTTCTTTTTATTTATTTGATTGCTTTAAAAAATATCACAAGGAAAATTAAATGTATTTTTTGTTTTAAACAATATAATATTATCATAATTTGTACAAAATGCACCTCGTCGTTCCGACTTGTTTTATCAAGGCCGGTTCAACGGATACAATTTGATGCCGTTGACAACTCAGCGAGCACGGGTGTTGTGTGGTAGCGATGACAGGTCACAAGTGGAAGGGATATTATAATAATACAATAAAGATATAGCTGAAGTATGCTATTTATTCTGTTATTTATTAATGACAAGGTTGACTAGTATTACTATTATTACTTGTAGAACTATATTCTTGGATTGAAGTGATGCGTTGCGGAGACAAATGTACAGTAATCTATGCAGCTTGATTGTTGAATACGAATGTCGAATGGCGCGAAGTTTTGTTCGTCGACACTAGCGCCTTTTGAACGAGCACGTGTGTGGTTGAGGTTATGAATGAAGCTTTATGATTGAAAGATATCGCAAGTGGCGTGAAACTGGATTGTCTACACTTGCGTTGGGTCTTGCTTTCTTTCGTAAGCTTCCGAACTTGAACTAAGGTGAGGGTTACGAAGTGGGATGCCCTTGGCGGGTGCGAAACTTGACGACGCGTACTGGAATTTATTCCGCACTGTCATTTTAAGAGTCGCTTCTTCGTCCTTAGTGCTTGTCGATGTAATACTCTCAATCTCAATATATATGTAATTATTGTAGTAAATACTACTTACGAAGTCTAATCGTTGACTCGTCTCCGGACTCTGATATGCGGATTTTCGTCGCTCCCTTGGAACATGTAACGACGGTTTCTTGAACTGCGTTAGTGGGCATACGGGTTTAGTCGTAGTTCTTCCGGGGCAGTAACTACTGTTCCAGCAACAGTGTTAATGGACAATCCGAAGAAGTGTAAGTCGTTCCCGAAATAGCGTTAAATAGACTTTCACTAAAAACTTAACTGAGTATGAAATGTCTCAAGGGTTTAATATATTGAGAGAGTATTACTAAAAGAGTGATATAAAAAAATACTAATAAGCAATAGATATCAAAAACTGAGAGACACTTCGAAAAGAGTAATATCACCAAAATATTACTAACTGAAAACTATCAATAGTAAATATCAAGACAGTTAAATATCACGAGTAATAAGGGTTAAGTATCGAGACTGTTAAGTATCAAGAGTTAAGTACCAAGAGTAATGAGTATTGAAAATTGCGCCCCTTAAATACATTTGCTGACCATGAATTTTACTTGAACCCCTTCCCTTATTTTCTGTCCAATCAGAAACTCCTCCCTTATAGTGTGAGGACCTCTTTTGGCTTCGGAGTTAATTAAGTGCTTATTCGTCTCTGGGTCTTCATGATGAGCAGATCTCTCCGCTGCCGTATGCGATAGCATGTCGGCCGCGGCGAGGGGGGGGGGGATTCGCTGACACATCTGGTGACAGCAAGCAACTTCTTGACAGCGGAAAGGGGAAGGAAGGTCCACTTCCAGTAATGCTTGATGTAGTTGCCGAGCGGAACGAAAATGCAGATGTCAAAACTATAGGTTTTCCCGTGTTTATGGTATTGTTTTTTCCAGATGTTTTATGACACTAATGCGTGAGAATTTTGAGCAAGCGAAGTTTGAAATTCAAATACAATATTTACGATGTTACTTGCCAGATATTTTATTGCACTGACAAAAAAAGGAAAAATGTTCTCGCATTCTCGAACATAATTCAATAGTACCAAATTGTTCAATAGTAATCAAATTGATTATACTATAGAAATACTATTTGAAAACAATTTTTTATTCTTTAAGCAAAAATTTATACGTATGAATTTCACAGTATAGTTACAAAAGTATTTTAAAAATTTTGTTTGAATATTCTATCATTTTATAATAAATAGAGTATATTTTGAGGAAACAAACAATTCAAGTAATTTAATTTCATTCAATCATTCATTATCTTATAAATATTAAAGACTTTTGTTTCTGTAATCACTCAGTAAGAAATTACTAATTTTTTTTTTATAATCATAAATGTATTTGTTCACATATTCTTATATTATCTATAATAAGTATAGATAATATAAATAATATAAATTTAATATTATTATAAGATTTTTAAGTCCATATAAAAATTAAAACTACATTGTTTCTATTAATTAATGAATTTAATATTATTTGAAATGTTGAGAAATCTGTTATATAATAATCTATTAAATAATAAAATATACTAAATATATGTAGTTAGTTAACCAATATTAAAATTTCTACCTATACAATATAAAATCGTATTTAACTTATGTCGAGATATTCTGTTGTAACGTTAATAATTGATGATCAGGAAATGATGTTGTAATATATTATGTAAATATTTTACAATATAAAAAAATATACATACATCTGTAACAATTGACTTCAATATGCAGAAATAGAAAAAAAAGCTTTATATAATAGAATTATATTGTTCGAAAGTGGTATTATTGTCTGGTTCGAACTGTCAGTGTTTCGATAGCTTTAATAATTTGCCGCCTGCCACAGCAGATGCTTGGGTGGGAGTAAAGTGGAAGGGTTATAGAAATGTGTAGTATGTGCAATGTTCGTTAACATATGATTTATTAACAGTTGCATTAACAATAAGCAGTATTCACTGGTCACAGAAGCGTGTAAACTCTGTCTTGTCTCAATGATGTGGTTGCTCCTTGATGGTGACAACGATGTCATGGCCGGAAAGTTGTAAAGAAATATCTTGAGACTATGCTTGTTGTAGCCAAATAGCTTATCGTAATGCAATCAGCACTCTCGACTGCTTGTAGCTTGTAGTATATTTGATATTTAACGTGTATTCCTTGTGTTTGGAATTCCAGCCACCAAAATGGTCCGAAGACCAAGGTGGTTGGATTAGACCGTACCACCAGTTTAATGGCGATTGGGGGGGGGATGCATCAATTCAGTGTAAACACAATTGGTTTTAGTAACTTTTATTTAAGGTTATGTTACATCATTAGTTGTTGTTACCGATCGTTATGAGAATTGTTGAGCTAGTCGTGAATTTAACAGTTGGCAATAACTGTAGAACATCGTCCGGATGTGCAAGGTAAGACTGAGCTATTTGTATTGAATGCGCCTAATTGTACTAGCGAAACGGAAGCAGCAACTGTCGGCGCTTTAATTGTACTAGCGAAATATGACAGTAATTACCGAAGAAGAAGTCGCGAGAGAAGCGTGGCCATGGGCGCTCTCATTGGCGATATGAATTGTGGAGACTATCTGGTCAATGCCGGTGCCTCGTCAGCGGTCTGATATGAATCAAGTTGCAGAGTCCTAGCTGATAAAGTCAGCGCTGTGTCGTAATGATGCTGACACAGCCGGAACCACCAAACAGTATCAGCAGCCTCTTCTATAGCCTGATAACAATCTGTAATGCGTTTGCAGTGGCAAACGTACACTCATCTAATGCAGCGTGAAGGTTTAAATATGAGCGCAGAATGGCGCGAAGTTTGATTCGTCAACACTCGCGCTGTTCGTGTGAGCATGTGCGTAGTTCAGGTTATGGTTGTAATGTAGCGCGACACATGTAACCGTTGCTAGTTGAGAATATACTCGTATCGTAGCAAGAAGGTTCTTGTCCTGATATTGGCGTACTGCAATGGTTATTCAGATGGAAGTAAGAATTTGATAGGCTTTTACCTCATGAAGGATACTGCTACGTATTGCGTCTGCTATGAGCGTTGAATGGCACGCTGAGTGGATTCATAAGCGTCAGACTTTGACACCATTTGACTACAATTACGTAGTTTTTATTATAAAATGAAAGATAAGTAATATCTGTAATTATGTATAAGCATTTTTTTAGAAAACAAATAGATTTTAGGAAAATATGTAAGATATTCACATTTAAATGGCATTTATTTTATACGTATCCACTGTTATTTTTATTTTGGTAATAGTATGTGATCTAAAAGAATTACAGTGTTCAACATTTATATTTATGAGAAATAAATTAAGTTCTCTTGATAAATTGTTTATTATACTAAATTTTAATATCAATTATTTTAATAATAATTTTGAATAGTTGAATTTGTTATGCAAATATTATTCTAAACATAAGGGGAAAATAATATTTTAAATAATTTCAATTTCTTTATCTTATAGAATTAGTTGTTCTACTAGAAATTAGTAAATGAAATATTTATTTATTATATCGTAATGAATACAATGTTTTATTATTATAATATCATTGCAATAATTGCATAATAAAATGACAACTAGACGAATACTATTAAGTTTACATAGAGAAATGTCTTTAATGTTATTAATGCCTTTATGATAACTTGAAATAATCTGTTGACTGCATAATTATAGATTTATGTTATATTTTAGTCATCGAGTTGGCAAAGACATGCAACACCTCGATCAATCCAGTGGGATTCATTTAAATATGTTTTTAATAAAATAAATATGACGAAATTTGATGAGTGGCCAGTTGTTGCAAGGACACCTCGTCTTTCACTTGTTTTATAAAGTGGTGAGCGGTAAACATTTTCTATAACAAAATTGGCCTTGATTCCCGGTTTTAACCATATTATTGGTAAAGTATCGAATAATATTTTTGGGAAAGACTCGTCGAGTTCCATCTTTTTTCTGTTCCATCGTGCACCCTCTATAAATAATCCATTAACGTATACTCCATATTTTGGCGAGTCTTTGATTTCGTGAACATGCTCATAACTAAAATAATTTATTGTACTTTACTTGTTGTTAGTTAAAGGTAAGTAGGTGTAGTAATTATTAAAGAGAAGTTGATACTTACTGAGTGATTTTGAACTGGAAATCAAGATGATCTATAGGTATTGTGTGCTTACGTGCATAATTCTGTAATACTCCGGTTAGAAATGATTGTGTAAAAAAGAAACCAGAAAGCCAGAAAACATTTGGCGCATCATTATCAATCCAACGTTGAAGAAATTTGATTCTTTCAAGCAAGTCATCAATGTAGCTACTTAGGGGCTTTAGTGTTGGATAGGATTTCTTTTCCCAAACTGTAGGTACTCGACCAATGCTTGCACTAGTAAAAATTTCTTCCAAATTTGATGACATAATGATTTGCCCTTTTATCGCCTTCTTTAAATTAATTAAACTGCTTTTTATGATTTCAGTCAATCTGTTGAATCTAATAACTTCTTGCCTGAGTATAGTGTTCATACTGTTTTCATAAATAACTGGAAAGCGTTCTTCCACATACTCAGTATTAAATTGTTCGGGCATTTTTTTTAATATTTCGTCAGCTAAATCAAACACTACTAATTCGTTACTTTGAACCGATTCAGACTCCCCACCTGAAAAATATAACAATATTTAATATATCATTTAATACAATTAATACATATATCAATGAGCAGACAATACTCATTATAGACGATAAATTTATTACAATACCTAATTGCGTTTGAGTTTGTAAAGCACCGAAAAGTAATTGCATCGATTCGCGATTATCTTTGGTGATATTTGCATTATCGTGAAGTCCAAAAACTTCAGGAAGCTGATTAATAGGCAAACTTTGAATATAACTGATATAGCCTTCGTAATTAATGTCGCCGGGCAAATGATAAATTCCACTTGGAGAAAATGAATATTCTGAGTGAAGGACATCAGGATTAAAATATTTTCGAAGCAAAGAATTTAAAAGTCTTCTGTCTTTGTCATCCGTAACACGACCGCCATAGTTACACTCTCCTATTAAATAGAGCAGCGCTTCAAACGGTATATCATCGTATTCGTTTAAAAACATTTGCAATTGTTTCAAACTAATACGTAAATCCGATTCATTAAACTCGTAAGGAATGTTCCACCCGAGAGGTCCAAAACTTCTTCTTTCTTGAACAATAGCGTGAAAGATTGAAAGTGAGAAGAGTAATTTGCGCCACTCCAACAATTTATTATTTTCCTAAAAATGTAATATAATTCGATTATTCATTACTATTATTCAATAATAAATGTAAAATTAAATATAGTATACATTGAAAAAGCTTGGGTTAGATATAGGGTCGCTGATGTAACTGCGCATTAGATTGCTGCGTAAGCCTTTTGGGGGCTCATTAGTCATTTTAACTGAATTTTGCAATACTGCTACGGGAAATGCCTTTGAGGGGTAACTGGTCAGCCAAAGTCGGAATTTAGGATGTGTATTCATGGGTGTAATAACTTCGTCACATATTCGATCGAGTTCACGCATCCACGATTCAGCTAAATGGCAGTTTTGTAATACAAGCCAATCGCCAGTTTTTATGGATTCGTTTATAGCAGCAATAGCAACTGGGCCTTGACCTTGACCCAGCGATATTGATTTCAGATGCTTCGCTGAAATGCCAAGATCCTCCGCAAATTTGATTAAACCGGTCATTGGATCGGAACCTTAAATATTGTAATCATAATTTTTAGTATTGTTTTTGTAAAAAGTGATTTGAAAAAAAAAAGATTATTAAGTAGTAACCTGGAGATAATATAAAGATCAGAGGCGTTACGTTGTTCGAATCCATGTAAGAATCTTTCAATTCAAAAGACGGAGGCTCAGTGAATGATTGGCCCATTTTGGTAATGATAAAACTTCGAATAGCTGGAACTAGTTTATCTGGTCTTACACATCTTAAAAGAACTAGTCTCTCTAAATTGTCTTCTGATAGCTCGTTAAAGGGTATGGGCATTACATTTTCATCAGGATTTTGTAAATCATAATACATTTTCCAGTCATCAATATTCTCTATAAATAAATCTTTTAATTTTTTTAAGCTATTTAATGAACTTGCCCTAACTAATTCAGCCCATGACTTGTCTGATAACCAGCTAGAAGCTGGATTTGGATATGGATTGCTTATAGCAATGCCACCAGTCAGCAAAAATGACCATAAATCTTCTTCAAGTTGATTATTGCCTAATTTTAATAATAAACGGTGAAATAATTAATTAACTAATTAATGAAAAACGTTATTCGTTATATCAATGATTATAATCAATACCTCGTAAAATCCCGACACAAAGTATTAAGGAAAATATTAATTTATCTTTTTCAAAAAGCGAACGACAAACGTTCCGATATATTGAACCAGTAAAAATATTATTCAATGTAGCAATACGAACTTCCAAATAATTCGTTGCTGTCATTGATATTTGTGACTTTTCGCTGAAAATATTTGAAAATAAGCGTAGAAACCATGGTAAGGAATATTGATACATTGGCTCAATATTTGTTAATTCTGAAATACAGAAAAAGAGAGTAGTGGCATGATGTGAAACTGGTTTGTAGCCACCTCTAGCTCTATCAATATCTTGAGATGTTTCAGCAGCTATTTTTTGCTTAGCCATAATGTCTTCAGAAAGAATCTTGGAGGATGAAAGTATTTTTATTGCGGTTTCGTCCTCAAGGATATTGCCTTCGCTACTAGAAAGTATTTGCAGTATTTTATCTTCGATTTCTTTCAAGATACGCTTATTATTTGCACTCTCTATAATTAAACGATTTTTTTTCTCTTCTAGAATTGGAAGCTCTTTGGCAACGACGATACCAAGAAGTTGATCTTGCAGACCATGTGGCGTTAATGTGAAGTTGAGTAAATTTACTTTAACAGTAAGTTCGGGGAGGTAATGCGGATTTCGTAACCTGGTAGTTATATATAATCGAAAATTCATATTGTACTCAATTGTGTTTTCTCCAAACTTTATATAATGAAGTCCATGTTGCATAAAAAGATTCTTTAGTAAAATTGGCTCCAACAATGAATCGATCTCTTCTAAAATATTTTCTAATAGTACTGGCAAACCTAATTGCACTGCAGTTTCAATAACTCTTGTATAATTCGAATCTGTTAATTTTATTACACTTAATTTGTTTTCTTTTTCCAACTTTTTAATCCACTTATTTGCCTGCACCTGAGGATCTATCATTAAAGGCCAACGATTTGCTATCTTAATAATAATTCCATTTTCCACAGAAAATTTATCGGATGGCAAGCCAGAAATAAGCCAGGAACGGACTTAAATAAATAAATAAAATAATTTAGAATATCTATTAAATTATGGTAATAAAAATTATACGACAAATAAATAGAATTTCATTATTAGCATAATGTTTTTCATTACTGGTGCATTTTTTATTATTAAATGTATTTCAAGTAAATATTAAAATTAAAAAATTTTGCATTCTGCGTTTAATTAAATGCAATCTATCAAGTATTATAAGATTTTAAATGACCAATAAGTTAACAATTAGTGAAAAATATTTCAAATAAAAATAAGATTCGTCTATTTTATGATAAGAATTTGCAATGGTTTTGGTCTAATTATTATCATTTAATAATTACTCTTTACTTAACGATAAAGATAAGATTTATAATGTTTATTTATAATGAGAATAGAAATTATCTACTTTCAACAGGATCACCCAGTATTTCAGCAAGATTGAATGGTGGGGGAGAGCAAGGTATATCGAGTTTTAGGCAAACTGTGTGCCAATCATTAATAAGAGAGTCTCGATAAAAAACGGTGAAAGCTCCAAGGTAGGCGATAATTCCGGAGGCGAGAAGAATATCGCCAATGACATTTTTCAAACTGGCACCAAGAATTTCCGCGGCTTCGCTCCACCGTGATTTTTCCCCTCCCAAACCTCCTATGAGTTTTTCAGCTCTGTCTAATTTCTGCACGCACTGCTCGATCTGATCTTCTAGTTTCTTTTTTTCGCGCATACACTCGGCAAATTCATCGTTTAGTTGCTGCAGCTTATCGCTTACTTCCTACATAAATAAGTAATTCTTATAATGAAACTATATGGCAGCTCAGGCATGTTAATATATAATAAAAAGTTTATCTGACTTGAAGCAAGGCACGCTTGGCATTTAAAGTCTCCATTTGCACAGCAAGTTCAGCTTCTGCCTCAGCAAGTATCGCTTTCTTTGGCGCAACAACTTTAATTACTCTGTCATAAACTTCCATTGCTCTAACCCATTTACACAGGCCTTCGCAAGCAGTTGAAACTTTTTTTATAACTTCCGGTTGAAAGCCACGATCTTTTATAAATTTATCTCTTATCTTCTTCATATTGGCTGGCAATATATTATCCTTATCAAAGAATTTCAAACTCTCAAGAAATTTGATATCTCCGAGTAATCTGACAGAGGGTGGCCAATAATCTTCTATCATACTTCCGGTAGTAGAATCTAATACTCGATCTGGTTTCACACCTATTATCATATTTACAAAATTATATTATTAAATACCGACATTTCCTTTTTTTTTTATTTAAAGTTCTAGGCTCTACATGGTTTTTTTTCTCTTCTTTTTATCCTTAGTTTAATACGTACCCTTAATAATACAAACTGCTTCTAAAACAAGTCGAACTCCTGCGGGAGGATTTTTCATAGACTTAACGATAGTGATATCCGCAGGTTTAAGTGTATCAAGAGCAGCTAAAGCAGCTTCAAGTGCAGGCGTCGCCTCAGCCAAGTCGCTCTCACAATCGTCTTTAATGGCTTGAGCGGCTGCTGCAGCCTCGTTAGCCAATGCTTCATCAGCTGCCACAACCTCTTTCTTGGCCTCGACGTTTACAGTATCTTGTTCAATTTTTATCATAAGTTTGTCACTAAGTTGTGACTGTATTACTAGTTTTGGCTGAAGTGCCTGCAATTCTTCTTGCATCACGAAGATTTGACCCGCTGCAAATTCAAGTTTCTCCAATCCAACCACATAACGTAACTGCTGTTTCTTGACATCCTCAACCTTTTCAAAGTAAATATACTTATTTTTTGAACGCATCAATAATTTATGTTAATTTTACCTTGTTATTATACAGTTTGTTTAAACAGTTGATAAGCTCGAGATAATTTGTAGGCGTAGCATAGATTCGGCGCCGTTGGGATTTCCAGTAATCCTCGGTGGCTTTGCAAACACTTAAATGAAAGTGTTGACAAACATCAACACAATTGAGTTTGACCTCATCGTTAATAGGTAGATCTTGAAGGAAATATTTGGCAACCTTCTGAAGGGCTTCGTCTGGCCAAGATGTAAACCAATCAATAGTACAGCAGTTTATTAACGATGGGAACATACGTAATCGCACTCGGAATGCGTCGCCAATCGGTGACATTCCCACAGTAACATGTACATTTTTTCTTACACGTTCCGTAAATATACCGTACAGAGCCATTGGACTTGTTTCCATCTGTTTCTCTTTAAAAAACCATACGAATTACTTATATAGTCCAGTTTATAAAAAGTGAAAAATAATTATCTAATATTAACCTGGAATTGGATTTTTAACTTGAGCCTCCCTTGCGACATTTGCCATTTTTTCCAAAATCTCTGCTTTCTCCTCGGATCCATACAAATTAGGCACATCGCCTGAATTAAGAAGCATACTTAAATCTTCTAAAAAGGATTCGTCCTTAATTTGATTATCATTAAAAAGAAATACTGTTTGCTTTCCATCACATCCTGAACGTAGTAGCAGACTTCTGAGATCGTTTTGCCATTCAGTAACTCCATAGGACCGCGTTATTTCAATTGTGTACATCATGTATTCGCACATATTCGTTGCTAATCGCGTGCACGATGTACGTCCAGAGCCACCGACGCCAATAAGAAGTACATGTCCATTATCCTGTTGAAGGACGCGCGAAATGCGAGATATGTGCTCAATAACATAACGGAACATAACTAACGCCATCGGTGTTTTCGACAGATTATTAAATTCCATAAGATAATAATCCATTCTTTCCTGTAATTAGAATACAACGCACGCACATATCACACGCACACACGCACACACACGCGCGCACACACACATTTTTATATCTTATTTACTTTTTTATGTAGCACTTAAACACATAATACTCATCTTACCTTTAATATTTCAAAGTCTGATATTTCATCATAAATTTTAGGATCAGCATCAGGATCCATGTAATTTCCGAAAAGTAAATTGCCCATATGCTTGCTTGTGATCTCATTATCCCCGGGTATGAGGAGATTTTCTAATATTTTATCAATGGGTTGCCGAAGATTTTCGTAACAGGCACTCTTAACCATAGTAAATAAGCATTCGCGATCTTCTACATCAACGAGTCGATCGTGAAAAACTCTATAAATCTCATGGATCCATAATTTTATAAGCTTTTCTGGCGTTTTCAATCTCGTACTTGGGACTAACAGAATCCCTCCCATAACGCGACTGAAGTCTCGCAAATTAAACGTATAATGACTTTTACTTGGAATTGGCAGAAAAGAAGCAATAGCTTTCCGATAAACCTCTATTGTTGCTGATAGCATCATTTTTCCTGTACTTAAAAATACAATATAAATAAATGTATGATAATTGTTAATATGAAAATAGATATTAGAAGTAGAAGTTTTAACCTATTCTGCTAACATTGTGGTCAAAGTCATGCTCAAAGTGCCATTCTAATATAGTTCCGAAAATTTTTGTCATTGTAGTATCATCGAATGCATCAATGCCAATAATACTTAAATGCCTCGTAAATCTCGTAGTGATTTTATTAGAAGCCCCACCAGGTGGAAGCATCGCTGCCAAAAAAAGTATATCAACCAGATATAATTTACTCGTATCTTTAGGATTGAACCAGTACCCATGATCAATCCATTGCCTTAAAAGTTCAATCGGTGGTTGAGCTCCATACGTTTCAAGCATAGGCATACTCAGATCATCCACAAACAGGGCACACCTGATTACCGATATACCAGGTATGTATAATTAATATAATTAATTGCAAACATTAATTGAAATACTTTTCGAATTTTTACTTTTTACCCATAGCGGGACCATAAACTCCCTTTCTTCGGCGATCTAGTTTGGACATTACAATGTCTTGGGTTTGATTGGCACTGGTTCGCGCACTGAAGTTAAGAGTATTTTGTACGTATTTATTTTTGGAAAGACTTAGCATGTAATTTAGTATAACGGTAGATTTGCCAGTACCGGTCGGACCAACAAATAATGTAGAAATTCCATTTTCCATATAGAGCGAAAGAAAATAATTCTGCATTAACATATCATTTGTTTGCACAATTATATCACTCAATTTTGCTTTGGATGGTAAGGATGCCTACGATCAATCATTTATATGATTAATTCACTTATATTGATACTTAATCTTTTACTTTACCTGATGTGCAGTATCCATCCAAGATATCCATGTACCGTTATTCTTTTTATCGTACATCCAATCAAAAATAGTGCCACGTTCAGGAAAAAGCTGCTGCTTTGTTAATTTGAAGATTTTTGGCTTTGGATAATTCGCATCGTTTCCCAATAATATTTTTCTGATAAATACATCAATAAGTTTTTTACTATCACTAACTAATGTTGAGCAAATTCCCCAAACTATACTAAAAATCAATACGCATTGAAGCCACAGTGTGCTAACTTGCAATTCTTTGTCCAATAATGTATTTAACAGTTTTGTAAAGGACTAAAATTGTAACAATAAACATAGTTATAGATAATGGAATACAGGATGGATGTATTATACAAACCAGAAACATATGGAGTTCGCTAATAGTGATGAAGGTTCGACAATTTGTTTTAATGAAGTAAAATATTGGATCGAGTAACCATTCGATTATGTCACAAACGAGTTCAAGCTGATCAGGCAGTAATTTATTCTTCAAATGTACTTTATAAGATTCGAAAAAGGTCATCCAGCCAAGTTGAGATGGCTCCATATAAATCATGCCGCATCTGCTGACAGTTGCGGGTGACGCGTGCTCGAGATCAGCAGGTTCAAATATCATGTTCATTTTCGAGGACATTTGTATTATTTCCCCAGACATGAGACATAATTTTTTATTGTCATCCAATACGGTATTCATATTCTCTATCCAGATTGCATCAACAGGCCCATCAAAAATAATCCATTTACGCTCTAAAGACGTTGACTGGGCGAATTCACGAAATGTATTGGCCAATACTCCATCGCTCCATTCGTGGGAGATCGGATCAAAGCTTCCATACATTTGCCCCAACGTTATTGCTTTTGGATTAATAATTCTGCAATAAATCGTGCATTTTAATCAATGTGCTATGCAATAGAAATAAACCTACCTGTAAGTCACTCGCATTTCCTTAATCGCAGCGTGACGATTAGTCGATAATTCTCCAAGTGCATTAGCAAGACTCTGATATGCTGAAGTCTTTCCAGCTAAAGTATCGCCGACAATCATAAGTCCGTGTCTTACTAGAATCATTTCATAAATCTGTATAATTTTGTCAAGATACCAGGGCGTGGGTTGTAAATTTTTCTTTATTAATTCAATTTTTATCAATTCTAAAAGTTCATCGCGATCTGGAGTAGGTAAATTGACGCCTGGGAACAGGTCACTATAAATTCCAGCGAATAGCGGTAAATCTTGAGCCAAGAATTTCGGTATATTCACATCGACGATTGCTCGTAGTACTAATATGGATTCGTCTTGTGTTGGGTATTTTAGTTTTAAATTTCCAGCAGCTACTAGAACAGTTTTCACGGCTCTCATCCCGTAATCGTAATGGCTCTGTGAACTTTTTACGTTCCATTAGATAATGAACTAAGAATAATGAAAGGTAATTTAATGATTTTTTACCTAAGCTGCTCGGAACAAAGCTTGTAAGTATGGACAATTTTTTCAGCTAGAGGACGAGCATCAACAAAGCCATAAGAGTAAAGTGTGATTTCGCCTATCATTCCATAATCTGGAACCATCATAGCGCATGTTCGGAAGAGAACTTTCAAATTATCTGGTAACTCTTGCCTTCCAGCGTAACCTGGATTCATTGTTATAATAACATTACAATTTGGATTTAACTTGAGTTCTGTACCCTCAAACATGAAATACTCTAAATGCTGTGCAACTGCCATCTAAAGAATTTTTTATTATTATTGGTATGCATCGACAGTAGATAGAGAGAATATAAATATTAAGCCTTATTACCTGAATCGATGATATCTGTTGTGCAATAACAGAAAGAACTTCGAGTTCGATTCGGTTGAATTCATCAAAACAGGCCCAAGCACCTGACTGTGCCAAACCTTTAAAGAATTTCCCCATAGCCGCATAATCCAGACCCTCTGAGCAATTAAACACGACGCATTGTTTAGCGACAGCCTTGGCTAAATCTTTAGCTGTTTCAGTCTTTCCGGTACCAGCTGGACCTTCTGGTGCTCCACCAAGATTCAATTTTAAAGCTCCCATCAGTGTTCTGTAGCAACGATCTGTTAACGGTGTTATTACAAGTCTCGGGCTATTTCCGAGATACTCGAATCCATAATCAATATCTGTCGTAATCATCGACACAATTACATTATTCTCGAACCAGTAGTATCTAAATTTCATTTAAAAATATTATAGTCGATTAAGCTTTTACATATGTTATTTAGCCAAATTATTAATTAATTACATGTAATATTTTATGAATAATTTCATTGATCAAATGCGTTATATAATTAACTCAAAATTAAAAATCAAATCGTTTATTTATAATAAAATTTGATACCTTAGTTGTGCTATCCAGTTAAAGTCTAAAACATCTTTAACCTTTTTTTCGATAAGGAGTTTCAGCACATCCCTAGCATGAACGTCAATAACGATCAAAGCATTTAATGTTATTCTTGAGCCAGCTGACAGTTTACCTCGAACAAGCGCTACCGTTTTATCGATTTGTCCACTACATTTTTTAAAATAGTCTTTCGTCGAATCGGTATCGAAAGATTCACAAACTTCGCTCGTCCAGTGAATTTGGCTTGCACAAAGAACTATTTGACCTGGCCAAGACACTATCCACTCTTCTCGTATCGTATCGAAGTATGCGATTACACTATCTTGTACTATCTCTTTTAGAGAAGTTTTCATTAATTGTTCTACCTTAAAATTGATTTTTAATTTTATTTTCATATATTATCTATTAAAAAAAAATAATACATACTTGGGAAAGCCACTTTTCTACCATGCCTTTAGCATCAACAGGATAAATTTTTCCACTAAAGGGAACATATTCTTCTTCTTCCGACATCATTCCAATAATTTCGTTTTCATTAATAAACTGCAACTTTTTGATACCCTCGAAACACTTTTTCAAATGTGGCTGAACCTTTTGTGCATCTTTAGTCTCGGATAAAATTTCTAATAGCTCATCATTTGATAAGAAGAAAAATCTACGGATTTTAATTGAATGTTTATGTATATATATATATATATATATATTTTATTTTTTTTATAACGCTTATCTGATTTTATATCGGCTGGTAAAGAATATAGCAAACCGAGGGAAAAAAAGCCTCTTCTTTTCTAGATAATCATTAAGCCCTTTTTGGATCTCTTCGAGAAATTTGTTGCAAGTTTTGAACATTTCAAGCATTTCTGGTATACCTGTTGCTATAAGAACATCTGGATTATTCGTAACATCAGACATAATGGAACGCCATATTTTGTCGACGTTGCGAAAATATTTAGCCTCGGTAGGCATTTGACGCATTATATCCTCGCTACTGAAAATTGGCTCCAGATACATCCAAGTAGCTTGACATTTAATCCACTGGTCAATTATGTCTTGCATTGAGATAAGTTTCTCCTCCCAAACTTGCATTTCCTCTTCAAAGGCTTTAATGAAAGGCGAGCCACGCATTGTTTGGGCTTTTAGAATTTGATCGTCTAAAAGCAGTTGAATATCGTCAACAGACGAGAGTACATTTACGCCAGTTTCTCGATAGAGAATTAATTCAAATGCCACGCTATTCCACTCTTCTTGCATGTTTTTCAAGTTCTGCTCTAACGCATGCTCCTTCGAGGCTCCCGATGAAATTTCTTCCAATATAGTAACATGAATATGCAATCCGGTCTCAATCATATCCGAAAGACTACTTGTTGGTTTCAAGTTAATATCAATACCAATGACCTCGCTAATATTTTCCCAATGACGGAGTTGTAATCCAGGATTACAAATACTTTGCAATAACGGCAAAAATTGCCTAAATTTTTCAACTTTGGTGCGAGATATCTCGGCAATTCTTTTAGCACTTGGTAAGTCTACAAGCTTACGTATTAATTTGTAAAGCATCCTCCATGTACTATCGGTCTGTTCTTTAATTTTTGTAGCATCGAGACTTCGAAAGGGTGCGTACATCCAGTTGTCATAGTTTTTGTTGAAGTCGAGGATACCATGCCAAAGTTGATCGAACGTATTCACGATTGAGGACATAGAAGCTATCGTCAGATAAGGACTTATATCCAAGTCCAATAGAGATTCTTCAATATTTATTGCCTCCCCTTCTTTCTCAATTTCACGCATTTCTGGAATTAATTTAAAAGAATATTTTAATTATTTAACCATGGCAATAGAGTTTATCATACCAACCATCAGATAAATTTTCAATTTCATTAGTGGCTGCAATTATTTCGCTCATAGAAAGAATCGGTGGATCTTTTCTTTTAAAAATATCTATTTTCAATGAGAATTCATGAATTTTACTATCGAAAATTAAGCGTCGCTTTTTCAATAGACCCTCCATGAAATCTTTACGCATGTCAAGCTTAGTTGTAGCTAGTTCCATCATTGTCTCCATTTCACGAGGCCAATTTAGAGCTCTGGTCGTTAATGCAATATCCTCAGGTTTAAAGAATGTTTGATGTTGAACCAGAAATAGTAAAAACTCAACGCTTTGCGTTAGTTGTACACGCAGATTGAACATTGTAGAATCTCGACTCTCCACAAGATAATTGTAGAGCTCAACAACGTCACGTGTAACTTCTGGCATTCCTTTAGAAAATTATATTATTATATTATTTCATTGTGATTGTAATACAGAATTAATCAATCGCATTGCATTGATTACCATACCAGCAATACGTTCAGCTATATAATCGAAACTAATACAAAGATCAGTATTGATAGTGCGAATTTTATCAAGATAATGCTCACAAATCGAAGTGCGAAGCTCATATAAAATATTTCTAAGATGCTCGTTTAGATCAGTACAATCGATTTCTATCATATTTAAACGAACCTATAATTCATAAATTACTTTAAGCTAACAATATTAAAACAGAATATTAATAATAAATAATATCTTATATATATATATATATATATATATATATATATATATATATATATTTTATATATATATATATATATATATATATATATATGTATATATATATTTTCCTTATTGCGAAGTAAATACATTTTCATTCTTATTTCATCGTATTCATGAATTTTACTACTTATGTCGCGCAAAACTGGGTTAGACTGCAAGTAATATTTAATCATGTCTTTATCTGTACCATCTAAGAGGTAATAATATGGTATATATTTTTGTAAATATAATCGAGGACCTTCTTCGTTCAGAGTTACAATCGCTAAGGCTGAATTAATAATTTCATTTACCTAAAAATTACGATTTTATCGAGGATGTAATAAAGAAAATTATTTTTTAAGAGAACGTACAACATTAGTTTTTAATAAGTGCTTAATCATACTAATTCAAATAAATGTTACTTATCATATGTACATTTATAATTGTTTATAATTATAAAATTAAGCATTGACAAATTGTATGATCTTTGATAAGTAAATTCTTTTTGAATCTAAAGCGAGTATAATTGAATTTTTTAATATAATAAAGTGTTAAATTTTAATTCATAAGTTTTCTAAATGTCAAATCAGATTTATATTTTAGAGATTTTAACAAATAATTCTATAAATAATGAATAGCCAATATGTAGTTTTTATAAATATAAAAATTAATTATTAATTTAAAATGCAATATTAAATTTAATTATTAATGTATAGATTTATACATAAAATACATACATCTTGTTCCGATCGATTAACAGGAAAGAGAAATGACTTTTTGTCTAATTCAGGAAATATCATATTCTCTATGCATGGTATGCTTGAAGTTATACTCATTATTGTATTGAAACATTCTGATAAGATGTTATACATAGCTGATACTGTTGGTTGGCATTCTAATTCATTATTTTGTCGCGTGGATTGTACATTGATCGTAATAAACGGCTTTCTGCAATAAAGTGAATATAATTGTTTTAACTATTTATGATTTATTATAATTGCTTACAAAAATGAATATATTTAGATAAATGGGTTCAATTTAGTATTGTGTAGTAAATTGTAATCAATAAATTTGTAGGTACGTTTTTCTATGTTCAATGTATGTATTCAACTTTATATTTCAACATATTTTGAAACATTACACGAGTATCTATTTTATTTAGAAAATGGTAGAGCTTCCTAGCTATTGACGATAATGACATTAATTCTCATTTTATAGAATGAAAGAATTTTGAATATAGTATTATTTATTGAGATATTATTGTTATAATAACTATTATGCTTAAAGTCAACTGTACATAACTTTAAGATCCACGATCGAATTATAATAAATTTATTTAAGAATCCAAGCTTGTTGTTATAAAATGTATTTAAATTTTTTAATCTTATATTATAATCTTACCTATTAGTATTATTATAGCCAAAAAATGTTAATATTAAAGAATTATATTATAACATACAATTAACATTCAAATAGAATTTTCCATTCGTTAATATGTATATATATATATATATATATATATATATATATAAGCTATATAAATTTTAGTTATTTAGAATGTATAATTAAATTTTAATTACATAATATATATTTATACAAATACATATTGTATAAAAATAAAGAAACAATTATTATATCTTTTTAATAATTTTGTTATTCTTATATTTTTCATATTTATAGCTGTATTGAAAATATTTAGAAACGTTACATTTTAATTAAATGTTCTAATTCTAATTCCATTAATTTTTAAATTTTATCCATTCCATAATTTATCCATATTTTAATCAATTAATTATTTAATATTTCGAATACATTCCAAATACAATGTCAACATTTTGACATTACAATGTCAAATACAATTTCAAATAAAATTAATATCGTTCAAAAAGCATAATTTTAAAAATGATACAAACAAATGATTGTCTACCAACTTTCTTTTAGATAAAAATTAATTATGTGTAAATTATTACGAGTTTTTTTTTATATAATTAACATTTTCTGTTTTTTATAATAAATATTTTTTATAATAAATAAATAGATTTGTTGATATGTAATAAATATTATTTTATGGAATAATAGTATAAATTGTATTAAACAGACATCAAACTAATTTGTAAACTATTTTATTCGAACCTTCTGCGATATAAAAATAATCTTTTGTGTAATTTTTTTTTAAATGTTAAAATATTAACATTTTTATAGTAATAATTACTATAGAAATTTAAAAGTAAAATATGTATTTTTTAAAATCAATGTTTTGTATGTTAATAACTTTCAATTATATAAATTTACAAAATTCACGATTAATTATAAAATTTTATCTATGTATAACAGAAATCCATTTCTTTTTATCGTCTAAAATAATTATTGTTCGATATTATAAAGCAAAAGCTTATAAGTCGAAAGATAAAACTATTTACTATAGAAACTCAATGAATATCTGACTAAAACAAAAAATTAAATTTTAATTATAATGCAGTATATTATACTATAAAAAAAAATTATACAGTACTTTTGGAATCTTTCAATCTTGACTGAAATTTTATTAATGTGGATTTTTCTAAAATTTCCAATAATTATAAATTTTTTAACTCCTAAGGAGTTGTATAATGAATCATAAATTTATACAGTAAACATTACTCGCAATACAATACTGTTTTGAATGGTTATATTTGTATATCAATTGTAATACTTTTATTTTTAATAAAATTCAATATTTTTATTAAAATAATTATTATATAAATATATGCTTTTATATAAAAAAAGAAACTTTGATATGAAATCTGTTGAATGTGAATATGAAATGATACGGTTTAATTATTGATATCTCTATGCTCTTATAGTTGAAGTATTTGTTGAAAATGAATTGAATAAAAATATATTTACCGTGAAAAAATAAAGTCATTATATTCTCCTTCAAATGAATTACCATTGCTGTACTGAATGATAAAATCTCGGAAATAACGCAACGTGTCCAAAACTATAAATCGTAGTTGCTGAGACAGGAGAGCATTTATGCTGCGAAAATACTTTTCCACCTGATGAGTGGACGCATTGGAACTTTTATCAAAAAGACCGGCCCAGGCATCTTTTCTCTCGAAGAAGAGTTCAGCTACTTCTGCGAACCATTCCTCGATTATACGTCTCTTCGTTGCCTGGCAGATTCGTTCCACTTGACTGAAAAATTCGCTTCCCCGAATTGGAAATTTTCCAAATTCCTTCAAATCGACGATTTTCATTGAAGCGTATCTAAGATCTCAATTTATATAGAGTTTTCGATGAAATATCGATAAAGCGTTGTTGTTAGACCGATTGGAAGTATATTAAAATTTAATATTAGCTAAATTTATCGAGGGTAAAGTGATTGTATAATCAAATTGTAATAACTAATAGAAGCTCTTACCTCTCGTGCCAAATTGAACAAATAGCACGAGATATTTCATTTGTGATGAAGAGATTATGTTCCATAAAATGAGTTGCGACAACTTTCATTTGATGCCAAGGCACTGGAGCTCGAATTATAAATGTTGGCCACTCCATCGGCACGTTACTGATATTTAAGAATTTTCGTTGACGTGGATCGCTCAGTAAGTAATTTATTAAAAATGATCGGGAACTTTTTTTGTGTTCTGTTATTATTTCTTTCTCGATGAGCTTTAAGTTTTTGCGAAAACTAAAATTGTTGATATATTTATTGCGGCAATGTTTAACTTTAATTTGAAATTTATTTGCATATATATATAATTTACTTCTCAGATTTGAGTAACTCTCTACTGATTCGCTTCTTTATTTCTCTTAAATTATTCCAATCATACGGTTCAGTCGGAAATGTACAGTGAGTTTTTAAAGCCTTAATTTTTTCCAATTGTTCAGGTTCCAGTATTCGACTTTGCATTTCTTTTTCAAATAATTTTTTTATCTCTTCAAACTGGCTATCAATACTTCTAGGCATATCGGCTTCTTTATTATAAAAACTCTGAAAGAATCAATATTGTATTGGATCTTTAAATTTAAAAAATTACAAAGTCAAGTCATAACGAATTTGTGTTTGTTTCTTTTGTTAGACATTTTTATTTTAAAAATGGCAATTATGTTAAAAGTAATGTATAATAAATAATTTAATTAAGAGAAGCTACTGCGTATATAAAATAAGAAAAAATGAACTTGTTCATCCAAGTGTTCGTTGGTCGGCTGACGCATCCGCTTACGCCTGCTTCTGGACTTTGCACTGTTGTCTGTCTGGTATTTATCCCGAAGTTCCTTCAAACTGATAGTATTCTCAAAAAGTCTTTTTGCCATCTTCTCATGTTCCTCCAATTCGTGTTTTAGCTTGTCGTCGTGCGCCTTAATGCATTCTCCTGGTGGGTATTCGAGCTTTCCATCCTCGCCAAAAATGTTCCAGCGGGGTGATGGACGTCGAGGTTTCGCCGGCTTTTTTCGATATTTATTTATCCATTTCGATCGCTGTATCATTTCCAGAGAGCGAGAGTACTCCACACATTTTGGATCCTTGTCCATGTTCGAAGGTTATTAATTGGATATTATCGGCAAGTCACACGCCTACGCGCAAACCGCGATGATTATATTGCAGCTGTACGTAGCCATAGTAACGATTTTATTTTAATGCTTAAAATTGTTATGAAACAAAGTTTTGCTCAATGATAATTACGGTTATCTTTGCATCACTTGAACAATTCACAAAATTATTAAGAGTCATAATTTACATGGCTTTTATAAAACGTATTTAAATTTTATAACGAATTGGATCGCAATAATAAAATTATAAATTTCGTCAATTAAATACACAATACTTATATTCATTTATACTATTATACAATTTTTAATTTATAATCATTATTTTTAAGTGTTTTTGTCAAAGTATTATATATATTTAATCAATATTTTCTAAATTGCAATGAAACTATTGATAAACTTAAATTTATATACAGTTAAACAATAACAAAATTAGTTAGATAAAATACAAAATTTTTCAACTAGAAAAAATGTATAAAGTTTTTGTATAAAAAAAATATATTGCATTTTATATTGTGATCTTTAATTACATCAATTCGAAGATATTCATTATATATAAAAACATCATAATTTGTTAATTCATAAAATATATTGTTTACTAAAAATAAAATTTGTTTTTGTGAAATAATATTAAACTAACTAAATATATATATTCTTTATTTATATTTGAAATATCTAACAATAAAGTCATATTTAAATCATAGATTTGTAAATTTCAAAATATAATTAGATTAATAATTATAAAAAAGTTGCTTAGATATAATTAAGTATAGATTAAAATAAGAAGATAAAAGTGTATAAGATAAGATTGTATGAATAAATTAAAATTGTAATTATGTTTTTTATGGAAATTAGAATAACGGAATAATACTATACATTAGTTTAGCATAAATTCTTTCTAATTATTAAATTTCATTAGTGTATATTTTTTAATATTTAGATATTCTTCCCTTTAATGTGTTTCTTATGTGAATTTTAAAAATTTGTATAAACATATATTTTAGATTTGTAGGCGTATACACAACTTAATCGTAAAAGTCTACTTAAAATATTCATGAAAATAAATATAATTTCTATATAAATTCTAATTTTATAACACCCACGTACGACGATGACAATAACCACTACACATCTAAAATATTTCGAATAAGATGTCTGAAATGAATGTTCTATTTTTAATAGCGAATAGTAAAAACATAAATTATAATTATTATAATAAAATATGATGGTAATAATAATTTGCGTAAGGATAATTTAAATAATTTCTAATGTAACAATCAATTAAAATTGTTTCATACACATATAATTTTATTTTACAAAATATTTAGTCTGATTTTATTTATAATAAATATTATCAAATATATTTCTTTACTACTAATTTTGAAACTAACTCGGTACAATTCAATCGTGTTTATGTGCATGCATAATTTAGATAGGGATACATACAAGGGATTTTAATTTAATTTTTAATTAATTGCATGGTTCTTTTATATTTTTAACTTATTATTAAAACAGAATTTAATAATATCATCTTTTCAATAATATATTTTAAAAAATTTAAGCTTTCACTGATTAATTAAAATTAATTCTGTAGTATCAAAAAAACTTAGATTTTTTGTATATACTTCATGGTTAGTGTGTTTAATACAATTAATTTTTTAAATACCTATTAATAAGTTTTGGTAAAGGTGGTATCAAAGATGTATCAAAAGATATCAAACGATATTCTTTATATATTAATTTTTTTTTTAATATTTGTGTACTTGTATATGTGTATTTACGCGTGTGGGCGTGTGTAAGCGAATTTTTACGTGTGATTCATATTTATATGCGTTTATTTAAAATATATATTATATTTGAGATTTGGCACAATTTCGGCATGCAGTCTTTTTTATTTTTTAAGCTGATTTCACATATTTAAAAAAATGCGATTATGCGTTAATAGCTTGTAGATGGCTCGTTAACTTGCTGGTGATCAAGAGCCAAATCAGTTATGTCCGAATCTGCTAAAGATTTTGAAGCTTGTCGATGTCGTAACCAATCTATTAAAAATTGACAAATTATTATTATTATTATTATTATTGTTATTATTATTATTATTATTGTTATTATTATTATTATTATTGTTATTATTATTATTATTATTGTTATTATTATTATTATTATTGTTATTATTATTATTATTATTGTTATTATTATTATTATTATTGTTATTATTATTATTATTATTGTTATTATTATTATTATTATTGGCTTGTACTATATCCACTTACTTTTATCACTCGTCTTGGAAAAAGTTTTGAGAAGGAATTCTTTATCCCGGGCCTGCCATATAAGCATTTCACGTAATATGCGTACCGTTTGCTTGGAAGCCTCGGCCTTTGCCCTCAAGTAGAATACAGCAACGCTAAATTACAAGGAACAATGACGATTATATATGAAAGGAACATTATACATATAAATAAATGTGTCCAATTACCACATAATAATGAGGAGGGCAATGCCTGTACCCGGGTTGGCGATATCGTCTAGTACATTCCAAAATGTGCTGTCCCTTCTTATATTAAATATTCGTTCCACGACAATCTCCCAGGTGTAGTTCTTGCCAGCAAAGGGGCCACAGCTATGGCTATCAACATTGATAGCTATGTAGCTAAGAACGGTAATGGCACTTATCATACCGAGGAAAGTAAGAGCCAGAAAGAGCGTTTGCGTTTGAGCTGCTCTCCAGAACTTTGAAGGTGGTTCGCAGTACGTTAGAAGTTCGCATTTCTTCACATAGAATGTCAACAGAAGTTTCACGATTATCACTAGGGACATCGGCGGACTGAAATAGTGCACCAACCAGAAGAGGCTTTGATTGTAGATGAGATTCAGGGTATTGCGAGCAATGTCAAAGGTTGGTGCTCCCAGCGTATTGCGCATTGGTCGCGACGAGCGTAACGCTTGAATTAAAAAGATGCCGAATATCGAAACGAACAAGTCGAGAATTATTAGCCGGTAGATCTCTTGGGCTAGTCTAGTCTGCCAGCAGCCGACTTGGATCCCTTGAGTCAGCCAAAACGTTAACAGCGTAGCCACTGCTATCACAGCTATTAAGTAAACGCGAATCATGGTAATATAAAAAGCAATTCTATCTTTGGCATACCTCTCGTACTTTATCTATGATTGAAATGTCTCTTATTATGGTTTAGCTTTTTTTTTTTATCGTTGTTAATAAAAGATTAGTCCGTAATCTATTGTATACTTACCGACCAAGATATCAGTGGTGGAAATAGATTTATAATTGTAGTAAATACTACTGGTACTGTCAAAACTGAAAAAACATTGGACTCATTAGCTTGATGCTCGTTTAATAGAAGCCATAAGAGAACACCGGTTCCGCACATAATGGCAAATATTAATGTGGTCATTGCGATTCTAATTAAAAGTGTCCACATCTTCATAGAACAAGAAATTGGTGCTGATATATTTTTCGACTCCCATAAAAGTTCTTCCAACTCTCTATAAATTGAAGCTGAACGTAAGCTAGCTGCTTTATAAGAGGAAATTCCCCAGTCCCAACTGCAAAAAATTTTATTTGCATAACGATTATAAGCCCCACCAGATGTTTCTATGTAACACTTTTTATACGATCGTGCTACTCTGTAATTTTAAACAAAAAGTATTATAAACTTTAATTTATGTTGAAGAAAAGTTTAAAAAAAGAAAGTTTCAAAAATAAAAATAAATTATGAATGTACTCACTTAAAACATAATAAAATAAAACTAATAATGTAGCAAAAGAAAAATGTTGAAAAATAAGCTGAAGGCATATTGTACGCTACTTTTGAATCTATCATTAAAGTATTATTAATATAAAATCCATAATAAAAAATACTGTTTGTAAAAAAGCCCTGAAATGGCAAATTAAATTAAAATAATGCAATATTGTACAAAATTAATACTCCAAAGTGCCCTTACATTTCCCAATAATAAATCCCATGAGCTAAAGCTTACATTGAGATGAGATTGTACTAATATTTGTGGTAAAGTAACAAATAAAATACTGAAAATACAACCAATTATATTCATAATAAATAACCATCTCAAAAACTTAAAATATGTTGCAATTCCACTTCCAAAATGGCCTTCAATTGTTTTAATTGGATGATACCAAAGTTCCATTGATGATCCTATTTGATGAAAAATTATTTTCATCTAAAAATTTACACATGATATTTATTAAACAGATAAGCAAATGTACCAAAACAAAATTTGAAATTTCGTATAATTACTTTGGATATGACCATACTTGACTGGTATTTTAATTTTTTCCAATAACTTATTGGTCTTCTTTTTGATTTTTGACTTACGGATAATGTCAATTTAGCTTTAACTGATCTTTTAAGAGTTAAACCTTGTGGCATGTTTCTAATCATTTCTAATCGTAGTAATTCAGAAAGAGGATTATTTTGCATAAGCTTGTTTTTTCGTTCAAATGAATTAGCAATTATTACAGCTTGTTCTTCCATTGCTTCTGGGCTTATTTTAGGTAATCGTAATGTTTTGTATGTATAAATTAAATTAGCAGTTTCACTGTTTTCAGAATCTTCGCTCTCGGTTCCTATTGTTTAAATCCTAGTTTAATTAAATTTTATCAAATTGTTACATTAATGAATAAGATATATACCCTTTTCCTTTGTATGTAAATTTTGTTTGTATTTAACATTATTTATTTGTTTATTATTCTTGTAGTCCACAGTGAAATCTATACTGCTAATATTTATTTTACCATTTTGTGAATGACTGCTAGATGGTCTTGCTAAAAGAATAAAATAACAAACATTAATTTTATTAGAATCACATTTGAAGTTAATTAAATTAAATTATGTTTATATAAGTTACTTAACCTTCGCTCATTTCAAAGAGTTCTTCACAATTCCCATTTATATTACTTATTGATTTTGATTTTAACATGATAATTAATTATAAATATAAAGCAATTATTAAATTTATCTTGACATTAAATCATGTCATCAAATAAAAATATTATTTGATTTGATACATTATTTAAAATGGTATTAAATATTCAATTTATCCTTTCACGGTACTAAAAAAGTTTATGTTAAATAGTATTATGCCCCCTTACAAAGAAAGCAATTAAAACAGATATTGTATTATGTTTCATATTGGTTACTAACCACAAAATAACTTATTACAATTAAAGAATTACATACTTTATTTGCACTTACATAGTTTTCAATAATTATTACAAATCTAAAAATGTTACTGACTTTTTAAAATTGTTTTGACATGCGTCATGCACACTCATTACGATCCTTTATAAAAAATTAGCAATGAAATTCACTGTCTGTATAGCAAGTCCACGTATAATTAGATGATAAAAAATTTTCAGTTACCTATTATCGATAAAGTAGAAATTTTATTTTCATTATAATTAAAATCATAGTCGATCTTTGTATGTATTAGCCGACCATACGTAAAATATTTGTATATTGCAAACAGTTAAAATAGGAAAAACTATATTGATATTTGATTGATTATTATATGTAAATATCTATAATAATAATAAACAGTTTATTGAGTCAATAGTTGATTGAACCAATAATTAATATAAAAGTATAGTATACAATAAAATTATTATTTTTATATACAAATGAAAAAAAAGTAAGACTGTGTAAGATATATAATATTTTAATAAACTACAAAGCAAGTTTAAATACTAAAAATAAATACTATAATTTCAAATATATTATGATACATCAATTGCAATATACTTTATATCTTAGAAAAAAAATTATGGGATAAGAGAAAATTAATTGTCCATAAGGATACTACTGCACAATCATATATATATATATATATATATATATATATATATATAATTGAAATTACGCATCTACATTATTGGTAGTTTAAAATATTCAGTATAAAAAAATAATTTATTATAAAACGCATACATTAGTATACTTTTCGTTAAAATTAATAAAATGAAATGCAATAAAAATTAATCAGAAGCTTTAATAACAGTATACAAGCTTTAATAAAAAATAAAATTTAATAAATTTAATTTTAATTGTATTTTTTATGAAGAATAGGAAACTAATCGATAATGTTTTAGAAATTTTTTTGTTCATTGTGTCAGAATATTTCATGTGATTATACAATAAACATTCAATTTTTATAGAACATTATTTATTAATAAATAAATTGTTTTTTTAAATTGAATAAAGTTATAGTAGTGATTTCCTCTGTTGACTGATAATTACCATTCAATGAATAATTACTAGCTTATACAGCACATTATTTAATAAAACCGACTATTATTTTACGAGTACATTAATAATTGCGTTAATAAATTAATAATTATTATCTTACGACATATGTTTAATGAATCTTAATAAAAGACAATTTAATTTTTGATTATTTTATTTGCAATATATGAAAAACAAATAAAATACAAATAATATATATAACTGTATATTACTAACATGGTTGATGTTTTTAAATCGTTCGTTAATACAGTGCACATAATGTAAATAAATTTCAATTTGATATAATGTTTCATATAGAGAATTTTTAATAATTTTATATAATATTTATGTACATTTTGTATAATTTTTGAACAAATTAAATAATAATATATGTTTATATACATAAATATTTAGGCAAAGATATATATATATATAACAAAATGATCCAAAATAATTACGGTAAATACGTATAATAAAATATTGAGGAATCTGGCAGTTAGTAATTGTCGCTATGTGAAATCAAAACAACAAGTGGGGATACAAGAACCAACACAATTCTCTACATATATAATTATATATAATTTTGAATACATATATAGTTAGTTATATAGACAGTGCCGTAAGCTATGAATGAAATCAATAAGGATATTTTTTTTTTAAATATCTTTTTCATTTTATAGAATTGTAGGTATTTTAATAATGTTAAAAATATAGAATAGTTTCCAATTTCGTTTTATACGTGTTACGAAAATTTCAATTAATGATTTTAAAGACTTTCAATTAGATTTTGATATTTCCAAGTATATTGAATATGAATATCTGATTGTGTATAGCGTTAATGTAGACGCTGTGACTTCTACAATTCTAATGTATTCAACTTTGCGATTGCTCAAATTTATTATTGTTTATTCTAAATAAATTGAATAATTTTCAAAAACTATTTAATTGATAACATTTTGTGATTTTATATATTTAAATCATATTTTTTTTCAATTAGAAGAGAATATAGAGGAGAGACTTAAAATTATAATTTTGTGAAATTTTTCCTTATTGTACGATTTATAATTGATGGTAAGTTTTTTTATTTCTATGACTAACAATTTATGTGAATCAGATTAACATTTTCAACATTAAGATTAAGATAATTAAACAATTTAGAGTAATAATTGGATTACTTTTAATGATATAATGTTGGTTATATGATTTAAGGTTATTATAAATAAGTTCGATAGATAGTTCTCACAATTATATATGAAACACAAGTTAAAATGACTAAATAACATTAATGTATAATTTTTGTTTTGCTTGCTAGTGTTTTTAATAGTTAATCCATTTTAAATTAATACAGTACATTAATATATATATATATATATATATATATATATACATGCATTTATGCGAGTGCGAATGAATGTGTTTGCGTGTGTATGAATGCATTATATTATTGCCATTAACAATAATTATGAAAATTAATAATGGTATAAAAGTATTAATGGCTTAAAGGTTATATCGTTAAATATAGATCATAATATCTAATAACGTTTTATATCGGAATAGTTTAATAATTTTTGAAAAATGATGACGGAAATCATTTAGTATAATTACGTAAAAGACATTTAATGAAAATCATTTTATTTCGAATTAATTGTGGATACAAACTTGTTTTTGTTTATATAATCTTATTAAGATGATTAAACTTTAAAAGGCTTATTATTTATGGAGTTACCAGGTCAAATATATATCGTTTAAGTATTTCACTTCCTACAGTGCCAAACCAATTTTTTGCTTTTATTCGATCTTTTTTTTCAGAACAATAATTAATTAGTTTAATAAAGTTGTTTGATAGATATTGGTGATAGAAATGAGATGATTTTTAATCTTTTTGTCTGGCTCAATGAGTTTTTGCATTTCAGATGCCTAATATATTTGGCTTATACAATATTCGAATTTGAAATGCAAATAATAACAAGATATACAATTAGTAAGTAATAATTTATTTATAGTTGTATTAGATACAAGGGATGGTTAATAAGAGTGCGCATTATTCTAATCAAAAGGTAAATATTAGAAATATTTTTATCAGATCTATTCTTTATATATTTATTTCAAAATTTTTACTAGTTACACTTTAAATACACTGATCAATAATATTTATATTTACATATTATAAAGTTATCATAAAATAGTAATGGACTTGGGATTGATATTAATTTTAATTTAATTGTTTTTCATGAGTTTGAATGTGTCGATAATACGTATGTTTGACACTCAAAATATATTTATATAAGATATTCATATAATGAATATTTTAAGTAACCTCTATATATAAGTTTTAGACAAAATTTTATAATAAAAGCATAAAAAAATATTTACATAATGTTCAACAAACTGAGCATATGTTTACACAAAAAATTTGGTCTTCACAGCTTCTATATTAAAGGTCTGTTTCAATATTTATCTTTTGATACAAAGATGAAAATATATACAATCCAATTAAATTATTTAAATTATTATTGAATGAAAGCATTTATTTTTAATTTTTTGGGTAAATAAATCATTTAAATATATTAATAATTTTATATTTCAAAAAAATTTCAATACCACGTTTAGGTAGTTTATGTAAAAGTTATAAAAAATGTTTATAAAAAATATTTGAAAAAATTTAACATTTATTACTTTTTAATTTTAAAATTCTTGAAAGTTTATCAAATTCTACTGTTCTTTAATATTTACGAGATATAATTTTAATTACAAATATTAATTTATAATGTAAATATATATACATTTCAATACCTAAATGTGTTCTTTAATATAATCAATGCCTTATATATAATTCATTTGGAATATTATGTTGGATGTAGTAAATTACAGTGAAAAAATTAATAATTTTATGGGTAATTAATAGCAAGGGTCTAGTTGTATTTACCTGTCGATTTTAATATCCAAAAAAGTTATATAATCAACATATTTATATTATAAATACAGTTATTAAGCTTAATTGCTATGAAAATTCTTATATTAATAAGATTATATATAAAAGGAAGTCAGATGTAATATGAGGTTATTTTATTAAAAAGAACGTATTTTATACGAATTTCGAGGAGAATATTTGATCAATTAGATTAAATTTTTAAATAATACTACATTATATTTACTTTCAAAAATAGCACTTAAAGCTATATTTTGATTATAAATGACATATATTTCTGGTACATAATTACACAGCTTTTCTCATTTTTATTTTATATTAGTCTTTCAATACTTGTAATTAACAGTCTTCTAATAGTGAATAATTAATAATATAATTTTTATTTACAATATTTATTAATCCATCCTTCCGTGAACGAAATTTGTATTTATTTATTTTATAATAAAATTGAAAACTATTGTATATATATATATATATATATATATATTTAAGATATAATATATTTAAGATTTTTAAATGTATCAAAAATTTAGTAAAATATCTCAAAATTATGAATGCTGAAAAATTTTATATTAATAATTGACAATGCAACAAAAGTTAATATAATATTCGTATGAATAGAAATAAGTTAATATTTTCATATCTGTATATTCTAAAATTATACAATGTGTGTTTTATTTAAACGTAATTGTAAGTTATTTTATACGAATATTGTTTTAATCTCCCTACGATTTTATAAAAATAAAGCTAAATATCAACATTAATATACAATATATTAAAAAATCCCTAAGAAAAAATATATACAATATTAAATTATGATTATGTTTAAAATTTAAAAATGAAAATATTATTAATCAATGGCTTGATTTTATAGAACGATATACAAAAATTTAAAAAATAAGAATATTATTTTGTAACGAGTTCATATGAAAGATGCTGTCAGCATTTAAATGTTCTTTACTGAAATTTGGACACAAAAGTAAAATAATTAAATTTGTTGTGCCTCATATATATTTGTTTAACATTTTAATTTTATTCCTTGCATAATGTAATTTTTTTTTCATATCCATCAAATTAAAAATTCTAAACTATGTTTGAAAATAATTTCATTTTAGTATACCCAAAATGTCTATTTAATCTATTAATTACTAAAAAGTAATAAAAGTTTCTATGTTGTTTTAAAAAAAAAAAGCATTAATATGTGATTATAGATTGGAAATATTTAATTAAGAAGAAGCGTTTCACCCAACAGAATGTTCCAAGGATGATTTATATTATAGTATTTACAAATAATTACAATAACAATCGTTAAGTATTATAATTCATGTTGAGAACATTTCATATATCTAATGAATAAAAAGAAAAAATTATAAATAATAGGTAATATAAAATATATATAATAAATAAAAAAAAATCTATTCTTTATATAGTGATAGTTTCATATTATTTTTTAATTTTTTTTCCAATTCGATAAATATTTAATCGAGGCATTGTAGTTAATATAACTTTATTATATATAATTTCATTTGTGATAAGTCGAAGAAATAAAAAATTTTGTTTAAATATGTATATCAACTTAAGTAAAGAAGTTTCTTATTGTATGTAGGCACATTTTACATTAAAATTCTTGAAATCATTTATAGATATATATAAACAGATTAATTCTATTTTTACATTTTAGTCGCTGTGATTTTAATGGAGTAGAATGAACTATATCAAGATATATATATTTTTTAAGCTTGCTTTTATGATTTAATTGAATAATGAATTTAAAAAATGTGATAAAAAATTGATGTAAAAATGATGGAAAGTAAAAATAAGTCTATAGTGATTATAAAAGCTCTCTTTTTCTCTCTGTGTATATTTTTTAAACATTTTTGTGTATGCGTATGTAATTGGTTGTACAATCAACAAAGAATAATAATTTTTTTAGTCTAGAAGCCATTAAATATATTATTTCTTTTATGATGTGTAATATAAAAATAATATTAAAAATTAAATGTATGCTTTTAGTTTTTTTTTATCTTCTATTGTGTTTTTGTGGATTGTCATTTCATGGATGTGACTGAATGTGTTGAATGTCCCAACCGCATTCCAGCATCTTTAGACTTTCTACTACTTTTAGTCGGTCCTGTGTCATGAATTTTTTTTCTGAAATCCATTACATTATTTCATCTTATTCTTTTCGGGCGTTTATGGTTAGTTATTTGATAGTAAATGTAAATATGCATGTAAATAATGTATACGCATGGCTTCATTTGAACGCGTTTCAAAAAGCTGTTTATTCACACGCTTAAGTATGCGCATATCTATAATATGCATTATTCAAAGCGATTTTGCATTTAAGGAGTTGAAAATAAATTGCTCTTCGATAATATAAAGCAATTAATAAAAATTCATAAAATACGGCAGGTATGGATCAGTATGTTAATTCTGCGAATGCCACAATGTTAAATTTTAAAATAATGAATTTACTTTTTTCTTAGCTCATATGGTTATATAATAAAAACAATAAAAGTAATTTATCGCAAAAATAATTGGAATTGAGCACTTTTAAAAATTTTTATATATAAGCACATGTTTTTTCAAATAATATAAAATTTTGTGGCTGATAATGTTTCTAGATTTGGCAAATGTTAATAATAAAATAGAATATTTATGAATTATTTTAATATTTATTATTTGGAAAATAAGAGTTATTTTCATAATTTATTGATAACATCTAATTAGTATGGACATTGATTAAACATTTAAAAATATATATGGTTAATTAAATTTTAAATAAAAACATTAACAATTGAATAATATTTTATTAGTAACAACAATTCCATTTTTTAGATAAGTGTATTGCATTCAAATATCGAATCAATTTTTAAAACATTATTTAATTAATTATATAAGGAAATTATATTGTTAAAACAATCAAGTGTGGATTAAAAATTCGGCGAAAACCCGTAGGAAAATCGAGATGCAACATTGTCATCACGATGTTACTACTTTTAAATGGCTAAAAAATTCAGATCGTACATTTATTGTTTTAATAAAGTCAATGAGAATTCATTTATAAATCTAATATCCCATGACCTCTTAATAAAGTTCAAGGTTTCGACTCGAATGTACACTCTATAATCATCGATTGTCCAGACAAACGCACTAAACGCCCGAATATTCTGTCATCTTTATACAATCACACATGCTGCACTTTGCGAACTCTGATTCATCACTGCTTCTATTTATTTCCTTTTTACGATTTAAATGAGCCTTTTTTTAACACTTGTCCATTATAACATACAACAAGGAAATTCATATTCCGTAAGCTCGTGTGCGTATTTGTTAAAATGATGAACATAACATTAAGGAAAAATAGCTCATCGAGTCTAATGACCAAGAAACTACCGCCGGATACTTGCAATAGGCCAACTCGTGTATTTCCATCATTGAATCGTGAAAGCCAATAGCGTGAGCATCGAGCTAAAGATCTGGCCACCGCATCCCCTGGCTCACGGCTCAGCGTCCCCACTCTCCGGGACAGACGTCGTCGACGTTTGCTGGGCCCCGTCGGCTCCTTGGCAGTCTGGTCGCGAGTGCGCACGCGCACGGAACGACTTGAGCGCAAATCGCGCGTTCTATCCCGTTGCCGATTCCCACTGCTGCCGATTACGGGCTGAGCGTAAGTAAAGAGCTCTTGTTTAAGGGGGGGGGGGTGATCATGGGTTTTGCGATTGAATCGTTTAGTAATTGACTCGCGTCAGTTAGTCTGAATTCTTTTAAATGGAGCGTAGCCACGCGTGCGCCATCTTCGCAGATTTTCTTTACATTGGGTTCCAATGACAGATTTCGTTAGCGGTTCGACACACGGCTACTGTATTTTTACTATTACGAATATTAAGTGTTAGTGTTCGAGGTTTTGAAGTAATCAAAGAATTGATTGCGAAATGGCGAATACCAACTTGGTTTTAGATGCATCAATTGCGTGCTTGTCTTGGCCAGACAAAAAGCACCGCATACTATTTTGCAATTGTCAATAGTTGATCTATACATGAAAATTCACTAGATCACAAATCCGTTCAACCACAGTGACATTCAAGTAAAATAGGGCACAGTAATGAATACGCGTAATAAATATGGAAATAATAGTGATTGTTAAAATTAATTCCAAATTATTTTATTTTATTTAGAAGAATTTCAATGTTATTCACTTTACATATGATAGTAATAGAGGAAACGCTCTTTATGTTAAATAGTAAAAGTGAAGGTAAATTCTGTTGCAAATGACAGCCTTGAAAATTCAATAATAAGTTTTTTCTTTTTATATATATTTGTTAATAAATGTATTTTATATCTAAAATGACACACTCAATATCTCATTCTTGAAAAGTCTTATTTTATGTTTTGTAGTTATTGATCTGATTTTATTCGAAAAATACATCATTTTCTTATTTGAATATTATGTTCAAGTTTAACAATAATTTAATTTTATCTATAATATAAAAACGTATTTTAAATTTATTTGTCAGAATGATGAATAAAGTTATATGGTATAACAAAACATGTTTTAAAATTGTATTTAATTTTTAATATGAAAAAGGGGTGCAAAAGGGGTAAAAAATTTTTAATTATTATTTTAAATTATAAATGATTGAAATTTCTTTGTAATTATAAATTTCGCCTCCAGTTAGAGATAATAGAGAGCCTTAATGACAAGATTTATTTTAATTCTTTAAATCAGTTTTCAAAATATCAATAAATAACTGAGTTTATATGTATTTCATGTTGATTTTAACTAGAATAATAATTTATTTTCAAATAATTGAAAACGTTTTAATTCAATGTACATATCATTAACATACTGACATAGATATAATCAAGATAAACTTTCGCCTATTACTCTCGTATTTTAAAATACGAGCGATTTTCTTTATTACAAAAAGTCGAATATCTATTTATTAAATAATGTAAATATGTTTATACAATGATATATTATAAAAAAAAATAAAAAAAACAAATAATAATTGTGATAAAAGGTGGAAAACGCTTCATTTTATTATATTTTAATTCATAAGGAAAATTCGAAGAAAATTTTGTAAGAAAATTAAAAAAATTTTATATTATATATTAAGATATTATAAATAATTTATTAAAGTTATTTGAAAAACAATTACCGTTTAATTTTATTTTAATTATTTATTTCATTAATAATATTTTCATATTATCATATGAACGCGTTGAATTAATTAATTTGGTTAAGAATGAAAACAATTTTTAACTTTCAATAGGACGTAATTTATTTTTTCAAATTTAATAATTATGATTATGTAAGTCAATAAAACAAAATATCAATAATTAAGAAATTAATGATAATGCATTTATAAGAAAAGTCGCCCGTGATTCTTTAAGTCATAAATTATATTTTAGTAAATTAAATATATTAATATTTTATCATTGGAAATATAATTTATGTAAATCTGAAAATATTGTTTATATGTACAAAATTATACACCCAAATTATATATCCAAAGGTAAATATTTGAAGACATTTTTCTTTTTAACTTTACAGTTAATGAAAATAATGAAAAACTATAAAAAAATGTCTAGATAAAATGGATAAAATAACACGTAATTCAGTACTATACTGATAAAATCATATTTACATATATTCATTTGTAAAAGGCTAACGGGTTCTACACACGCAGCCTTATGTAATGAATTGAGCATCCAATAAGAGTTGAGTTGATACATGTGTCACTACTGTCTATCTTCATAGTCCCATCATTTATTTTTGAAGACATTTGTTATAAATCCAACATTTGCACTAAAATGAAAGAACTATTTCTTATGAAGTAAAACCTAATATTTATTGAAAATGAGAGTTTAATTTTTGGGTGAATTTATTTCGAGATTCTAATATTTAAGTAAAATTGTAACAAGTATATGCAGCATTATTAATTTGCTCGAAAAATTAAACATTATATATTACTTTTTAAGATAATATAAGATAGGTATATAAACAATTAGAAGTGTCGTTGTTTTGAATATTACAAAGAAAGTCATCGTAATATAAATATAATATAATAAATAATATAAATTCTATCTAAACGCACACAAACATTAATTTTTTATGATAACAGTAAATTTGTTCACAACTTGCGTACCTCTTGAAATCAAATATTATGAAAGTAATATTAATGAAGTAATTATCAGCTAGAATTTATAAATTAGTGATAGTGCATGTAGTGCTGAATCGCAGTTACTGAAATATCGAAGGCAATATTGTAAATGTAAATGATAAGATATTGAAGTGAAATAACTAATTATTGTCTCCCAAGTGTGAAAAAACATCGTATATAAGCATAATAAAACATATTTGTTGCGTATTTATTGATTATACGTATCTTAAATAAAGTTTTAAAATGTTAATGTTATACAATAAAATATATTAAAATTGAGATAAGAATTTTAATCGCATTTTAATTGTAATCGCAAATTGTGTATTAACGATGGAAATTTTACTAAATAAAATTTATAATTTGTGTAAAACTCTAGTTGTATAGAAGTAGATGCAATAAGTATATAATCTTATCATAATTAACATTATTAATATGTTCCTATAAGCAATTTAAATGCACTAGTTTGTGTTTGAAATGTTAGATTTTAATGAAATTTATGCTTATTAATAATACAATTTCCCATTAACCTAGATATATTTAGGTGACGATAGAACTTTAGTACGTTACAGTAATATTCAATATAAATTCATTGGTATAATATATGTTAAATGCTATTTAAAAATTCTAAAATAATGATCATATAATGTTGGATAAGATTTGTACTAGATGTATCAAAATAAACGATTAATTTTAAAATAAAAATAATCTTTAGAAAATCGTATATCTACTGATGATGATAATGTTTGTGTTATTTCATATAAGCAGTGACTTGTTGAAAATCAGTAATTTATAATCAAGAATAAGTATCGTTCTTTCATTTTTAACTGGTATCATTTCAAATTATCGTAATTCAAATATTGCAGTACTATATTTGTTGTTAAAACAATTTACGTTTACAAAAATATTGTTAGATATTTTATAATTAATCCCTTACGAAGCTGCGCGCAGAAGAAAAGTAACTACTGTTTAAAATAGTCATGAATATACTAGACATAATAAACGAATATAAACTAGTTAATATTGAATTCTAAAAATATAATTTTAATAGAGTCCATAATGAATAAATTGCTGTTGTGTGTGAGGCGAAGCTTGTTTTACGTATTGAATTAATTGAATTATTATTTGCTTAAAAGATAATTAATCGGTATCGTTAAGTCATTATTATCTATCATACTAGTTTCAAAATAAATTTGATAACCTACATAATAAAAGTTTCGCTAATACTAATAAAAATTGTATAAATTTAGATCGATTTAAACATTATAATTGAAAATTTAAAATATTATAAGTTATACATTTAAATTGATATAATGGTAACATTAATGTTAATAGCTCTAATAAGTATCCTAAGCTCTCTTTGCCTTTAAAAGTGAATTAACCAACTTATTATTATCCAATTGTTAATCGAACCGTTGTTTTCCTATTATCAAAGCTGATTAGTTAGCTCTGGCAATATTGTGCAAATGAGCATTTTATTTGCAGCACCGTCGCAATGAAAGGCGCACTGAGCCCCATGTGGAGGGTCGCGCGCAGGACCCTGCAGGTTCGGGACCTGCACCTAGGGTCGGCGCTGTACCAGGGCCACCTGCCGCTGAGCTTCCTCACGGAGGACGAGCAGATGATGAAGGCCACGGTCGCGAAGCTCGCCCGCGAGGAGATCCAGCCCCTGGTGCGCAAGATGGAGAAGGAGAACAGGATCGACAGGGGCCTCCTGCGGAAGCTCTTCGAGAACGGCCTCATGGGGTTGGAGGTGCCCGTGGAGTACGAGGGGACGGGATGCAGCTTCCTCACAACCATCCTCGCCGTGGAAGAAGTTTCCAAGGTCGACGGGGCCGTAGGCGCCCTGGTTGATGTTCATAATACTCTTGTCAACTCACTTATTAAAAAGGTATGTCATTATGATCAAAGGATTTTTTTTTAATTAATAGATTTTTAGTAAATCCTTATACACTAATCTTACTGTTTTAGAATCCTACTGTGTATTAAAAAGTATGATATTTATGAATGTATCTAGTGTGTCAAATATGCTGCCATCGAAGCAATTTATTATGTCTTTGTGAATTTAGGAAAGCTATATTTTTATTTTTTCTGAATTTATACGCTATATCTATATTGTTAATTAATTTTTTTATCTGCACATCCATTTTTGTTAAAAATTAACTATTTATATTTTTACAATATGTAAGATTAAAATAGAAATCTGATTAAATTGAACGAACGTTTAATTTATTTAAATTCTGACTCAATTATTATTCCGAGGCATTTAAAAGTTGGTTTTAAAACTTTTTATTCATGAAAATGCACAAAAATTATTATAATTCTTGTTTTTATAAGTTTTCTAATTAATGATTGATCTTTTTATAATATTTGGCTACCATAATTGTTTATTTTTCCATTAGAAGCATATTTTATTCTAATTCCTTTATCTTATTTGAAAAATTTTTTATTACATTTAATTATAGTTACCATTTTTATATACCATTTTTATCAATATATAATTATTATTAAAAAAAAATTATATAATCAAATATAAATATATTTATACGTATTCATAGGAAAATTCTTTATTTAATCTAATATTTTATTAAATTTTACAACTATTTTTATTGTATTAAAAAAAAAAATTATCGTTCATTCGAACATAAATAATGTAATTTAATTATTAAATATTTGCTTCTAATCTTGTATTAAATTTTATATACATATATATTTACACATACATATCCATTAAATATATGATTATTTTCTATAAAATTGAATATTGTTCCAGAATTTCTAAATAAGTTTTTGCTATGTTATCGACAAATTTTGTTCATATACAGTATATTATTTTTTTATATTATAAAAGTCGAATTTTATCTTAGTATAAATAAGGTATTGGCCAATTATAAAATATTAGTGTATTTATCAGCTCATAGTATTTTATTTTAAGAAAATATAATCATCCATCTTAGTTCCTGTTATAATATTTTTATCGTTAGTTTTACAGATTTTATTTAAATACGAAGTCTAGCTCTTTGCTTTTTAGATATTACCGAAATCTTTTTAATGAACTGTAAATTTTTATCTACGAAAAAATTTGTTTGCTTATAAAACATTACAAGTTATGTAGAAGAGTTAAAAGAAACTTTTCAACGGTATATGGAACGCCTAAGAGTTTTAAATACTATATTATTTTTATTGATATGTTATTAAAGAAAATTTCTTAATATAAGAGTTTATTAGAATTAGATAAAATAAAAAATACTAGGAAATATATTTATACTTCATAATACGGTAAAAGCTTTAAAATGATATCGACAAATGTAAATAATGTAATTGTATTAGACACAAAAAATTCATTGAATAATTATAAAGCTTCTTATCGCTATATTAATTACACGCACATGCTTAAATAGTCTTTTGCTTTGTTATCTATAATTTTTATGTAAAATTAAAATTTAACAAATGGAAATTTGAATTGGAAGATTAATTTTATTTAAGAATTCATCAAATTCAGATAGCTTTTCTAATTTCTTTCAAATAATAATTCTCATGTTTTTTATATTTTCTTAATTACACAAATAATAATTTCACGCACGTGAATCAAGAAAATAGCAATATTCTTAGGTAGCAAACGAGGAGCAGAAGAAGAAGTACCTGCCGAAATTATCGAACGAATACGCGGGAAGTTTTTGTCTGACGGAGCCGAGCTCTGGTTCGGACGCTTTCGGTTTGAAGACCATTGCCAAGAAGGACGGCTCGGACTATATCATTAATGGCTCAAAAATGTGGATTACGAATTCCGATATCGCAGGCGTATTCTTGGTGTTCGCTAACGCTGATCCTTCGGCCGGCTATCGAGGTATCACCACTTTCTTCGTGGAGCGCGAGATGTCCGGCCTTACCGTTGCCAAGCCCGAGGATAAACTAGGTACGTTGCTATCAAAGCTCAGTCATTCTGTTAACGAGGAGACTAGACGAGACTAAACGAGACATGATTTGTTCTCTTCCTTTCCGTAAGCTAATTTTCCAATTACGGAAGATATAATCGAAAGCCAATCATTGAGTAGTTAATGAAATAATCGAGAGGTGCGATCCCTAATTTCAATTAGGTATCAAAGCGTCCGGCACCTGCATGGTGCACTTTGAGAATGTGCGTGTACCGGAAAGCAACATCCTTGGGGAGTTCGGCAAAGGCTATCAGTACGCGGCTGGTTTCCTTAATGAGGGTCGTGTCGGCATCGGTGCACAGATGATCGGCATCGCCCAGGGCGCTCTTGACGCAACGATACCCTATACCCTTGAGAGAAAGCAATTCGGCAAGCAGATATTCGAGTTCCAGTCAATGCAACACCAAATTGCACACGTGCGTTTCATTCCTACTTAATGCAGCATTAATTTTTTCATAAATTTTATAATATAGGAATTGTAAGAATGCTTTGACTTTCCAGGTATTCTTGCGAGTTGAATTATAATATTACAAGTGATAGCTTTATAAACATTGATTTTTTTGTTTGTTTTTTGATTATGTAGTTTTGTCTCGCTTTATAATTTTTTTTAATTTATTTAATGACGGAATAATTAATTAATGATATGACGGAAGTCTTATTAAAAGATAAATTTGCTAAAACATAAATTTGTTCCAGACAACATATTTAGACTTATAGTTGTTTGTGAGAATTCTGCATGAGTATGAATTATATTATAATTCGGAATAAAACGTGATAATAAATCTTTTTATTTAAAAATATTATTATTTCATTTTTTTAAATATTATTCAATATTATTAAAAATTATTATTTAAAAATAATATTATTCTTCTGTAACTTTTCCAATTGTCTATTTCATGAATGATATTTAAAATTTGTAGATAATTTCAAAATTTCATTCTCTTAAATATAAAAAGTAGTCGAATAATATTCATCACTATGAATTATTAATACGCAATTAACCTTAAAATGTTTTAACGTAATGCTTAAAATTATTATAATGTTCAATGTCCAAACATTTTAGAACAGTAGCATTTTTTTCATTCTATAAAATTATGGATCCCTCCCATCTAAGTAAAAACTTGATTCAGACGCATATGGCCGGTGATTTGCAGGCAGTGACAGAAGTGGAATGTGCGAGGCTTCTAGTGTATAACGCAGCGAGACTCGTGGAAGCGAAAAAGGATGTGAAGAAGGAGGCGGCTATGGCAAAGTACTACGCCTCGGAAGTGGCTCAACGGGTTACATCCAAATGCGTTGATTTTATGGGCGGCGTTGGATTCACTACCGACTATCCGCAAGAAAAGTTTTATCGGGATAGTAAAATCGGTACAATTTACGAGGGTACAAGCAATATGCAACTCTCGACCATTGCTAAGGCCATTAAAAAGGAATACACCTAAGGAGATTGAAAATTACACAACTCATTTATTTTGCGTTTACCATGTCTTTTTCTTTTTTTTCTTTTTTATTTTGATATGTTTTTAGATGTATAAAAGTGCGTTATTTTATTTAGAATTATTATTTTTGCTATTTTTATGCAATCTAATATTCAATTTACATAACATTAAGATATAATGTGCACATATTAAATTTAATTATTATGATGATTACAAACGAAATGTTTATTGTATTTCTGAAAATTTGCGCTAAGTAGGTTGTGTTTTTTATCTTAGATAACAACACAAACGAGAAGGATTGAATACAAATAGTTCTATAAATATATAAAAGATCATAAATAATGTTAAATATATGAATTTTATATAAGAATATTAAACAAAATAAGAAAATAAAAACGAAACAAATGAATACGAAATAAACAAAAGCGATATAAATAGAAAAAAAGAAATAAATGTACAAAAACAGCAATTAATTATTTTAAGTGCAACAATTTCATTACAGACAGTTTCAGAGAGGGAACAATTTCATTAAAGCTTAGATTTATCTCAGGCTTTGATTGGCTAAATTTATTAACGTTTCATTGGAAAAAATTAAATTCTTTAATTTACAAACAGTTTAAAACATTTTTTTATAGATTTAAAGTTAAAAAAGTATTATCAATTTTAGTATTCTTTATGTAAAAACTCTTTCGATAAAAGAGCAATAATATCATTTATAACATATATATTGAAACTCAATTATAAGATTTATTTGCTCAAATTCAGATTCATTTTCGTTAGAGATTATATTTAAATTTTTAGTACATATACTAGTTTATATCGTTGTACATAAGAAATAAATATGTAAATACTTTTAGATTTGCATAAAAAAAAACATTTAAAAAATTCCTACTTACTACCTGTTTATGTGTAAAATATTACGTAACGAATACTTAAAAGAGAAATACTCTTACGCCATAAATAATTTAATCGAAGTGATTACTTTTTTTTTCCTGTGTTACTTATTCAAATGTAGATATCCATGCACATTACAGATGTAAATTTACAATAACAAAAAATAATGAAAGTTCTAATCACTTGGAAAAATTAATATAAATTCAAATTTTGAAAATAATTTGTTATCGAAAATTTTTTGTAAGGTAATAATTATTCAATTATTTATTTTAATAAGATCATTTAATGGAATTAAACAGTAATAAATATTACAATAAAGTTACAATACACATAAAATTCAATTTATCATTTAAACAGTAAAATTCTATTAATAAATTTATAATCTTAATACATTCCTTTTGAAATTGTTTTAAAACTTTTTTTAATAAGTATTTTTATAAATGTTATTATATTTACAGTTTTTTTATATGGTTTTTTAAACGGCTTTGGTTAAAAAAAATCGAATATGATAGAGCGTAAATCATTAATTTTTACTATTGGCATATTATTCAATTTTAATGATGTAAGATAAAAATGTTCAAATTCTCAAATTATTTGAAGGTATTGATCAACAAAAATTAAAAATTTTAAAATACATTGCTTATGTTTTTATCAAATAATGTTAATAATATTATTATCACCAATCATGGAATAAATACTTATATACTTTTTGCGAATTTTAGTTTACCGATTTTCAAATATATATATATATATATATATATATATATATATATATACAAATATTCTACTATAAATATAGGAAAATGTATTTGATACATTATAATTATAAATTCGATTAACTTTATAATAATTAATTTATTAAAATAACGTGTATTTTAATATTAAAGGGATTTTTATAATTTCACAATGGCATACCAAAAAGGAATATTTTCATTTTAAAACTTGACAATAAGAATAGTAGTTAATATTATTTTTATTCCTTATTAATAATATATTATAAATTCTTATTTCTTTGGAAAACCTTAATGCTATGCTATATAATCCATAGATTTGTTTTACATTATTTTTTTTATGAAAGTGCATTTCAGCTTAATGTGTAGGAATTAAGGGAATAATGCCCGGCGCTTAAATTTGATTCGAAATCAGCCTTTAAATTGTTGTTTGTAATTCATTTATTCCATTTTTAACATATATTAACTTTAATTAATAGCTTTAAAATTATTGTGATAATTGTGATAAGATAATTGTGCAATTAGAAGACTCAATAGTACTTAAAAATATAGAAGAAATTTAATTGATTAAAAGAAGCGACAAAAAATGAAGAATACAACTGAAATATATTGTGTTGTAAATACTAAAGGTAAAATGTATCGTATCAATACAGGTATTGATAACGTAGTATGTTCATTGATATTTACGATAATTGTGTTAACATTAATAATATTGGAAGTCTTTCCAATTTAATTGATATAAAATGTTAACATTTTCAATATATTATAAAATATATATTAATTACCAATGTTCTAAAAGGTAATTGAATTAATAATAGACAAAAATAAAATTATCTTTGGCTATGGTCCATTAAATATATATTAGCGCCATCTCTCGTTTCAACTAGGCATTTTTAAAATCCCGCTCGTTTACATATGCAATATAGTGACGAAATATGAGAATAAAAAATAAACGACAGTGTGGTCTCGTATGTAGTACAATTTTCCGGGCATTAGTAAATGGTAAAATTAAAAGATTAATTTTATTATCAATGAATCTGCTCTCATAAGAGTGTAGATATAAAAGACGATGAAGACGTATATGAGCATTTTAAAGATTCTCATAACGATTTTTGTCTTCCTTGATACACTTAAGGTATCACGATGTTGCAGAGAAACCGGTAAGTTTATCATACATAACCTCACAATTGTCGTAGACGAAAGAAAAATAAACTTAAGATTCAAGTAAAGAAAATTTACTATTTTTAAGCAATAATTTATTAATTACTGATGTCCATAAATTATGAAATATTCAAATATTGTATTATTATATAAAAAATCTTAAGAGTTTGACGTTAATAAGGCTGAGTCAATTGTCACGTAATAAAAGTTTGATTTTTTAGTAAAAAAATCGTAGATAAAGATTTCGATATAAAATATATTTTAAAATGTTAAAAATTACTATTTTATTATACTTTGAATTTGAAATTTTAGTTCATTTTATGGAGCCAGGTGACTGGATAGAAAACGATAAGTCAGGCTTATGTATTTATTGCCATAATGCGAAGACAAAATATATTATACATACTTGGAAAACTATTGTGGTACGTATAATTATTATAAATGATTGTAATTATTATTTATAAATATATGAATTAAATTGATTTTAGATGAATTTAAAAACAAATTTAGAAACTTATGAGCTTTACGAAGGTACATCACCTCGTGAGGTTGTTGAGAAACATGAAGAGAATCAAAAATATTGGAGATTTAGTCTGTTTGGTAATAAGAAAAGTAAAGAATTTAGAATCAATCCATTTCAAGATAGTTGTATTGGTGTTTATATGAATAAGCAACACAATCAATTTAATTATAGAATGACTATGACTCAGAATAGTAAATATATTGATTATCATTAGATATCTTTAAAATTATTTATGAATATATATTTACATAAATTTTTTTTTTATTAGATATAGATATTTGGAAATTAACAATCATGGTGTTAGGTATGTTTTTATTTTGGTTTGCTCAAAAACTGAGCCGAAATACATTGTTTTATTATACAATTGAAATTGCTATTGGGGTTTCATTGTCAGTAATTATTTTAATCTATTTACTTGGAAAAGTATTGCCTAAGGTCAGTATATTGCTTAAAAATGATGAAATCATTTATAATTTACAAAATTGTGCATTTTAATTTTTAAACAACATTTCATGTATTTATAATAATAAAACTATAATTTTGTGACAGGGCAAATTCATGTATTTAATGATGGCAACTGGCTACACAATGAGTTTCTATCTTGCTCAAATACTGTGGGAAAATATTCAATTAATAGCAATGCAATATCGAAATTATGTCATTTATTATATTCTTGTAACAACCTTTATTAGTTTCATAATCTGTTATCGATTCGGAACGGTCACTAATACAAGAACGAAAAATATTATACAATGGATGCTTCAAGTAAATGGAAATTTATTACAAATATTTTGTTTAATATTTTTTCAGAAAATATTTAACTAAATTATAATTTTTTACTTTAAAGTACTATGAAGTACAGTTTTACTGTAAAATATATAATATTTTACCTTAAAGAATTAATTAATATATTAATTTTTAAAGTCTATAATTAAACTTTTATAAAATGTTTATTTTTCTTATTTCGTTACATATATAAAAATTTATAACATTTAGTAAACAAATATAAAATCTATTGTAATATTATAGAAATGTATTTTGTTGAAAATCAATTAAATATATTTGTTTCAGAGTTTTGGTTTAGTATTGGTATATCACAGCAGTTTCTTTAGAGAAGCATCGATATCTATATGCGTTCTACTAGTCTTATTTTATAATTTTCCAGTTGTCATTATTCAAAATGGACGAAAATATTGGTAAGCTATAGTTGAAGTCCCCACTGCAATGAAATTTATCGATTTTACAATTTCATTACTATATTTAACATTTAAAATTTTGAGTCACATTGACTTCATTTTGAATCTTTACTTTTATAATAAATAAATTAGATATTTAATGGATATCATTTATTGTTTGTGAAGTGATATTTTGTACAAAATTGCACTCGTATTTCTTAAATTTTAATGGAATCACGTTAGGAAACATATGTTTCCGGATCAACGTCGTCTTCTTACTGATGATGAGTACCGTAAGGAAGGTGTAGTCGAAACAAAAAAAGCATTGAAGGGATTACAACATTACTGCCATACTCCTGAATCCAATCCATGGAGAACAGTTTTAAAACTAAAAGACCCAATCAGGTATAACCATTTACTTGAATTTTCTAAATTGATTAATCCTTAGTATATGTAGGTTTTAATAAATTAAATTTCAAAAAACTAACATATTTGAATTTATATTTAATATTTAAGTGTAACAATTTTTAATCAATTTAAAGTAAATTAGAAAAATGAATTATCTATTTAATTACAGAAATTTTTATTACTATTTGAAATTCGGTTAAATAATTATTAACAATACTAAATGATACTGAATTTAAAGACTTGGTTTTAAATACTTTTTATATTTTTTTTTTTACTTTTTGTATAAATTAAAATTTTTTTAAAGTTACTAACTAAAATTATAAAGTGATTATTTCTATTTTTTATTAATTTAAATGAAATTTTCATGTATAATACTTATATTTTTAATTCAAATTAAAGAAATTTTAAATAATGTTTTTATTGTATTATTTTCATAATTATTAGAACTTCATATACAGTTGTATTGCAGGCTGGGTAGTTCAATTCTTAATTATGAATTTAGTGTCTAATTATTTATATTAAGCAGTTACCTTTGTATTTGTTAATGTCAGATGTAATTTCAATGTATAATTTATAATTAATTTTTGAAGCTCATTTGAATAATAAATTGAGCTATATATGGAATAGGCTTAATTTCGTTGTATTAATTATAAAAATAAATAATATATTGCAATAAATAAGTAAATACATATTATGATTTGAATGACCGTTTTACCATAAATATTATAAAAAATATATTTATTTGTTTATGTTGTGAATAATTCTTTATTAAAAAAATGATAAAATACGTCGTAAAACGATTACGATATGCTTAAGATATTAAAATGAGCTATTTAATTTAATGGACAATTGTCATTAATTATGATATTATATATTATTTTAATAAATATAAACACATTTTTTAAGAAAATTAATTATATTCAGAAAATTGTTATAAATGTTATGTAAAAAAAAAATCTGTACAGGTTTGCTAAATTTATGGAAGGCGAATGTCATTTATCAGAAAATGAGTCAATGGAACATGATGCAGAATTGACTAAACTTATCGAAGAATGTGAATATACAGATGATGAATTTGATGATTAAGATTTGATGTTAATTTATTACAATCTTTTAAGATTTTAAGATTATATTTTTTTATTCAAGGTTTTACTAGGCAAAATTTTGTTAATATTTAAAAATAATAATATTTGTATTTCATTTTTAAAATAATTTGCATATTTTTAAATATTAATATTTTTGAATATTAATTTTCATATACCTTTTATGTGGTTTGGTAGCATTAATTATAGAATAATAATTACTTGACAACTGTAAAGATATTGACAAGTTCAGATTTTATTTTATAACGTCGTTACCGTAACCTGTATATTTATAAAAAAAAGGAAATTTCGATTTACAAGTTTCTTAAGAATATTAAAGTGTGACGATTTTTTAAAAATTACATCGATAATTTTATATTTATTATTTTTATAAACTTATTAATCACAGTATAAATGTAATATAGGTTTTAAATAGTAGTATTTATTTTTTATTTAGTTTTTTTTATCAATCATATTGTAAAATCTAGAACTTATATAAATTTATTTGTTATGATTTAAGAATATTCATTTTAATTAGTCTCAAATAATGTTGAAAAGTGTATAGCTCAATCGTTTCAGCTATAATGAATGATTAATTTAATCATGATTGTACATGAACAAAATAAGGTTATGCAAATACTGTAATGTACTCGTACATCAAAACTACATACATAATTTTAACTGCAATTAAAATAAAATAATTTTGTAAGTATATTAATATATTTATATTACTTTAAAAACAATGTGAGAATATTTAAATTAAAATGGTTTAATATAAAATCCAGCTTCCAATATATATGAAAATTGGTAAAATTCAAATTATGCATTAAGTTTGTACAAAATATTAAACGACTGCATAACATTAATTAATGTATAAATTGAATTTCTTAAGATGCCGCTTATCATTTTTATTCTGGTATTTTACCATTTTAAGTATCAAAGTGTATAAATTCCACATATTAAAATAAGCTGTAATTTTAAAAGTTGTAATTATAAATAAATATATTAAATACTAATAAGGCACTATCAATTTTACGTCAAAAAAAGATTGTACATAATAAATAGGTAATAAAAAAAAGCTGTATTTATATAAATGTTTACTTGTATTTATGAATACTTAATTTTGTAATTAAATCTCTTTTCAATAAAAGTTTAATTATTTATAATTATTTATAATAAAAGTTTAATTTTTTTTATAAAATAATAAAACTAAAAAGATATATTAATAAAACTGTACATACGTAGATATGCATAATCTTTTTTTCGAAACACATTTACGATATCGCCAATTTTAATGTTACGATGTATGGCAGTGTAGAAACATTAGTCAACGATATTTTAGTAATTTATAATCAAACTGGAATTTGATTATTAATAATATTTACGTTATTAATTATTTATTATTATAGCAATATTAGTAAATCGTTGCACGCTAAACAAGCCGCGATAGTTTCTTGCTTTTATCAGCTTCTATTGGTGGTGGTGGACCTTTTGCTGATTGATGTCTGTTGTAAACGCTAAAAATGATATATTAAATTAAGATTTATAGGTATTCGATATTGTTATACTAATTATATTATTTTTACCACTAGTTTTAATTTGATTAAAATATTTAAAATTTCACGAGGGATATTTATAAAAAAAAAAACCTAATGAAAGATTAAATATTAAATATAATACAAAAGAAAATATTTTTAGAAATTTATTTGGAAAAATTAATGTCTAATGTAGGGAAGTTAATAAATTAGAAAATACTATGAAATTGATACAGTTGCGTTTAGTAATATTACAAATCGATAAAAATTATCAATGCATTTAAGCAATTGAAAATATTAAAAATCGAAAAAAAACTATGCTTAATATTTATTATATTCATTTGTATTACATGACACTGTACTTAGTAAAAAAATACTTAATATATTTTAGAAAACTGTCCGAATATTAAATTTTATTTGTAAAGGAATATACTTATAGTATGTAGTTTTATTATATTGTACTAAAAATTATAAAAATATCTACTTACTATTTGTATGTTTCAGAACGTATGTAATCAATAACATGTGAAATACCAACTTGAAGTTGGTCTCCTATTGGCGTAACCCAAGGATTAAACTCCATTCGAAAGACAGCCTTATTACTCACTAAATCCAAGTTACCTACACGTTAAATGCATAATTTATTTATTACAGCATTTTTAGTGCATTATAAAACAAATTATATTTTATATTCGGTCCATTTAAGAATACGACATTAATTTCTGAATTTCATAAACTGATTGAAATTGTTAATAGTTGTGCGTAAAGAATTATATAAAAGATTCATTTTAAAACGTAAATCTGTAATCAACTTTTTTATTAGTATAAAAAAAAAACATATTTTTATTTACCAATTTCAGGAGGAAGTACGGTCAATCGATTTCCTTGAATGTGAAGCTCTCGGAGTCGATTAAGATCTCCAATTTCTTTTGGCAATTCTATTAAGTCATTCTCCCTTAAAACAAGCTAAAATGATATATAATTTAAACATATGTTAGAATATAAGATTAATATTTCTAATAAATATGTTAATAGCTTACTATTTGTAAGTTTTTTAGCTGCCCTATTTCAGATGGTAAATATTCAAAATCGTTGTCAGCTAAGTAAAGTGCCCGTAAAGTTTCTGTAAATGATGTTCATTAAAAAATATTCAAAGTGTAGAATGTAGATTTTGCATTAAACTTTATAAATTTAATGACATAATAAAAGTTGTCAGTAATGTAATAATGTTTGAAAAATTTCTTTTTATTACTTTTTTCCATATTCCATGAATATCCACAAATATAATTACAGAAGCCTGAAATCTTTTGACCTTATTGATCTAAAAATGCAGCGTATTAATGAATGTATATTTTCTTAAACAAATTTTTTTTTTATAATTTTAATAATGATGTACAAATTAGCTTATGTTCCATGAACATAAAATTTAAAAAATTAATAAATCGTTAGGATTTATATTTTAAAATATCAATTAATATATGTCAGAGCTAATGACTTACTCAAATAACATAGATTTTTCTATTCATACGTATAAATTATATATGATTTTACTAAAAAATTCATTTTATATGACTTTTGTATATTTTCATTTATAATAATTCCTTATTTAAAAATTGGATTTAAGATTGGATTTGGAATATTTATAAATTTAAATAAGACAATATAATGTAATATGATGTATAGTCATACATACCCATCATAAAGAAATTTCCTGGTAGATTTTTTTCATTAAGATTATTATAGGTCAGGTCTAAAACTTCTAATGCTGGAAATGCTCCAAATCCTCGTGGAAGTATATTAAGTCGATTCATTCTGTACGTTCAAGAATAATTCGAGTTTTATAATAAAAAAAAAAAAATTACAAAAATCTCTGAATGAATTGAAATACAAACCCAAGATTTAAGATTCTTAATTTTGGCATTTGTGATAAAGAAATAGGCAAATCCGTAATTTGATTATCAAATAAATTTAATATTTCTAAATTGACAAGATTAGCTAAGCCAGGTGGTATAGCTAAAATAAATTATTGTTATAATCTTAAATATTTTTTCTTCCATAAATGAATTATGTTTAATATAAATGCATGTTTCAATTTCACTAGAAAGTATTTGCAAAGTTGGATATTAAAAGCAATTTGATAAATGTTTAAGAATTGTGATTCTCCATGTGTATGTAAAGAAAGAAATAAAATCAAATTATTCAAGAATGAAATTTTCTAGCAAAATTGTTTTGTAGACATTTTTTTAATTAAAAATTTCTTACCATTAATTTTATTATGACTCAATGTGATTCTTGTTACATTTAGCATATTAACTGTAAATATAAATATTTTAATTTATAATACAATATTACATATTTTCAAAAATTCGATTATTAATAAACGTTAAAATATTAAGAATATTGAATTTAATTTAAGAATTTAGAATTATATTTAGAAGAAAACACAAATTAATATTAAATAAGTATTTATTGAAATTTATGAAAATAAATGTGTATAATAGATTTATATGATTACATTAAGTATATGAGTAATTCAATTTTTGTAAGGTTTTTAAAGATTCGTTAATATTAAAAGTTAATATTTATGTATTTGTGTATTGTTTTAATACGTAATTTATTACTAATATAATTAGTTTTCAATAGATTATGATATGTAAGACTGAAACTCCAATTTATTATTTTTTATTCTAACGCCTTCTAAATTACCGTAATGACGTAAATAAATGACTATAATTGTCAGTTTATAAAATTCATTTTTCAATATAAATTTGTCCATAGCGTAATAGCTTAATATAGTTTTATTAATATGTTCCAATTTATAAGAGCCAGAATTTTTTTTTCAAGTAATATTTAATTATTAATAATTCTATAATTGCTTTTTCTGTATCATATAACGCAACGTCGTTAACATTGTTGATAAATTGTAAATACGTTTGGATATAAATTGAAGTCTTAATATCCAAATCATTATTCTTTCATATAAATAGTTTTTTATCATATATAAAAAAAAAATAAATAAATAAAAACGCGTTGAAACTGAAGTGGTCATTCTCCGAGTCATCTCAACTTCACAATAAACAATATTAAGGAACAAAACGGCCCGACTTAGTTGGCAACAACTGCTGTCACAACAAGTACATCACCTCTCGCGATTCAAGCCACCGTTCATTCGGTCGTCAAGTCATTTATGCTTATTTACGTACGCGCGTGTGCGTATGTGCGTGCGCGCATGCGTATGCATTCCCGGTGGGTGGGTGTGAGCGCACAAGTCACGTTGCACACGAAGGCTCAGCGGCGGCGGCAACATGCCTAATTTGGCATGGCGAAAAACTGGTCTGTCGTGAAAGGCGCTCGAACGACGGGTCGGGGTGACAAGAGGGAGAAGAAAAAGAAGACTCACGCAGGCCTGGCATCTCCTCGAAACTCGTCACCGATTTATCCGCCAGGTCTAGCTCTGGATTCTGGAGATCGCAGGCTTCATCGATGATTTTCTTAGTTTTTGACATCTTGCCCGCGGCCGGGATGCACGACACTGGGACCTCATTCATCGCTGCCCGATGTTTATTACATGTATTTGAGAGGTTTGGATGTGTTGAAGTGCGCGCGCACGTTGAGAGACTGCGGTGCTGACACGAATATGAATAGTTGCAGACGCCAGTGTCGGTGAGTTGTTGAATCGGTTGGTTCCGAGCGTGAGCGGACGTAATGGAGGTTTCTCAAATCGGCAACAGATGGCGATCATTTCGATTTCTAAATCTCGATACTGCTCTTTAATTTATCTATTTTGCAGTAAAATTGTTTATTATTATGTAATATAATTAATCTTCATTTTTTCAACACTGATAAATAATCGTAATTAAAGTAGTTTCAAAGTTAGTTCAACTATCTGAAATTTTTTATATTGTAGAATACGCGTTACCGCGTTCTATGAATAAATAAACCAATATGTAATATAATGGTATTGTGATGTACTATAACTGTATGATGTAAAAATATACTTACCTTATTTTATATTTAATACAACGAAATATAAATATTATCAAATATTAAATATGGGTGAATTTATGAAATTTTTATAACATTAAGGTCTTTTCTTTTAGTTGTAAAAAATTTCTTTTATGTTTTCTATAACAAATTTCGTGAAATTGAATAAAATGCGAAATTTAGTTTAGATTCGATTTTAAAAAAATTATAAAAAACTATAAATACTACATATAGACAAGAAATTTAAAGTATAACTAAAAATAATAAAATATCGATTGTAATTATTTATATCAATTCATAAAATATATATCTTTATATTTATTTTGTGTTATTTTTATAGTTTTTTGGTGAGTTACAGAGAATAAAGGAGTATATTAATTGACGTTTAATTACAAAACATAAACATAATAATACATTTATATAATTAGTACATATTTTATTTAGTAAAGTTATGGGGTTCTGATTAAAATTACATTATAATTAAACATTTCTATACATTGAAAGATTATGAACTGTGTGTACCATAATTATAAAGATTTATAAGAGAATTGTATTAATACGGTAGATTTTTTTCACTATTTGTCACTTTTTAAATAAATAAATTAAAAATGTTTTATGTTAACTTATTATCATTAAATATTTAATAATTATAAATTGCTATATTTTAATTTTAATCATAAATTGAAATTTAGACAGTATATTTAACGTACAATCTTAATCGTTATACTAGTGTCAACATAAATAGATAAACGTATGATTTTATGAAAATATTCAAACATATTTTCTTTTAAATGTGTTTAAATTATTTCGTGTTTAATGCTTAATAGGGAAATCAATTTTGTCGACAAGAGATTTTTTCAAAGTTTTATAAGAGATCACATCATGAAAGTCTCCCTATGAAATATTTTATATAGCTTTAATTTGTTCAACGTTAGAAAATTTTTTCTGACATTCTACAAATTATTTTTTTTTATTAAATTATTATATTAAAATTATTACGTAATAGTAAGAATGTCTTTCTTCTAATGTAAAATCATTATATTTTTTATAAATTATATGCTATATATGAAATCGAAATATTCTATTTATGCTTGAATTAATTATAAATTTTGTATATTTTTAATTTACTTATATTTGCGTAAACGCAGAAAACTGCACATACACTCACAAACTTATATTGCTTATTAAGTCGAAGAAATAGTTAAGATATCCTTTGATATTTCAAGCGAAAAATAATTTGATTCAAGTTTTGTATATCATAGAATTTCTGATGCATTTGTTTATATTTGCGTAATGTGTAAACTTGAAAACCTTTTCATTTATAATAATAATATTTTACAAATTAAGACAAGAATAGTTACTTTAATAATCATACAGTTCTTTCTTGTATACTGTTTGAATTGCATTTAATACTGATTATTTTATAATACATAAGCATTGAATAAGCTATTACCAATATAACTTTTGAATAATTATTCATTTCTACGTATATGTATATGTGTTCGCACTTTTAAAATAAATAAATTAATATATTTTAAAGATTTAAAAATTTTTAAATTATTTTCAAACTTTATAACACTAATTTTTTTTCCCATTTTGTTTATTCGAAAATCAATGTGTCTCTATTCTTAAATAATGTAGATTTTCTATGTAGATTGTAACTATTATTGCTGTATTATATACTGTATTCTATGATATATATATAATATGTTTCGCTATATTATTTTCTAATTCATCATGTTTTTATTTTGTTAATCCAATTTTTATTTAATTTTTATATAAAAATATTGTATTTCAGTTGGTGATTATTATTATTTAAAAATCATTTTATCCTTAGGGAACTACGATCTCACAATCGGATTTTGAAAAGTGTCTAGTATAGTTTATTCCAATAAAGTAATATTTTATATTACTTTATATTAATTGTTTGTCTTCCCTGGTTTTAGTTTTAAAATGTAGTCTAATATAGTCTTAAGTATAATTTTGAAAATTATCGTAGGTATTTTCTAAAACATCAATTAAATATAGTTTCTTTTTATTTCCAATTAGGATTATTAAGTTTCTTTTAAGAACGAAAAGAACAATTTAAATTCTTTTTATTTGTTTTCAATTTGCGATAGTTAATTCCTAATTTAAACTGGCCATTTTTTATCTTCTTCAAATGAATTATTCTTTAAAATATTGTTAGAACTATATTAATCGTTTGAACAAATTGGTTAAAATTATTATAAAGGAATTTGTTAAATGACTATTCTTACAAAACATCTTCATTTCGTAATATTAGCTTCATTTAGTAGATTTTTTACTCTTATCTAATATATATAAGATATAATTCCAATAAATTTTATAGTTAGTAATTAATTGTCTTTTTATATTTTCTAAATTAATAATCATCAAATTCGAATATAAAAATTCATTATTAAATAATATAATGTATATGATATGATTTCCTCTTTTAGTTACTCTTATTTAACTAAGAACTTCCGAAAGAAAGAAATAAAAATAAAAAAATTTAGTAATGTTTTCATATTTTCTTATTTTTTAACAAATAATCAATATTTTCCAGTATTGCGAGTTTATAATTGAAAGAATTTTTATAGAAAAGAATTTATAAAGAATATTAAACAAAAATTCGAATATAATTTTAATTTTTTAATTTTAAAGTATTTTAAAGTTTTTATGTAAATATATGAATATCATTAGTGCAAATAATTATATTTTGATAGAATATTAGTTAGTGAATTTACATTATATAATAAACATTCATGAATATATAATTTACCTTTCTCATTCACACAATCAATACATAAATTATCGTGATATAATTTTTCTGTATGTAACAATGAATCAGAATACACAAATGAATTAATTTTAATTTGAATTTTAATATATAGAAAGGTTGTCTAATCATTTTATCTTACTGTATTACTTCATCAGGAACTAAGTATTTTATCTTTGTAGTAAATTTATTAATTGTTACATCTTTAAATTTTAAAACCAACAAACAGAAATGTAGTATTTGCATTTGATTTTATTGGATTCTTAGATATAAATTATCGAATTGAAGATATCTATTATTTTATTAACAATATTAATTACGTAACCGTACGCAGGTGTTAACTGCGTAAAAATCAGAGTGCATCAATATTTAAAATTATTATCATTTAAAAAATATTCAATTAGTCGCATAAAATTAATACATTTAAAGAATCAATTAAAAGATAAGATTTATAAGTCAATTTGATGATAAAGCTAACTAGATTTAAGAAGGAAGTACGTAAGAAGGAATTACCAAAATAAGCTCACAAAGTAAGAGAAGTCAGGTTATTAATTCAGAAATATCAAGAAAGTCGAGTTATATAAATAAAAAATCCATCTAGTGATATAACTTCTTAACTGTGAATTTGCATACAGACCGGATGAAATTCTATAAATCTCTTGAACGCCATTAATTTACGTTGATTTCAAAATCGCGTATCATCGCGTTCATTGTCCTTCGTTCTTGCATTTCTCTCGCGAGTGTAAAATAATGCGCACTTCGAAGTCAGACGACGCTAAGAATTACCGAAGGTTTACCAATCTTGAAAGGGCAAAAGAGAGTCGAAAGTGAGTTGGATTATACTCTCACTCCTCTCGTACTCCCTATCTAGTTACCACTTTCATATGTTTACTCTTACTAGTTGGGCTTTTGCGGTGTCGGTAATAAGCGGACAAATAGTAGGAGTTTGTACACCCGAGACTTATGAATCAATTGGCCGAATATGGGGATAGATGGACTGATCGATATATTGGGAGGATCGTTTTCGGTTTTTATGGACGCGTATACGGCACAATAGTTACACATTGATAATTACGATTATCTCTTCGGTTGGTTGATTATCAATTGTTTATTGATTTTACCGTTAAGTCGAGATATGAGCGAATAATTCTTGTTCAGTTTGCACTGGGAGATACAATTAGGCTATACGAATTAATTGGTTTATTTACACAAAATTACTAATTTTTATGATAGGAATGCTTTAGTGTAAAAAATCGCTATCTTGAAAAAAATATGTGATTAAATATTCATGATGGTGTAAAGGCAATATAGAATAAATACGATAAATATTTTGTTTATTATATTTTTTTAATGTTAATTTTTATGTAATTAATACATTTGATTTATACATAAGTATTAGTGTAAAGATTATTATAATTTTAATTTTTAAAAAACACGTATTATGTGATTTTCAGTTTTTATATTCTTAATTATTAATCATATAATTATTGTTATACCAGAATACAAGTTTAACTCATTAAATTATAACAGGCAATATTAACGCATTACATTATTTAGTGTGTTAAGAATTTATTTAAAAATAATCCTTATATTGTTGATTGCTTTATAAAATTTTTTGAAAAAGATTAGAAATGTTTACAAAAAAAGATAGAAATTTTACATTTGTCTCACATTATCATATAACGTTACTAATATATCAAATTATTATATAGTAAATACTAATTAACTTCCGATATAAATTTGAGAATTCATTTTCACTTTAATTTATGGTTACTAATTATTATCATAATTTAAAATTTTACTAGACAAATGTTTGTTTCGTAATGTAATTTTTTTTTGGTTGAATTATTTATTCAACTTGTCAAAATAGAATAATTAAAAAAAGTAAAAATTATAAAATCAAAGAAAAAAACAATTGTAAAACAATCATCATAATTGAAACAATCATGATTGACTAACTTTATAGTACGAGTATCTAAAGTCTCCGATTTACGTAACATAACCATTCAATAATATTTACATTGTCATAGTTTATTTAATTATTCGATGAAATTCGTTTATTTTCAAAGATCATCCAATGTCCCGAGTTTAACAACAGTTTACTATATAGTAAATTAGAATAAAAATTTATTTAAACAAGTGCATAACGCAATAATATTCCTAATGATATGTGTGTTTAGCAATCCAATCGCTGAAGTACGACACGTCAGTATATACACCAGGTGCATAAGGTTCAGCGCACCCCAATCCCATTGATACGATCCCGTATTGTACACCATCGATGACGAGGGGGCCACCAGAGTCACCCTGGCAGGCGTCCTTGCCACCAGTTTTTAAGTAACCCGCGCATATCTGACTATCGAAGATCTCAGTGACGTTCTTCAATCTATAGATTTTATTGCAGACATATTGGTTGACAATTGGCACTTGCACCGCACGTAATTGATTTGAAATGCCAATGTAATTAGTGTTACCCCAACCACTTACAGTCGCCATTGTGCTCGCTGTTGGTCTTTTACCTTGAGCTGCTATTCTAATAAAGAGGAAAAGTCTATTAAATTTGTACGGTTTATTTTTTTTTTTGTTAGCTAGTATTTCATTAGATCGCGATCGTTATTAGCCATGGGCATCCTAAAAGAGCCGGTTAGAAAAAGAGATATAACAATTTACAATTACCATTTACAAAAAAATATGCAGAAATTTATATATTATAAAGCCTATCTTTTTATCATAAACTCTATAAGTTTCTAATTGAGGAAATACTTAAATCTTTACATCAATCATTTCTTTTAACACTTCAGTAATAGTGACTATAGAATATAATATATATGTAGGTTATAAATTTACTTAATTGGTTGGCAAAATGAGTTGAAGACAAAAGGCTCCTTGATACGAAGTACGGACAAATCGGTGCTCAGTTCATTTCCATAGACGAAGGAAGTCTTCACGCGATGATAACTGCCGCCACTCATCCAGAATGAACTACCGGCATGGACGATTAGTTCGTTCGATCGTGTAAGGATACAGTGAGCTGCGGTAAGGACACTGTACTTTGATAGAATACTACCACCACACCAGAGATAATTATCAACCAGAATACTTATTTGATATGGGTATTGCTGGATAGTCACAACATTGCCGCCAACAATTTTTTCATCTTCGAATAAATCAGGCTTTGTCGCTTGTCCTTGATAATAAAATTTTTTATAAATGTACTAGAGAAAATTTCGGTCGTCATCAATTTCAAAAGTATGATTTAATGAAATGTAATATTGCATGTAAGATTTGACGATAACTTTTCAATGTTATTAGAAAAATTATGAGCTTATTTATTTATATATTTAGCTTGTCATTATTCAATAATTTATTTTCATTTCTCATTATAAATAATTTAATAACATTATATATATATATATAATATTTGATATTATAGTTAATATTTAAAATAGAATTATTTTAATTCGAATTAAAAGAAAAAGTTTTAACTTAGTTAAATTATATTTTACTTTGATCACGTAATAGCTTTATTATTTTCTAAGATATAAAGTATTATTAAATAAGAACTCGATTTTTTTCTATTAGAAAAATCCTGTAATTAATTATAAAAAATGTTTTCACATTATAGATAAATTAATAAATTAAAATATGTAATTTAAAAACTTATTATTGTTAATTATTTATTTTTTACTCATAAATTATTAAATATATTTAATATTATAATAATAAAGATCATAAAAGTATAGAAAATCATAATTCATTTTTATTTTGTAACATATTGAAAATAATGTGTATTAGTAATTATGTATATTAAAAATAAAAGCGAATGATATATTTTAAGCAAATTAAATGTTATTTGGATTATATTATACTAATGCTACGTTGTAACATGAAAATAAATTATACATATAATCAAATCAAAGTTGTTAGTGTCTTACCGATTATACTAATTGTAAGAGTAAAAAATACTAAGATATACATTTTTCTTTATAAAAAGTTTATAAAAAAGGTTATGAAAATTTTCATTTATAATTACGATTTTTGCTGCTGAAGCATTAAATTTATATTTTTATATTTTTTAGCTATATAATCATCAGCTTATTATTTATTCAATTGTTTTAAATCATTAATTCATTAATTATTATATTATTCGTTGATGCATTAATAAGAGTATATACTTTATGTACAGGTTATTAACATATTTAATATTTATGCATTTATTTCTGATGTGTACGTAACCTTGAAGCATATTTGCGTATATATAATAAAGATCAAACTCACATCAATATAATTCTGATTGTTTGAAGTATCAAAAAGTATAAAATTAGTGATTAACATTTCAATATATTTTTTTATTTCTTGGAAATCTTTAGATATAATGATACTATTCTTCTATTGCAATATAGTTCCAAGTTATCATTGTAATTTTCTAACGGAATAAATATTTTCAATAAAAAATTAATTTAGAAAGTAAATATAGTAATAAATAAAATTTTAATTGCAATAAATTTAAAAATCGTTTCAATTTTGTAAATCGATATATACGTTTTAGTAGTGTTTTACAAAATCTTAAATTTCATTAATACTCTAGCTTTAAATATATAAAATATCTAAAGTAATTAAATTTAATATTATATGTTAAATTTATATTACTCATAATATTATATTGATAATTAATTATTTGAATTTTTCCTGTGTATTACTATATTTTTTTTTATTATTTCAAATAAACAACATCCACTAACCAACATTTAGAATAAATTTCTTTTTAATTATAATATTAAATTATTTTATAATCTATTTAATTAATTTATTTTTTAATTTTTATTTTAAATAATGCATTACTTTTATTTATTCGATGGAGCTTTTACATATAGATTTTAATGGAACTTATATTTAGTTCAAATGATATTTTTGTCGATATCATTAAAGGATCTATAAAAATTAGGCTTTATTATTATTAGGAATAATAATTTATTAGCTAGAAATAATTTTTTTTAATAAAAGAGCATGAGAAAAATTATAGATTTTTGATAAATTTTAAAGTATTGCTAATGAAGATTAGGCTAGAAAAATAAAGCTTTTTTTTAGCATTACAATCCATCATTTTATAATTTAATTTATTGTTTTCATACCATTAAATTATGAGTAATAGATCTACATGTAATTATATTTGAAATAGTCTTTTTATTAAGTTTATGTGGTATGCTAACTTATTAACGGAAGATTTATGATTGTCTCTACTTTCTTAAAAACTTGCTGACTTATCTCAAGTAAAAATAATTTTAAGTAAAAAATATTTTTAAGTAATAAATAGTTATTAAATCATAAAATATTTAATAATATCTGATTTTTTTATTTTCAACAATCGCAAATAAATATTTATTTAAACAGTTAAAACCAATATAATTTATTGATTATATTTCCAAATGTATCTGAAAATAAATGGTACATATTTCATTCAATAAAATGAATCCAAATTTAATGAATAGCAAATTTAACAAAGAGGTTTAATAATTTTGACAGTTGATAAGTGAAGAGGCAAAGTGGAGAGTAATATTACAACAAAGAAAGAATGGTCTGATATCATCTTACAAATATATATAAATACAGAATACAAGATAAATTTATTAAATAATAATTCTTATCGCATTCTTAATGAATTTAATATTATACTTATAAATTCGTTTACCATTATACTTAACATATTAAAAAATGATGCCTAGAATACTTATGCTTCAAAAAATACACACATAATAAATGTTAGATCATTAGACATTTTAAAAAGAAGTTAAATTTAGTATTAGAATGCATTATGATATTAAATTACTAATTGTAAAATAATTTATTTATAATAGAATTTTATTGAACCATAATTCGTCAAATAAAAAGGCTTCACAGCTACATTATAATAATGTTTAATAATAGACAAAAAAGTTTAAATATATTTTCAATAGATATAAAATTTAATAGATAATAATATTAATAGATAATTAATATTAAGATATAATAAAAGAACTATTTGAATTATATAATATACTAATAAATATAAACATTTTTTTAAGAATTAGTTAAAGAAATATACTGCTTTAAATATTAAAAATCATATATTATATATTATTCAATTTCAACATTTATTTGCATTATTAGAAGAAGTAATCATTATTATAATAATAGACCGGTAAGATGATTTAAAAAAAAATGTATTTTTACTATTTATTATAAAACAATTAATACAGCAGTATTATATTATGGTACGATTAGATATACATCTACGAATTAATAGCTTGAATATATTTATTATCTGATAGTTTTTTCTAGTTATTTCTATTTTTAGTTATTTATCGTTTGTTGTTTTTAGATATAGTGTGTTTGTTTGAAGTACACGTGTATTTGTAATTTTCATGTTTTCGACGAATTGAAGGATAAATATATATTTAAAATGTATCAATGGAAATGAAGTTTAATAAAATATTTATTTAATAAATGATAACAAGAATGTAATTACTATATTATATAGGTATATAGACAAACAATTAATAAAAACAAAATAATTGAAATTACAAAAAATTTAAATGCATGGAAAAACTTTTTAAAGTTATTAGCGATAACGAGGATTCTTAAGATTAATTAATTAATAAATGTTAGAATATTGTTATGATTGTTTTTCTGGATGGTAATATGATTACTGCCTCCTTTATGAATAATTAAAAAAGAAAATTAAAAACAAATTGATTTAATGTACATGTTTGTGGAAAATATTTTTCATGCATTTGTGCAAATATCTTGTGAACTTACTGGTAATAAACAAATATGTATATTATTATTTATAAACGCATTTGGGTAAAATATTTGTAATTAAATTAAGATGTTATATTATTCCATATTAACAATAAATATTTTAACGATTACATTGATCACATAAATGAAATAAGATATTTAATTTTCATTACTATTTATGTATATATGTAATGTCATTGACAAATAATATTATTTTATATTATTTAAATAAAGTTTGTTGAATGCAGCCTGATTTATCCTTTGGTTATTGATAATCTTGGACAAATTTGTGTATGCAGAAGGAGGAAAATAGATGAACGTAAGTGAAGGTAACGATTATGCAAGTGGGACGTAGATTAGTGTTTCAGAATAATTTTATCTTCCATAGGAATTCATTTATTATAATACGAATATATTGTTTTTATATTTTATATAATAAGAAAGTTTCATTGTTTAAAGTAATACAATATTAATATAATAAAATAAGAATTAATAGAACAACATTATTGTTTATAAGAAAATCATAATTAAAAAAGCTGTTTATAAATTACTAAATTTCTCATTGAAATTAGAATAAGTCTTAAAAGTTTATTTAAAAATGATCCAATATATTATCAGAGGAAATGAATTGGAGAGTTAATAAGATATCTATTTTTATTTCCACTAATTAATAAACGATTCTCATCTTTAGGTATAAAAGATATATAGAGTCCAGTTTATACTTTTAGAAATACGTAGTTACCAAATTAATATGGAGTGTCTCTCGGTAAACTTTAATAGAATGTTTATAAAATAAATTATAACTTCAATAATGTCTCTTTTTCCTCCGATTTATTTATATATATTTCTGTAGATATTTGCAATAAAAAAACTTCAGAAATATGATTAAGCATTAAAAATAAGCAACGAAACATTATTTATATTTTGGCACAGAATTGACAAAGATTTTGAAAAACTATACAATGATCATAAATTGTCTTTGATTATACATTGAAATAAATTTTATAGAGAAATCTGTTCCATGATCCAACTGTTATAGAATGCGACTCGTGTATAGACACCGGGATAGTGTGGCTTTGCACATCCATAACCCATTGACACAATTCCAGCTTGGCGTCCATCGATGACCAATGGACCTCCGGAATCACCTTGACAAGCATCTTTGCCACCTTCGTCGAGGAAACCCGCGCACATCTGACCCTCACTTATTATCCCGATATCAGAATCCTTGTAGATATCGCTACACACTTCTGTATCGACGACTGGCACTTGCGTCGATTTTAACTGTAATGTCGGACTATCATTTTCCGTTATACCCCAACCACTGATTGTAGCCATTGTGCCCGGATCTGTTATTTCGCCGGAATAGAATATTCTGTTCAAATAATTTTAATGTTAATTAAAATTTGCAAAAATAGCTTTATTATTATATTATATCATACTTTAATTTTTAATCTATATTAATTTCATCGTTTGATTTATCTTTAGAGCATTGTATAATTTTGAAATACTTCTCTAAACTTTATTTATTATCTGTTATCTTCAATAATATTTGAAATATTTTTCAACAAATATTTTTTTGGAAACACTATTTACTTCATTTGTCTTTTATCAATAAGAATGTATTAGTATCTATGGCCAGTTTAATAGCCAATTTATTAATTAATATGTATATGTATATATACATGTTTAATTTAGTTTATCTTTTATATTACCTTTTCAATCCTTTATATCGTGAATATTTTAATGTTAAAGTATAACTTATCTTTTAAAGCCTATATTTATATCGTTTATTATATTTTTGAAAATATGAGTTCCAACATATAAAAAATGATCACTACTCATGTACATACGGGATTGGTTGGCAAGTATTGTCGAAGATAAAATGTTCCGTGACTCGTAATATCGCGAGATCATCATTCATTACGGGTCCATATGTAACGTTGTATTCGACATGGTGAATACTTCCTTGTTTCCAAAAGGCAGATCCTGAGCTGACTATTAATGGCGATGACTCGTGCAAGACACAATGAGCTGCAGTAAGGACGTGGTTTACCGATAGGATTGATCCACCGCACCAAAGTCTTTCGTTCTTGAGAATGGCCACTAAATAGGGATGATGTTCAATCGTGTCATATTCACCGCCGATTATGAACGTGCTAGTTGGCGAATTATCTTTTATGCTGTATCCTGTGTAGAGCCAAACAAATTTAGTATTATTTTATGAATATAAAGGACTTAAATACTATAGCGTAAAAGATTTATGATGTTTGTTTATGTAAATATGCTTATAGTTGGAAATAACACTTTTATTTTCATTCATGAAAGTTATGTTTAAAGGTGAATGATAAATTTTTGCGTGTAAATGAAACATTTATTATAAATAAATAAATAGCTTTCTATTGCTCATAGAAAGCAAATAAAAAATAAGCAACTTATTTATTTAATACATATATACCAAATTATTTATATAATGAATTATCAAAGAGAATAAGAAAACTTAAGCTATAACAAATAGAGCTTATTGCATTATAATCTTTAATTAAATTTATTGTCTTTCAAGTTAAGTATATTTTTGGCAAATAATTAATAAATATAATTTTATAAAAATCTCTCAGTGCATATAAAATAAATATTGAATGGAAATGTGGTAGAATACACAGTTTCGAATAATTTCTTAAGAGAGAATTTATTGTAAAAACTATTAAATTTTACCATGGACAGAAGAAATAAAAAGTAAAACGCTTGCAATTAGTGAGAAGTACATTTTAATTTAACTGACTATCTAAAAGAAGTTTTCAGTGATGATGCTTTATATAAAAGGAATCTTATATAAATAACGAGGCAGTATAGACAAAATTAGGTTTTAGATAAATAGTAATACATTGATAACCAATTGTAAGGTTTGACGCTTATTAAACTATCATATCTATTCTAATACTTCACGTACAATAATATGCACACGCTCGCGCACACGCACGCACGCACGCACGCACGCACGCACGCACGCACGCACGCACGCACGCACGCACGCACGCACGCACGCACGCACGCACGCACGCACGCACGCACGCACGCACGCACGCACGCACGCACGCACGCACGCACGCACCCATCCATATGTATATAAGGGATAAATATTTGTATTTCAATATATGATATATTAATAATAAAATACATTAATACATACAAAAATTTTATTACTTTTATTATATTTAATTATGAATATACTTATCAATAGTATATATATCAATATTACGCATAATTATTTAAATTCTGATTTCATATACATTCAAGATTTTCTTACCAAACATTCAATGTTAAATATTGAAAAATATTTCATATATATAATTTTGTTTTAAGTGTATTGTTAATATATAATAATTATTTATTTACTCATTAAGTTTTATATTTATTCATATAATTTGTATTATTTATATCATGTATTTGTATTATGTAATATACTTAGATTTAAATAGTACTGTTTAGTATTTTTACTGATTATTTACGTTTACAGTCATATAAAATTCAATTATAATATAGCAATATACATTTTTATTCTAATATTTTGCAGATTTTGATAATCGTTAAATTTAGAATTCCATTTGTTTAATCTCATAACTTAATAGATTACTATAAAATATCTTAAATTTCTTTAAAATTATTTTTATCCTTATAATAATTGTTAAAAATCACATACAAACAAAATATAATTTTTATAAATTAATACTTACTAATTTCGATAACAATAAATATGAATTATGTAATATAGTATCTAAATTAATTAAAAATATTCTATTTGTTATTTGAATAAAAGATATTTTTATGAATTTCTATTTGGAAAAGTATACTGATGCAATAAAATAACGTACATATGGTATATAATAGAAGATAAAATTTTCTTGTTTTAAAAGTTCATTCTTTAATTATTATTATAAATGGAGGGTTTTTAATAGATTATTAATATATTAAATATCCCCTCAAATAAATTATTGCTATGTTAATTTACAACTACAAACCGCGTAAAAAATTAATTTATATTTAACGTTCAATTTATAAATAATCATCATAAAATATGAAATAATTTCTTATGGGAAAGATAATTTCTTATAAGAAATTATGAAGCAATTATCTTTACTTTATAATTTTGTTTTCATTGATTTTTTATTTAATTTGATGGAAAGAAAATTTATCAAAAATGTAAATAAATTTTAGTATAGTTGTAAAAAATTTACCGCTAGTTTATTTTTTCAGTGGGAAAAACAAAAAGAATATTTTAATTAGTGTGTTTAAATTATTAGCATAGTGCGTTAAAACATTTAAGTATTTAAATATATTAGAGCATTAAAAAATGATTAATTTTTATAAAAATTGTACTTTCTCGTAACAAATATAATGAATTAAATATTATAATCGTTTGTAAATAAACATTTAAAAATATTTACCAGTTTTCTAAATTTATAAATATTATCAACATGTGATTATATTATTTAATTAATCCATCCTTTAAATCAAACGTGTAAACTAAAATTGAAAATGTTTTTTAGAAATGTTTGAAAATATTATTAGACGGATTTTTAATAATTTTAAAATGTACATTTTCATTATAAATTTTTATTAGATTCTACAATCATAAAATTAGATTGTGTTGTCTTAACACAATACTTGTTATTTCAATTAAATTTATGTATTATTATATATTATTTATATATATTAATCGTCTTACATGCATCGTGTTTTTTTTTCATTGCGATAAAAGTCAATTAATAATTATTATTTTCTCTATTGTGACAACTAATTTCCTCAATTCTTCATAGATTGTAGTTTTTTTATTTATATATTTTTTAAATTAATAACAATAATGATAATTAAATATAAATAATTATTATTCATACACTAATTAATATCTTATGTATAATAAAAGGATTTTCACTATACATCCATAATTTATATTATATAAATAAGTAACACATCTTTTAATTAGAATTTACGTAGTTTAATATATATGAATTAATTCAGAACAAATTATCAATAAACCTTTTTACAACTCTGAAATACAATTCTGCTTAGATAACACAATTTGATCAAATAAATTAGATGCAATTGAATTCTATTGTCACAAGACGTTTTCTAATCTTTGGATCTTTTTGTAAACTACGGAGTTCATATTCCAAAGTGCACAGTTTACCTTTACAAATAAAGGAAATAGGAGAAAGACGTTAAAATGAAATTGGAGTGCTTATCGACTCACACTTTCTTTTTTACAATAAAATTATCTATCGGAAGATTGTAGTTGGAATTGCATCCGTTATAAATGTTACGGATTACAAAAATTTTTTTAAAAGTCGCAGAATTTATTCAGCTTGTGTTGCGTTGTATATAGACAGTACATACAAGTCTTCGCCAATAAGAACCACCAATACACATATTTATAGATGAATATACGTTAAGACATCGTTTTTAGATAATATACAAATTTCATTTAGTAGTCCTCTGTTTTTCAGAATAGGCACCTGTAAGGTAAATATAGTATATAAACAGAAGCATTTGTTGGTATATTTGTGTTACATATTGAACTGAAGTAATAAAATTAATTTTCATGTTCAAGAATTATTGACAATAAATATTAACAAAGTTCAGAATTTCGAAACACTATTAAATTATACAAATTTTTATAAATTCATTGTGTTTTTTCAATACGCTCTAATCATTAATATGCAAAGTGATTGTTTTTTATAGTTATTTAATATAATGTATGTTTGACAATATATATTGTCTTTTTAAATTTATATTAAAAAATTATATAAAAACTATATAATTTTGAATTACTGATAATATTACTAAAGTATATACCCTGATTTGAAAACAAACGAGAATAAAATATTTGATTACAATAGATGAAAAAAAAAAATTAAAAAAAAAGTATATAAGGAATCGTCAGAGATATACTTTTATATTTTTATAAATTTTAGATTTCAATATAGAATAATCTCCTTCCAATGTACATATTTTATAACATTTTAGTATTTTGAAACTTTTTTTCTTGTACATTTAATTTAAATTATTTTTAATATCAATTTTTGTATTATATATTTGAACTTTTAATCACACCATTATTTTGTAGAACATTTATAAAAATAATTTCGCAATTAAAGTTTTTAAAATTTTTCCGAAGTTAAAATCTAATATTAGTTTTTACCATAGATTATATCCTTTATAAATATCCATTTAATTTATAAATATTTAAATAATTAATTTTTTTATCATTACTGAATTTATCTTCACAAAAAATCTGATTAATTTTAAACTTTAATATTTCTAAGATTTGCACATATTAATTGTGTAATACATTATATGTTAAATAATATTTTTATTATATTAAATGATTCTTTAATAATTGTATACTTATTATGAATGATATTAATTATTATTAATTATTAATTAATGTGTTACTATTACACATGTCATGTGTATACTACTAAAATTATTAATTATTATTCGTATATAACTTTTAAAATTTGACGTTCAAATTGTTCAAAGTATTATTCATATATTTATTTTGTAGCAATCAGTTAACATGGAAGAAATTTGTATTGATACAAAATTTCTTTATAATTAAACATTAGGACTAACACCATCAAAAAGATTTAAAGACTAGTAAAATCTGTTCGCCTATCTTCATGATAAAAGGCTCTTTTCATAGCAAATCAGCTCGATGTTATTCTCAAATCAAAGGATCATCGCGAATTACAAATATATCTAACGTTTTGCAAATTTCAATTCTTAGGTTTAATAAAATTTTTAAAGCTGACATCGACTGATTGTTTGTTAACAGTAATGGATTACGTTAAAAGCAGGTATGCTTAATATAATACTAGCAGCGCAAAAACATTCTTTTGATATTTTTTGTTTTGGCATTTTCATCATTAATTATATTTATCATGTTGGTATAGTTACAAACATATTTTGCTAATTAATTATTTAACATTAAATTGTATTTAATTTTTCAAAGATTCATATCTATCAATAAAAGAATTCTAAACAGAATGATTACTATTCTGTAATTCATCCACTGAATTTATAATAAAACAAAATTTTATATAAGAATTATTATATAGCATTATATAGAGTATTTCAAAACAGAAATTTGACTTAAATAATTTTAAATTAAAGTACAAATTTTCTGTTCATTGTCTGCAAGTTATAATAAACTAAGAATAGAGTAATAAAAGAATATTTTTATATATCCCTTAAAAATGAAAATGAAGATAAATGTTTACGTATGTATTATTTTATACTAAATATTTTTCACTATCACAGAAAAAAATAAATAAAATAAAATAAAAAGTCTGTGAAGATAATATTTTAAAATACCAGGTTTATTGTAGGTTTATCTAAAGTGTATAAAATAATATTAATTTGATATATTTATTTGTTAAATTGCGATTAACGAATATTTAATACGCATTTTATAATATTTTTAAAAAAGTTTCAATACTTTGTTTTTCAAATTAAAGAATAAAGTTCTATGAAATATTATTCTTGCACTTTAATGGCATATATAATACCTAAAAAATGATTTTATAAAGATATAATCAGTTAAACATAGTTTTATTCATTATATAATATGATTATATATAAGAACAATAAGATCATTAGGTTGATTATTACATAAAATTTGAAATAGAAATACAGTGCTTAACATTTTTTAATAAGCATTCAACTTATGTCAATTTATTTTGTGAAAACGAAACATTTACATTAATAGGTAATTACTTGCTCAGTAGATAATAGTGTAAATATAGAGTATGTTAAGCATAGGATGTTAGGATGAAAAAATTAATTTTTTCTGTTAGAGTATACAATTATTTATTATTAAATATACAATTTAAATATAAAAATTAATGTTATTATTATATACTTATTATGTATATTAATTTTAAATGTATTATGTAAATTGATTTTACACAATATAAATTATTAATTATTATAACAGAAATGTTATGTAAAAATTTTAGATAATTGAAATAGTGCTCCCGCAATTTATATATTTAATATATCAATTATATATATAATATATCAATTATACAATTCCTTCAATTTCCATGGTACACTATTCCATTTTACACTATTAAATTTTGACTTATATAAATTACACGTTTTTTAAAGTATATAATACTTTTAAATGCATTGGTATGTGTCGACATACATATAAGTTTTCAAGATATTAATAATTGAATTTCGCAGAAGCAATATACCTTATAATACATTCACATATATTAAGATTTTAGATTCAATAGATATTTTAGTATTTAGATTTTTTAGATATTTAAGTTTTTTTAAGTATTACATTAAATACATCAAATAAAATAAATCATTTCATACAATAAACAATAAAGGTATTGTGTTTATAATTATATTTGTTAACATATAATTAACTTTACATAAATTGTTGTTTTAATTTATATTGTAATTAATTATAAATATTCGACAATTTTAATAACGTTAAAAGATGGAGGAAGAAAGAACTATTAATGTCTATTAAGATTTGTTTAAAATTAATATTTACTATACCCATCAGTCTAATATTTAATTGGAAATGGTTATTAAATTTTTGAGACCAACAAATAGCACATGTGTTTTATATTGAAAGAAGAATAATTTTTTATCATGTAGATTTAAAGTAAAAGAAAAAGAAATATTTACGAAATGTAAATATATATTATACGAATAATGCTACCCTCTTTTTACTACTGCTAACCAATTTTTACATTTCTATATATCATACATGTTACGAAGTAATACATAATTTGTATAGAATTTGTAATACAATAACCAATATTATTTCTATGTTTCAAACGTTATTTCAAAATATTCGAAGTAAAGTTAAATAATAAATGTATGATGAATAAAAAATTTTAATTTCAGAACCCAAATTAGTTTTAATACACATTTACAAAACTATAAATCAGATGTAAAAACAATAAGCTGTAAAAAAAATAAATAAAGTTTAAATTACAGATAACAAAATCGTAAGTAAAAACTTAAAAGTTATTTTGTGTTTATGTGTAGCAATTTCTATAAAATTTAAATTTAATTAATGTAATTGCTAAGCATTATTATTTTATAAAAGATGGTTAGAAGTATTACTCGAATTGTATACTATAGGTATATTAATACAATTTAACATATCCTTATCTTTATATCAGATTTTTTTAAACTGATACCCTCGGTATGATGAATTCATGATTTTTTTTGTAATTATTGTTTTTGTAATTTTGTAATGTGGATTTGGAGTTCAAATGAAAAATTCAGATTGATAATATAATTTTTATTTTTTTGAGACAAGGTTTGATAACTTTGTTAACACACAGAAAAATGCGCTGAAATCACCAAGAAAAAAGAGACAATGAATAGTAATTGATCAATAATAAATAGGACATACACGTATAAAAAATGAAAAAGAAAAAAGAAATTTCAGTTTCATAGAGATAGAAGTAAAGAGTTTGGTACAGAGAAATGAGAGATAGAAAGTAATAGCAATGTAAATTAAGGCCTAGAAAAAACAGAAGAAATGAAATATTTGTTATGAAATTAAGTACAAACCATGTGATCATATGTCATATAAGCGATCATATATACTAATTAAATTTTTTATTGTATATTTCTTGTGTGCTAATTTTTTAGTAGCAAATACAGATCAAAAAAATACACGACTGATAAAATTATAAATTTCGGTACCATTAATTTTTTAAATTTTAATTATTTCTCATAATCTAATTATAATAAATATATAAATAATTTCAATTATAATAAATTGAAAATGAGACAACATTATTTACTTATATTAAAATTAATATTTACTATACCCATCAGTTTAATATTCAATTGGAAATGGTTATTAAATTTTTGAACGTTCAAAAATAAATATTTTATTTGTACCAATAAATGTTTAATATTAATAAGCACATTATCTAAGTTTTATTATAATGAAATATAAATATAATAATCTTAAAAATTTTAAATAATAAATTCTTTTTTTAATAATATTTATAATGTAAGTCATATGAGTTTTTAATTCGAAAAATATTACTGATAATAATATTTTTTTCTAAAATCAAGACATTTTAAAAAATGTCTATCTTATCAAATTATAAATGTTTTAAAAAGTGCATAATTTGTACTGCGAATATATTAGGATTTGTATTTATTAAAATATTTATGAAATATCTTTTATTAAAAATATTGAATAATTTTATAAATTATCTTTTTATGTAACTATCTTTTTCTTTATAAAAAATTTAACAGTAATTGGTCAATGCAAGAATAAGTTGATAAAATAAAGGTATAGGTGTGTGATAAAATTTATTTTGGAATTGTGCCCATTTAAGATAATCACGCAGACAATTTATCAAAAATCTTTGTTCAAATACAAGTATCATATAAATATCGACACCAATAGACTTGATTCAACAATCAATATTCTAATATACTCATTATTTTTTAATAATAATACTTTAAATAGCAATAAAAAAAATATTGATCAATAATTTGATTTGTAATTTATTCTGAATTGGAAATATTCTAATTCTACTAGTCTTTTCTTTAAAACAAAAATAATAAATGATTTATTATAATAATGTATATAATGTATTGTAGGGGAATAAGTTGAAAGTTAATAATCTTATTTTGGATATTTAAAATATTGTGTTATAAGCAACCGATCATTTTATGATACATTTATCGCTTAATCAGAACCTTAATAAATCTTGGGATTTTCACTTGTTTTCTAGCCATATGACCAATTATAAAAACTCAAGGTACCATGTAAAGATATTGTATATGTTTATTATATTATTGTTTTGTACGTTAATAATTGTGAGTTATATAAATACTTAATCTGCTGTCCAACTCAGAAAAATAATTAGAATATTCCTGTATTCCTTTTTATGTTTAAGTTTAAATAATTCCAATGAGTATTAAATACAATACCAGTATTAAATACATTTTTGTTTTTATTTTTATACTTCTGCATTCAAAAATACAGAGTGATGTTAATAGTATATGCCATTTTGGATCATAGAATAATAAAAAAAGTATTGATTTTATTACCGAGTTTCATATAATTGAAAAAAATTCATAACTATTTTAAAAATAAAAAATTTTGTCAACCAAGAATTGACTATGTTATAATATGATTAAATAATATTGGGCTTAAAATATCTCTTCAAATATGTATACGTCTTATCTATTATACTTATTTTCAGGTTAAGTCAACATGCTATAATTTATCTAGATTTATAAGTAAACTACATTTATAATCAACTTATTATCTATTGTTGAATACTTTGTAATACATTTCTCGAAAGTATACAATCTTGCTTATAAAAACAAATTTTTTATGTAATACATTCAATTCACAAAAAAATGTTGAACATATTATTACTTATAATTTCCATTATAATAAATGGTAAGATTCATAAACATTTATTTTAATTTTTAATATGTTTTCAGATTATATATTAAATACCATAAAGATTATCTATCATAAATTATCTATCATAAATATCATAAATTAGTAAAATAATTAATTTTATTTTAATTATGTTATATTTATTTTTTTAACTGAGTGGATTACTTAATACAATTTAAGGTTTGATACAAATAATTTAATATCTGATTATTTAAAATTTAATAATTTTTATATTGAATAAATAATAGTTTAATACATAATAGATATTTATAATTATAATATATTCATAAATATACTCTCATTGTATTTATAAACTGAAATATTTGAAAAAATGATAATGTGGTCGAAAGTATTTCGCAAATTATAAGAAAATGTTTTAAATCAGTGGTTTAGTTAATTTAAATGATTATTATTTTAAATGCTTATTGAATTAAAATTATCTTATTAAGTGTAAGATCATAATTTCGTCAAATATTCAATATATAATATTAAATCAAACATTTCTTTGTATAATATACATATTATTTCATTTAATTTGTTTCAGTTTGTTTTAAAACGTTATTTTTAATATTTATACGGGGTAGTAAAATTTAAATTATTCAAAATATTTATTGGCAGTATTATTCAAATCTATATTAAAAATCATTTACTTTCAAGTATCTGTTTTAACTAAGTAAGTTTCATTAATGAAGTCTTGAAAGTATTAATTACGAATTGAAAACATTTAATGAACTTTTTTTTTTAATACAGCACAGGTTTCCACACAAGAATATATTATTGGTGGCCTGTCATCTAATATAGTGGACTATCCGTATCAAGTAGCTATAGTGCAAAATGAACAGTTATGGTGTAGCGGTAGTATATTATCGTTACATAAGGTTCTGACGTCAGCAAATTGCGTGATTTCTTCAATTTCTCGTCTTAAAGTTCATGCTGGAACTTCATTTTGGACTAGACCAAGAAGTGTTCATAATGTCGTAAATTATATAATGCATGGTTTCGATGAAAGCACAGATTTAGCTATATTAGTCGTCGATGAACCATTCATTTTTGATATGACACGACACCCCATTAAGTAAATAAACAAACAATCTTTTATTATTTTAATAAAATTCATTACAATAATTGCTCGTGTGTAAGAGACAAACTCTTTTTTTCTGACACAGTCTGCTACTTTTTAAAATATTTAATATACGTTTATTTTAATATTTTTCTAGATTTATAGCATATTAATAGCTTATGCCAAACTATCTATTAAATATTCCTTTATTTTGTGTAAAACTTTAAATTGTTTTATCATATATCATATATATATGATATATGATTCTAAAATATTTTCGTCACAGCTTAAATATCATTGAGCTTAAATATCATAACAAGTGTGACTTGTAAGAAATTTATAACGATTATTATTCTTGATTATGATAATATAATACAATTTCATTTATGTTATACTTATTAGTAAGAAGTTATTGCATTTAATATGATTTCAGTTATAAAACCATTATAATTTCAATTTTAGCCATCCAATGTTCTCGTGATTATATTAAATTTTTTTACACAATGAAATTTTTAATAATGAAATTTTGATAAATGAAATTCATAACCTATTAAATATATATTAATTGTATATTGATATTTTCTCTATTTAGTTTATATTCATCGGATTATCTAAGCACTCTGCCGGGAACACTGGGGAATGTAACTAGTTGGAATATTGCTAATACTGATAACGCATCGTCTCAGTTGATGTCTGTGAAGGTATCAACTATAGACCGAGCATCCTGTAACGAAGCATATCATGACATTTCTGGCATAAATATAATTGATGGTCAATTCTGCGTGGCTGTTCATGGTGATCAACCATATCAAGGAAGTACTGGTAGCCCAATGGTTAGCGATGGTTATCAAGTCGGTATTGTATCTATTGGATTCGGACCGCCAGAATATCCGACTATCTTTATTGATGTAGTTCATTACATTAATTGGATAAGAACACATTTAGATGACTAGAAAGAGAATTATGCTGAATAGTTGTATCATAATTTTTATTGTTCTAATATTTAAATAAATTTTCATAATTTATTAAATAATATTATAAATTACTATAGTTTATTATCAAATAAATATATCGTAAAAATAGATAAATAAAATATATGAATTATACATGATTATGTGTTGAAAATTTTAGAATGTAGAAAATAACTATTTAAATATATAAGCTACATATTAAAAAACCAAATAAATATAAAGTCATAATTTATGCATAAGTTAAAATTCGGTAATACAATTAAGCTTTTCTAAGGCTATATGAAGAAATTTGACTATTCAACATTAATGGATTATTAAAAAAAATTATATCTCAAATAATTGCCTATCTTTAAATAGAATTTCAAATTGAATCACTTCATGTATAACAAGTACACAAATTTATTTTATGTATTTTTATATTTCAAATTTAAAAAATTTTAATTCTCAAATAACGGGTAAATTTATTTATTCATACAATTAATCATTTAAATCCGTAATTTATATGAATTCATATATTTAAAAATTAATTATTATTATGTAATTATTAATCAAAATGATGATTGGTTATTATTGATATTGAAAAATTTTAATATAAAAAGAAAGTCTGAAAGAAAATTTCAAAGAGAAAACTAAAATATAATCTATATAGGCGCTTTGTATGATAATTATATATTAATGTGGTTTTTTCACGGCTAGCACTCTATATTTGAAATAAAAGGCGCATACCCACTCGGCCACCTATAAACCCAGCACACATAGATTATTAAGAAATATACTTTTGATTATATATTATTAGTAATTAATCAAACTATCTCATCCTAATACACTTTACAACTTTGGACTTTAACGATAAGTTATTGAATATTTAAAAATATGTTCTACAGAATCTGCGGATAATATTAAGTGAAAATTTCATTTAATACATTAAAGATAATATTTAGGCTTTCATTTTTTAATAAAAAGTGTAAAAGTTCATATAAAAGTTTAATAAATTTGTTGATGGAAAATCTGAAACTTTGCATTTTTTATGCTATGATCTATGAATAATGAGTAATAGGTACAATTCATTCAACGTTTTAGAATCATATCTTTACAAAATTTATTTATCATAAATTTTGTAATAATAAGTTCAATTTTTAACTAAAATATATATGCTACATACATGTTGCAGAATACAGTTATTGAAATAATTTTAAAAAAGTATAAGTTCTATTAACATGAAATATTCTAGATATTATATATTTTTTATACTTGATGATATTTTTCCTTTAAAAAATTATGGGTAAATAAATATATATAAATTAAAACACTTAATAATATATAAAATGCATTCGTATATAACTGGAAAAAATTTGGAATTTGGAATTTGAAATTTGGAATTAAATTTCTTCTAAGAATCTATAATAAAAAATTTACTTTATTATGGGCAATTACGTCGCGATGGTTGATTTACCTTTTTAATAAATGTATGCGCGTCATTTATAATCAAATAATAAAAATACTCATAAAATAATATACCATAATTTAATGAGAATTGTAAACTGATGTATCTATTATCAAATTCTTATCTGTAGTCTCTTCAATTAAAACTATATAAAAGCTTAATTTAAACTAAAGACAAAAATCAAATACTATTTTAGAAATTTAGTTAACAGAAAATGGGAATATTTTTACTGTTTATAACTTTTGTCTTCCAACTGAATGGTATGGTTATGGCCAAATATAATTCTTACTCTAAATTTGAAGTTGAATCACAATAATGTAAAGACATCTTAATATTTCCGATTGGCGTACTAAACTATTTAAAAAAATACAATAAATCTATTAAAATCGATGCACTTAATTTGAACAATGCATTTATTAAAGTTGAAAAGGAATTGAAAATTAATTTGTAACAAAATGTAATTATTTTTAAAAAAATTTGATTAAAAATACGTTACAAAACATTTGCTCATATAAGATAGTTATTGTCAGTGAGTGTTCTACAGAGTTATTCAATTAAGTATCAGGATAATTATAATAAAAGCATCATTTTAGTTCTATTTTAGCTTCGTGCTCAATGACATTACAAAGAAATATGAATAACATTCTTATTTTTATTAGCATATGTACTTGGCGATGATCCGCCATTTGAAACGAATATCGTGGGTGGTCAAATAGCAGACATCGAGGACTATCCTTATCAGGTAGCAGTCATACAGGATGAAAGGCTCTGGTGCGGCGGAAGTATCGCCAATCCAAATTATGTGCTTACAGCAGGACACTGTGTATTTATGGCAATTATGCCACTTTTTGTCCACGCTGGTAGCCGTTACTGGTACAATCCTGGAAGTGTTCATGAAGTTGACTTTAACATCACCTACACTACTGAAATATCAACAACCGGTGATGTTGCTTTATTGCATGTGTCTAAAACATTTAATTACGATAAAACGTGTCAACCAATACCGTAAGTGTTTATCAAGATTTATTCTTTCATGTATAAGAGTCGATAAAAGAAGAGGTGTGTTTGTCAATTGCTTATAGATTTAAATTTCTGTTATGAATATGTATACTTTTATTATTTAGGTGTTTATTAATAATATTATTGGACAAGCCATATGATTTTAAGTACACTAGGATATTGTGGTATCTGCTGAAACTATGATAATAACTTGAAAATATTTTCTTTTCTTTTTGTTATTTACCTATAAAATATAAAATATTTTATTTATTATTTTAGAATACTTTTTAAAATTGTCTGAAATTATTTGCTTAATCAATATTTTAATAGAATATATCCTTAATAATTGATTACATCATTAATGATTTATATAGTTGGTTTATAGAAGCTGCTAATAATTATAATTTAATATACAAAATATAAACACTTTAGATCCTTTCAAAATGTTTGAATAAAAATTGTTCTTTTATTTTCTTATTTAGATTATTCGGCTCGTATGAAAAGCCACAAGTTGGTGCACTGGCATATGTTACTGGTTGGGGAATCACCGATAATGGCAATATAGCCGAACAGTTACATCAGATTACGACAAGAATCATAGACCAAAATACCTGCAACAATATTTACAAGGACACCATAATCGGCAATCTTCATCCTGGTGAAATATGCGCAAATGCAGACAGAATGGGTCCATGTCGTGGCGATTCTGGAAGTCCTATGATTATCGACGGGCGTCTAGCTGGTTTAGTATCTATGGGTATAGGCTGTTTGTATCCTAAATATCCAGCTATCTACGTCGATGTCGGTTATTTCAGAGATTGGATTATCACTAATATGAAGTAATAGATTAAGGTGATTTGTATAACGATATGATTATCACCTTACTCTTTATTTTATGTACGAACAACATAAAGTAATTTATTACTTGTTCATTAAGTAACTTTTTACAAACCTCAGTACAAGTCGAATAAAGGAGAAAGCCTTATTATAATTAAAATTTAAAATATTCATTGTTTAGTGGCGTCCTAAATATAACGATCAAAATAATATTCATAACATATATTAATAATAATAATCATACGTGGATAATAACTCAAAGGGTTTTTCATTATTATTCACGTATACATTTCAAATGACAATCATAATTAACTGTACTTTATTATATTTTATATGTGAATTTAAATCTTAAAATTATTTTTCAAGAATGTATTACAGTTAAATATTTCATTAGTTCTACATAGATCAAATTTTCTTATTATAACTATTCATATATTAAACCCGTCGGTGTGATGATTGTATAAAAGAGTATTATTATTGTATATATTTTTATAATTTTTTGCTTTGTATAAAAATACTACAAAATTGTGTAAATTTTTGTATAATTTATTTGGTAAATTAATATTTATGTTTTAATTTTGTAAGTTGACGTAAATCGTACGATCATCAATATTGTGTTCTATTCTTTTTAATTTAAAATTAATTATCTTGAAAAGATGTAAGAACAGAATAAAAACGTTATCGTGAACATTGCTTATGCAATTTTCAAACTAATTTATAAATATATTCGAATCTAAATTTTTTATTTCATTACTCATTTAGAGATAAAAATCTTACTTTTATTGATCTATATTATATTATCATACATTTCATTAACTATTATATAATATTAGTTAAATAAAGATTAATAATAACTTAAATAAATATTATTCTATATATTTTTTATATACTAAATAATGTAATAATTAAGTAATAATTTAACTTAAATTCTTAATTATATTTACAAAAAACGAAAATGATAAGTGATAGGATGATGAAACAAAATAAAAATATACCATAATATAAAAGAAGCTTTAATTAAAAATCTTGTAATAATTTAATAATTTCATCATTCTTTTAATTATTTAAGGCTAAATGATGAAGATCAATTTTTTGTACTGTAATTACAGGTGATAGTAGGATCGATAAGCCCTAATTACAAAAATCGCTCTTTATTCAGTAAACTACTGATTTGCTGCAAACGATTATAGGTTTCTGTTGACATTGATTATATCATCTTTTTTTAAGAAAAAATAAGAAAATTATTCCAAGCTTTAAAAATTTACTTTATAAATAACAATTATAATAAAGACGTGAAAGAATATGAAAGAATTTTATTATACGTATATTTATGATGATGTAAAGTTGTATTGTTTTTTTTTTTATTCATTTCACTAAATCAAAAAAATTATTTTTAAATACATATATGTAAAGTACACTATATTGGTATTTCTTTCGTGCTATAACACGTCCAATCTAAACATATAGCTATTTCAGTCATTAATAATTAGATTTTAATAATTAAATATATTAAATATATTTTTAAAGTATAATGTGACATTATAAGGATTAATTAAATTTATTTAAGTATTCTAATTAATTAATGTATTATGTTTGATATTTAAAAGTTTCTTCAATATCATAAAATCATTATAGAATAATTTATAAAATAATTTATACAGATTTAATTAAGTACATTTAGTATTCGGTGTTTGAAAAGAATTTAGCTCACCAATATTTTATTTTAGAAGCAACGTTCAAAAATATTATAAACATTAATTTTGTTATCTCCACTACTTAAATCATGGCAGCATAGCTTATCTCGAGTTTTAATCAGTTTATAGACTCTATTTCGCTTTTGATTTTCTTAATGTATTCTGTTACAAAAATATGTCAGTAAATATTCTTATAAAATTAGATGTATGAAAATATTGTTGACTCAACTCTAAAAAATATGTATAATTTGATTCTCATAATTTAGATTTTAATTATTAAGAATTCTTTGAGATTTATTCACATTAAAAATATTATTTCATATTATTATTATACATTATTCCATATTCTTGTTTTTGATACATATTTGTATTTTACATTCTTGCACATATTTTATCAATAGTATGGCATATAAAAGATTGGATATCAGAATTAAAATGTTACATTAGTAATTTAGTTAAGGGAAAATGGGGATATTTTTACTGTTTATAACTTTTGTCTTCCAACTGAATGGTATGGTTATGGCCAAATATAATTCTTACTCTAAATTTGAAGTTGAATCACAATAATGTAAAGACATCTTAATATTTCCGATTGGCGTACTAAACTATTTAAAAAAATACAATAAATCTATTAAAATCGATGCACTTAATTTGAACAATGCATTTATTAAAGTTGAAAAGGAATTGAAAATTAATTTGTAACAAAATGTAATTATTTTTAAAAAAATTTGATTAAAAATACGTTACAAAACATTTGCTCATATAAGATAGTTATTGTCAGTGAGTGTTCTACAGAGTTATTCAATTAAGTATCAGGATAATTATAATAAAAGCATCATTTTAGTTCTATTTTAGCTTCGTGCTCAATGACATTACAAAGAAATATGAATAACATTCTTATTTTTATTAGCATATGTACTTGGCGATGATCCGCCATTTGAAACGAATATCGTGGGTGGTCAAATAGCAGACATCGAGGACTATCCTTATCAGGTAGCAGTCATACAGGATGAAAGGCTCTGGTGCGGCGGAAGTATCGCCAATCCAAATTATGTGCTTACAGCAGGACACTGTGTATTTATGGCAATTATGCCACTTTTTGTCCACGCTGGTAGCCGTTACTGGTACAATCCTGGAAGTGTTCATGAAGTTGACTTTAACATCACCTACACTACTGAAATATCAACAACCGATGATGTTGCTTTATTGCATGTCGTTGAACCTTTTGTTTATGATGCAACCCATCAAGCAATACCGTAAATACTGAAATAATTTAAATTTTTATTTTATTAATAATATATTGTCGATATTATTGCTCATGCGTTTATTATTATTGTTCTATTTTTTAATGAATAATAATAATACGATTAAATTTACAAAATTGCATTGAGTAGCAGACAGTGATTTATATTAACAATTAATACAATTTGTATAGATAACGTAAAATTAAATTTTTTTCTCATTTAGATTATTTTTTTCGAAAAGTAAGTTAAAAAATGGTTTGATGGGTGTCGTAACCGGTTGGGGCAGTAGCCACGATCAGGGTCCACAAGATGAGTTGTTTGCCGTTAAGGTACCAATAATTAAACCAGAAATCTGCAACCGTATTTTCAAGGACACCTTGATTGGTGAAATTCATCTCGGTGAATTTTGCGCGGGTTCTTATGGCAAGAGTTCCTGTCAGGGTGATTCCGGAGGTCCTTTAGTCGTACGTGGTCGTCAAGCTGGAATTGTATCAAAGGGCTTGGGGTGTTCGAATGCTCAGTATCTTACTGTTTACGCCGACATCACATATTTCTATGAATGGATCACTAGTCACATATCTGAGTAGGAATATGACGTAGAGAATAAGAAATTTTACATATTTGTATATAGTAATTATCAAAAATTTTTATTATAATGTTGATATTTATGGACTCATGTAACATTACTACCAATTTAATAAAATAGTACATAAGATAACTTAAATAAGTAAGCATAGATTTTTATAAAATCTCTACTATCCATTTTAGTATACCTTGTATTAAACAATGTAATTGATTAATTTTTATATTTCAATGAGAACTACAAAATGGATAATAATTTAATTTTAACTTGCATATATAATAGATCTGTAACTGTCTATAATTATAGTATTTTAAATACAAATGTCCAATAACATATGTGAATTAGAAAAGTTAGATATGTATTTTTATTTTCGATCGCATTGTAAATTAAATAAATTGTAAAATTAAAAGTTATTATACAAATTACATTAAGTATAATTCTGGAAAATCAATGATATGTTAAGTACTATGATAAACTACATTATTCTATGTTATAACATTTTTATAATCAAATATAATAAATGCATAAAAAATATTTTTATAAAACCTTTTTGAAATATTCTCGGTAATAATTATATTAAGTAATGTTATATTTAATGTATATTATTTGCATAATAATGGTAAAGGATTCACTAGAAATATATGCTGTTATCTTAGGAAATTAAATACATTAAAATTTATTTAGATTAAAAAAAAAATTTTATACTTAATCATACATTATAAAAAATCATTAAATTTTTTAAAAGAGAAAACATGATAATGAAATAAAATTGTTTGTGCAGTAAAAATATTTGTCTAAAATTATCAAGTTTTTATTTTGTAGAATCAATGTCCTTACCCTAACGGTAAGTTAACTTTATTTTTATTATATTTCGAGATATTATATCTCTTTATCTTTATATAATAATACTAATTTGTATTTGTAATTTAAGTTGCTTTTATTTAAAAATCATATTATCAAATACATAAAATTTTTGCTGGATTATCATGAATTTAATCATATTATCATCATCTTATCATAATCATATTCTCATGAATTTTCAATATATTTATAAAATACCGTAATATACTTTTTATTTAAATTATTTACATTATAAAACAAAAAATTATAAACAAAAAATTTGATGTTAATAGTTTAAATTTTTATTTTTTACAAATGTGGCTACAAATGTACAAGTAGATGGATATTTGTTACAGTATTAGTGTATTATCAAAGAATCAAATCACGATTATCGGATTTTGTTAATCTGAAATGTGATATTTAAATAACAGTTCATGTCTGTACTTTCTTCTTCTAAATATACTTTTTATCACAATTTCTTCATATATCAAAATAATATGACTATTGATAATAGCATAATTGATATTAATGAAATTAGTAATCCTTTATTTTAATATTTTTTCAAGAAGAATTTGAAGAATAAATAAGCAAATTCATCATTTTTCATTATAATTATACTTAATATTTTAATCTGTAGTTCTTTTAGTGTCATAATTTTGCGAATGATATCAATTTCATGAAATTCTAATGATAGGATTCATTTCATACTAATGATAGGATTAATTTTAAGGCTTTAATTTATTAACATGAGCTAATTCTTGGTTATAAAAGCTAGAATATTTGTATTTTAAAGCTATTACATAATATATTTATTCTGAATTAGAGCTTGTGTACTGAGTTTTTTGAGTAAATAGTCGTATATTGAAAAATATTACTAACATTACTTTGCTAAAAAATTTAAATACTGTAGATTATCCTTTATATATGATGTTTTTACTTTTTCCTATAATATTCCTGGTTTACTAATTTATAAGATTAAATTATGTACTGATTTCAAAGTTTTCCACTTGAATAACTTATGTCTTTTTGACAATAAATCATTGTTTAATCATTTGATCATTTGACTAATCATTGTCTAATATATTATTTGGATAATTGTATTATTCCAATTAATCATTCATTGTTTACATTCAAGCGCATAATAAAATTGGCAATACTCGATTCGTTTCTCTTTTTGAGGATTTATAATTATAATGAAATATGCCCATATTAATGGTATTAAATTACGTCTACATCAATGCTTCGAGGATATGCGACGCTCATTTGTGCGAGTTTATTGCACTATACCAGCCAAAATATTCGTCGAGATAAGAGAGGTGAGACAACTTATCTTACATAATACTCCATAAATATAATAAATATATTTTTAATATTGTTCATCGTTGTTCAGAAAATAATAAAAAAACTCTTATTTCATTGCATTAACCAATAACTTAAAATTTAATAATATACAATAAATGTAAATTCATTCATATTTTCAATTTTTCTTGTATTATTATAAATTATTATTACTCTTCTTCTTCTTCTTCTTCTTCTTCTTCTTCTTATTCTTACTATTATTGTTTTTATCATCGTCATCATCATCATTATTCGCTTCAGTGATTTTTAATTTAATACTTTAGGACAGAGCAACATTCAGTATTTGGTTAGTTGAAATTTTCTCGTTAAGCATACCATTTCGAAAATTATCGACTTTGATTAAAATCTAATTAAATATCTGAATGATTGCCTCTATTATACATTTAAATGAGAATACATGAAAGATTTCATATGATATTAAATATACGTTTCAATAAGGATATAAAAATATTCTTTTGAAAAAGATATTTAAAAATAAATTATAGCCATATTATACGCTATAAAATTGATTGCAATAACTTTTGAATAATTTTATTTGAAACTTTAAGAAAGAAAGTAGTGCAGGGGATATTTTTATATAGTTATTTATTTGCTATTTATTATTCATTAAATTAATAATTGAGCTATTAATGCTTTCAATTTTATGAAATGAATACATATTTAATAAAATTCGAAATGGTATAAATAGGTTCAGCACCGGATTTCCGGTAATAACACAGAGACCTATTTTGAAAGTTGCTCGGTAATCCATTGATTGTAATAGGCAATGTTGGTATAAACTCCTGGCTTGTTAGGACGAGCGCATCCATATCCCATTGATATGATACCAACTTGTCTGCCATTGACGACTAGAGGACCGCCGGAGTCACCCTGGCAAGCGTCAGTGCCGCCATGTAAATTGCCTGCGCATATCTCACCCAAGGTTATTGGACCAATTGGTGGACGTGTATAAATTCTACTACAAACTTCTCTACTGATGATCTGTATATTGGTAGCTTTCAGTGCATTTGATGGCCTTGAGCTTTCTGAGGTAAGGCCCCAACCGGTGACAACGGCCATTGTCCCCGGTGACGGTTCACCGTTCACGGGAGCTAATCTGATTGAATAAAAAGATAAGAATTACCAATCAAATGTAATTATATTTATTTATTTATAAACGATACTTGTTTATATAATATAACGATCCGAATAGAATGTGGCGTTTGGTTATTTTTTACAATACATTAATTTATGAGCATTTAAATAATATTAGTTTAATCGCATTTTACTAATTAATAATATTAGCGACATAATTAAAAGAAATGAAAAATTTCGAAAATGTATTTCATTTTTAAATTCAAAATTTTGTTCTACTATTATATTTATTATTGTTCGTTGTATTCAAAGATATTAATGTAACATGTACAATTATGCTAATAATTGTCTGGCACCTAATTCAATTTGAATATCCATCCTATTTAATCAAAGTATTTAAAATTGCTTTCTAGTAAAGAAAGCAGCATATATAAGTTCAGAGATCGAAAGGATTTAATTGAAATCATTATATTCGCATACTTACGGAATTGGTCGTGCTACTGCACTAAATATGATGGCCTCGGTTACACGTATTACAGCCAAGTCGCTATCTCTGCTTGAACCAAAGACAGCGTAATGTGCGATGTGATGCACGGATCCTCGCTGAGACAAGAGGGACGTCCCGGTGTGGACTGTCAAGGGTCCTCGGGCTCTTAGCATACAGTGAGCAGCGGATAACACATGAAACTCTGTTAATATGCTAGCACCACACCATAAATATCCATGATTATTTTCCAATCTTGCTTGATAAGGATACCGTGTGATGTCGACTGGACCACCGCCTACGATGTTGCTGAAGTTATCCGCTGATATGAAACAAAAATAATTTGATTTTCTTTCATTAATTTCGAATTTATTATGCATATTAATCAAACCCTGGCTAACCTATTCATTTCATTGTACTTACTGACTATGCATTAATAAATAAATAAAAACTGATTTATGAATATAAAGTCAAAATTTTTATATTAATTGAATTAATATATATATACATAAATAATAAGTACATATTTATAATATAAAATCAATTTAGAATTATTCAGTAGGTGGTTAATAATTTCTTACGCTAATTATAAGATTATTTTTACAAACCAAGTTAGGGCATCAACAATAGAAACCCGTTACCAAAATAAAAATGTTTTCATTACATTAAAGTTATAGAATAAAATTTTATATACACTATTCAAGTATGTTCTTTATATATTTTATATATATTTCATAAATATTATAATTATTTGTTGTTACAATATAATTTTTTTTAAATTTTTTGTTTAATTGGGAAATTATTTAATTTATCAACAAAATTTATGAAAAAATAATATAATCTTTATAATTTTAAACAAAGGTTAAAAAAAAGGATAAATTCAAAATTTTTAATTTTTTTAACTTCGAAATTAGTAATTAATTTGTTCTAGTGCCATACAAAAATCTGTTTAAATACACCGAGATAGTTTATAAATAACTATATTTCTACAAACGTGTTTCCATATAATAAAGCCACACATGATTTTTTTCTATTTTGTTACCATCTGAAATTATAATACTTATTTTTCAATGTTTATTTCATTACTTGCAATTAGTGGTTGATAGTAATTAGTTTATTCCATAGTCATGTTTTCCTAATATTTTGAAAACAATTATTAAAATATGCACTTACAGTTAAATTATTTTATTCTACTACTACTACTATATGGTACTTTACCACTCAGAATAGAGTATTCTATTTACCGTATCATATAAGATATATAAAATGTATATATATCTTTATACATTACTATATTTAATGTTTTTTCAGTAATAAGTTACTTATAAGATTTAATTATTGGATAATTTATGAAATTATTTTTGCTAAAATTGTTAAAATTGAATTTTCGTTGAATTTATATAAATTAGAAAATAAGCAAACTGAAGTGTGACATTAAATTGAAAATATTAATTGTTTTTATTAATTTTTTTTCGTACATATGAAACTACATGAAATGCAAAAATGCATTTCCACAGTTACATTTTCATAAAATATTACCACATATAATTATAATATTATAAAAAAATTAGTATGTTTTAAAATTTTTAATTTTAACATAATTTTAACATTTAAAACTATTCATGTATCTTAACATTGTAAGTTCGATTAAATTTTTATAATTATCAGTTTACATTACTATAATAAATTTTTAAATCATACCAGCACCAATCTTAATCAAGATTGTTAATAATAAGAAGTAAAACATCTTCGATTAACAGATTTTTTGTACAGTCGTATAATTTTCATAATCTTAATTTTATATACTCATAAACTATATTTTATCTTTGTATATTCAATTAAGTATTAATTACGAATGGTTTTAAATGCATGATTATATGAACTTAGCTAATCAAACAGTAATCTTCTTTTATTTACAGTAAGGCTTATCAATAGATACCAAAATTTAATTTAAAAAGTTGTGTTTTAAATATTTTTTATGTTAATATATTTATTTTAACTAATCTACTATTAACTATAATATCTATTTTAAACTGTAATATTCAATGTATAGTACTGAAGTATGCTACGTTATAATTGAGCTAAAATAATAATTATCTTAACGTATATTTTTAATCGAATTAACTTATATTCAACTTATTTTAATTTAATTTGGAACATGAAGTGTAATTTGGATATACATATATATAGATCTTAAGAGATTACATCAATAAAAATAATTTATAACAATATATTCATAAAAAATATGCAATTCGCTTTGCTCCCTATTTATATGAAATTGTAAATGTACTATGTACAGTTCTATTATTATTAAATATTATTATTATTATTATTATTATATTGTCATGATTAATAATTAAAAAAACAGTTGGTTTTATTAAGTATTAAGTATAATTTTATTAAATAATAAGATATATGTAAAAAGTATACTACATAGTGGATAGTGGAAAATTAGTTGTTCATTTGAACAGTTCTGTGTTTATGTTTCAAGAAATAAAATTAAGTATAATTTTTATTAAGGAATTCTTGTTATGGTATTTTCAAAATACTAGTATTTAATATAAAATAAATATATAAATAATTATTAAAACATCTTAATAATTTTATTGAATTAGAATACATTTAATATTAAATGACGAAATTATTGCTTTCAATTAAAAATTTAGTATTTATATATTTGAACGAATGCTAATTGAATTTATTAAAATGTTCCTTAAGATACGTGTACTTAAAAAAATTTTTAAAAGGTTAATTTTCTACTAATTAAGCTAATATTACTACAGAATTATCAATTATCAATAATCGAATTATCAATAATCATTATAAATATACACACACACACACACACACACACACACACACACACACACACACACACACACACACACACACACACACACAAAATATTAATAATTAATTAATGACTTATATTTAGAATAATGATTTAATTTACAAATTTATAACTTTGTTTTATGTTTATTTTATGGTATATTTTGTTGATATATATATTTGTTATATATATCTTGTTGAATTGAAAAAATTGAAAAAATTATTTAATATTTACTATTTTTCTGATATTTTCAATAAATGATTTTATTTTTTTAGGTTATGCTTTCACATGAATTATGATTTTTTTTATTTATATTATGCTATATTTTATTATATAGTATAGATATAGTATATAGATACATTCTATTATGCTTTTGTGCTTTATTCTAGGAACAGCGTTGGCAGTAACAATTGAATAATTTTATGTTTTTAATTCATTTTAATCATTTTCATATTTCATGTATAATCAATATTTTCAATTAACATGAAAATTCTTATATAATCCAAACAAATTATTGTAAAGTATCAATTTAAATATTATAAATAAGGCTTTTATTTAATAATTATTTCACAGTTATAATCACACGAATTTTTTATAATTTTTAAACTTTAAGACAAATAATTGACCAAAATTTGGATATTATATATTACAATACCTGAATATTTAAAATTTTAATTAATTTATATAATTTTAAAAGAGAAAATTGTAACCTATTAAGTTTGTCTTCAAATTCACGTTTTTATTAATATTTTTACGAAGTGTAATTACAAGCTGGATAATCATAATTATAATTATAATGGTTTCTTAGTTCAGGAAACTGCGTATGTTCTAGATGTACATTAGCTAAAAGTGTTCTACCAAGTTCGTGCTTAATAAACTACAATTTTTTATATCTATGAAATAAAATCCAATGACTTCATAGCTTATAGCTCCTTTAATCATTTATTTATGACTCTTTATAATTGGTTTTGATAACATAGTTTAGCTATTGACATTTCATTATACATATTTTATTCTATATTTATAAGATATGACTGCAATATTAATGTAATATATAAATTCTGTATAATAAAGGAAACAGTATAATTCATTAAAAATTGCAAATACCAATTAATTTGAAAACTAATAAATCAATTATTCTTTAATACAGATATAATTATGTTAATTTGCTTATTTCCTAAGGCAATGCTTATAGTACTAATATAAATTAAATTGTTTTTTTACATTGTTTTTCTCCTATGAATATTATTTATCGTTTATTCGATTATTACAATTTATAAATATTATTACAATATATAAATATTTATTACTCCGTCAAATTACTTTTATTTTAACAGAAATATGTATAAGAAAAACATATTTTATATTTTATGTCTATAAAATATATTTTTATATTATTTTATAAAAAATAATTCATTTTTATATACTTTAGAAATTCATTTTAAAAATAATGGTTAATTAATAATATTTTTAAATTTGAATTGTTTCTATTAATTTAACTAATAATTTCATTAACATTTATTTTATTAATTATTAATTACAGAAAATATTTATAATTAATTTTGTTTTTCACCATATATTTCAATTACTCTAATTTCATCAATAGTTTTTATTTCTTAAATATTTATATAATTTAAATTGGCATTTAATGAAATACTTTTATTTTTAATTTTATGATAAATAGTTATATGATCAATATATAAATATGTATAATCTTGTAAGGAAATTCAACGTACAATTTAGTCTTTAAATTAATCAGTTATATTTTCTAAAATAATTATTTACATTAAATGAAAAAGGCAAATTAATTTTCATTTAATATTATACTTAATATAATTTTTAATCTAATCACATTCAAAGTATATATCTTGCAAATTAGTTACAGATTTAAAAGATTAATAGTATTTTTCCATTCAGTTTTAAATAATGGAGTGAAAATTAATACAATTACTTTTGTAAAATATTAATACTATAATTATTTTTAAAATAATATTTTTTGCTATAAAACAATATTTTAAAAAAATTAAGGCGAATCTGATTATTTTATGCAAATTCAGAAATGTATAATCATTATGTATATAAATTTAATGAAATATATATAATATACAATTGTGTATAAGATAATTAGAAAAATCTTTTCAGTATTTATTTGTCAGTATTTACATACTTAAATTACAATAACTAAATAGTATTAGTACAAATTTATCAAAGTACTGTTCTTGTGTCAATTCTAAATATTATTACTAGTATTATTGGTAGCGTCAAATGATTTGGATAAAAATGTGATCTAAAAATTATATAAAATCTTTAATTTATTTTCAATAATTTATATTATATTTGTTATGATAAGAACAATAAATTTATATGCATTAACTATGATTTTTAAAAGTAAATAAGTATATAAATGATTTATTAGATTAATCTTAAACAATTATTTAACATATCCAGATATCTTGGTAATAATATATTTAATTATACATTAGACTAAAAGTTACATTATGTTTTTCAATTCTTTATTTTAAAATATTTTTAAATAATTTTTTTTATTTTGATATATATATTAAGTTTAATAGTAATTAATTGATCTCGAATTCATAAATATCAAAGAATAACTTTTTTCTTATTTTTAATAAAAAAATATAAAAAGTTAAATATAAAAAATTATTTTTGAAATATATAAATTTTTTTATAATATCTAGTCACTATATAAACTTAACTATAATATAAATATACAGTGTTTATAGTGCGAATAAATAAGTTTACTTTATATGTTAATTTAAGTAAACACATGGATAATATTAAATATAATATATAATGTCCATATACTTATAGAATTAGTTATTATAAATTTCTACTTTAAAATGTTGTGTCGAATAAACATATGATTCATCTTTATCATGTAATATTTTATTATATTTACAATAATATAAAATGATATCATCTACTTTTCTATAAATTAATATATTTTATTATTAATTATAAAAAGTATGAAAAATTTTATCTGTCGCCAACAGATTTCATAGATTAGATAAATTTTTCAAGTATGAAATTTCAATCATCATTACGAGGGGAAATTAATACAATTATTTATTCGAAGCTTTCCACAATATGAAAGTTATATACTTAGATATTAAATCATTTAACAAACTATAATAAAAACATAAATTATTATTTAACTTTATAATTATGACACTATAAGTAATTCAACTTTAATCAACCAGTTATTCAGATAAAGTAATTTTTTGTATAAAACGTTAATCATCAAATTAGAAATTTTAAATTATAACATAACCTTATCAGTCATGTACTTTCAACTATTTACGGCAGTTTTATTCATTAATAATGGTATTGTAATTTACTAATAAAAATATTCTTCTCTTAAATTTAATTTTAAAACATTCAACTATTAGTCAATATACAATGTTTACAGTTGCTGGTTAAATATTATAATTCATTATTAAGCTCATTATGCAAATTATTGGGATAATTATATTATTTATGTATTTATATTTTTTAAGAACTTCTTTTTAGAATATATGAAATATATTTTCATATAATTTTATATGAAACCTTAAATAAAAGTATTTTTTAAATATGTCATGATTAAGATCTGAAACCAATAAAAGTAAGAGATATTTAATACATTTATGAAAATACTTGATTTATTCAGAAAAATATAATTCTAAATACATGTAAATTATTTAAGTAGGTAAAATATTTTTAATCGAATATTAGATATAACATTTTTAGTACTATTATAAATTTAAAAAAATATTAATACTGCAAATAGAAATTTACATTTTATATTAATCATAAGTTTTCCTGAGTCTTGAATCTTCAATTTAACTACTTTTAGTTAAATTATTATGATTATTATGACTATTATGATTATTGTAATTATAATGATATTGAATGATTATACATATTATACATATTATACATATTATATTATACATTAGAACTTTTTTTTAATTTTGAAGTTTTAATTTAAGAAAGGTTATTGATAAATAGCTAAAGTACAATTAGAGTTTTATTATCATATAAATTGACGAATATTAAGCATAATATTATTTTTTCATTACACAGTATTTTCGGCAGACGTTGTTAAATTGGAAGACGAGAATATCGTTGGAGGGATCGATGCTAAAATTGAAGATTACAAATATCAAGTAGTTGTATTGCACTTGATGAAAATTTGGTGCGGCGGTAGCATAATAACAAAGAAGGATGTTCTCACTGCAGGACATTGCGTTCGTCTTTCTTACAGGCCTTTGAGCATCCGCGCTGGAAGTTCCTTTTGGTTTAAGGGTGGAAGTTTGCATGAAGTCAGCTCTAACTTTACATATGGACAATTTCAAAGTACTGATATTGGTATTTTGCGTCTCAGGCAGCCATTTGTTTTTGATAATACGCGCCAACCGATACCGTGAGTATAAAAAATTAGACATTAGACATTCCATTATTATAATAAATTAAAGGAGGTTTTAAAATAAATGCAGGTTTTTAGATATTCTCTATATATCTCTCTCGATATATATATATATATATATATATATATATCTATATATCTATATAGTTATATATCGATATATCTATATATCTATATAAATATATGTAATACATATGCTGTATATATTTTTTGATCTATTAATAAACTATATTCTATTTGAATTAATTTTTGACATAGTTCGGTAAACATGGAGTTTAATCCATTATTAATTTTCATACAATTATTTCATATAATACAATTCGAGCATTATCAATAATAACTTTACAAATATGCAATAAATATTTTTATTCAAAATTACGGATTTCACAAAGAATTTAGTTAATTTAAGCATCATTGGCTTCATTATTGATATTATTTTTACAAAAATAATTGGATCAGAATGTCGGTCCTATTTTGCTAATTTACAATACTTATTTTATTAGACTGGCAAATCCTAAGACAGTGCTAAAACCAGGATCATTAGCGGTTGTAAGTGGTTGGGGTACTAATGATTTGCACGAATATCCTGATCAGTTGCAAATCGTGAAGGTGCCACTTGTTGACAAGAACATTTGTAAGAAAGTTTTTATCGGTACAAGCATTGGAAATGTAACCGATAGTCAATTGTGCGCGGGCATAACAAGTAAAGACTCGTGCCAAGGCGACTCAGGCAGTCCCCTTGTTTACAATGGTGTGCAAATTGGAATTGTCTCCAAGGGTATCGGATGCGGCTTGGCCAAATACCCCGGTATTTATTCCGACGTCAGCTATTTCTATGATTGGATTATGAGTACGATATCAGCGGATAAAGAATAAATAAGTTATCATTTCGAATCATTAAATAAGTATTAGGTATTATCATTTTCATTACTTATGTGTCATTTATTTCTTGATATATCTATAAACTTATTAAGCTCATTAGTTAACAAAAATAATCGATTCCTTTCCAATTGATTTCTTTATTTAATAAATATTTTACTCTAATATAAAATATGATTTTAATAATTTTTTTTTTAATGGCTGTAAAACTAAGTTATACAGTCATAACAAAAAATTTTTATTTTTATACGTTAATGAAAATATAGTATTAAATAATTGAACACTAAGTAATAATAGAAAATTAAAAATATTATCTTTTAGATGCAAGTATTGATTGTTTAGTAAGAATATTTTCACCTCTCAGATAAATTTAATATTGTAAATTATTTGATATTGCCTCATATAATTGATTATATTTAATATTATAATAGTGTTATAAAATTACAATAATAATAGAATTTAAAAAGAAGTGTTTAAAACAATTATACATACGAATTTATTTTTAAATAATATATAATACGCATGAACAAATATTTATTTTATTCTCCTGCCTGCGTCATATAATGGTTCATATATTAAAGAAATTAAATCCAAAATTTTCTTTGAAGCTTGTATTGACAGAAAATTTAAATTTTTCTTAATTAAAAATAAATGGATGTATAAATGATAATCACTTTAAAATTTAAATCCATAATTTTTATTTATTTGTTCTTTTAGATATTTTATCTATATTTATATCTAATCGTTTTACATATTAATTTGTACACAAGAATTATAACAATTGAGTGCTGTAAAAATATTAAAAATTTTCATAAAGTATGTGGTACTTACTAATGTTTTATTATTTAGGATTTCGCTAATATATGGAGTAATATCTAAACTATTTTTTTACTCCGTTATTTTTTGATGATCGAATAGTTTACAACATTAAAATTTGTAATTTCCGTTTTATAAGTAATCTTAGATTAAAAATCATAGATTAAATAATCATAGATTGAACGTCATATCAATCACAAATTTCTATGTACACATGCTTCGCGCACACACGCGCACGCTGCCACATCTATCACGAGTAATAATTCGTCTTAAGGAACAGCATAAGCTTTTTTATGAATTAAACAAATTTAAAAAAAAAAATATAATTTACCTCGACATTTTTCAAATATAGAATATTGTTTTGTTCTGCATCATATGTATACTAATTAATATATTATATCTTTAAAGCATATTTTTATGGTTATTCTATATTATATTATTTTTATATATTGGAACGAATTTGAATAAAATAAAGATTATTTAAAATTTTTACCGATTATACGAACATCTATATTTCTAAAGTTTTGTAAGAATTGTATTTACTAAGTTGATTCTATATACATACATATATAATATACATAATGGGCGTAATTATAAAACTGTTATATAAAGAATGCTACTATTACAATATAATTGTAATATAAATGAATGATATATAAATGATACTATTACAATATACAATAAATATCTTTGAAGATTAATTACGTTGAATATTGTATTTATACATATAATAAATTTACAAAAATTTGTGCATAAGTTATATATCTGGTCACCATTTCATCGATCAAAGTATTTTCTATGATGAATTTTTTTACATTATTATAGTTCATGTATTGTCCATATTTTCACTCAACATTTAATTTGATTTAAATAAATTTTTTCTATATATTTAGTACAACATTAATAAAAATTTGAATATATGAATCAATAATGTAATAACTCTTAGATAATTGTAAGAATTTATGTATTGATGTAATTGATATTTCAATTTTAGATAATCGCGTCATTATTTTAACGGATGTAAATAATAATTAAGTAATTTATATTCAAAATATTGAATTACTTTGTAATACTTACTTATGATAATTTTTAATAAAATTACTTCTGTACTAAACGAGAAAAATTAATTATTTAAATAGGATATATGCATTTATATAATATTTTATAAAATTTATTATTGAAATAATAATGATGATTTTAATTCTATTTAGACGTCTTTAAATAAAAATAATTAAAACAAAAAAACAGAGAATTTTGGAGTTGCATTATTGTTTCATTATACACTGTTAGTAGCGCAATAGTAGCGAATCTGTTATATATTTGCACTATTAACACTTAATATTAATATTTTGTTTGGGGCCTACTTTAGAGATATTGATCAGTATTGAAATAGAAGAATGCTTGTGAATTTAAACACATTACGACATAGTCTTATTATAATTCAAAGAATCATTAATTCACAGCAAAGATCTTTTTGATATCTATATTAAAATTACATTTGTACATCTTTTAATAAATTAGTAAGTTGCAAACCTAATAAATATAAAATTAGCCATATTATATGTAATATAATTAAATGTGTAGATACAACCTTGGTGCGTATGTGTAAACACGAATGTATATAATTGATAGTACATTTTATCTCTCTGTAAATAAATTAAAAATTAAGTTTTTAAACCTATTTTTCTATATATCTTAAAAGTATCAATACATTAACCAGAAGTAATTTCATATGATCAGATATTAATTATGCAGCCAGTGATTGAGATTTTGTAGATATCTTAATTCGATAATATATAAATAAAATAATATTTATGAAGGCGATGGTAAAAACCTCATACATGTGTAATAGTTGTAAAATTCAGCTGTTTATTGGTTTTATACAATAACAAAATTCGAAATAATATCCTTGAGCGATAGATATGGACTATATTTTTATAAATAAGAAACAGAATAAATTACAAATCATATCAACAAACAAATATTATAAAATTAGGTAACTATTTGAGTCAAGGTTATAGGTTGTAAAGTGATTATAATTATATTCATTTTTATTATACGATTTAGAAATATATGTTTATTTTTAGTTCATAGTAATTGCCAGTAGACAAAAAAATATTTATGCGTATACGTATCAAATTTTTCAGTATACAGAAGAATAAAATAAAATATCTAACTATACTTTGAATTTTAAAAGAAATATATAAGTTTATTTAACAATAAAATATATTTAAAAATATAATATAAAAAATTTATATATATATATATATATATATATATATAGATAGATATAGTATGTAATCGTTATTTCATATTATATTATTATCATCATAATTTCTTCGATTTCGGTATAATACACATAACGATACAAATGTACTATAAACCTAATGATGTTAATGTATTATAATTAGAATACTGTAAAACTTGAAGAAAATACGATGAAATTGAAGATTAATTGAATAAAATTTATTAATTATAATGTATACAGTCATATCAGTGGCATTAGATATACCATTTTCGGAAGCTTTTTCGGAATTATTTAGATTATAGAACTATCTGACAAGATTTATTAAATAGTTTATTACTGATAGCATCGATGAATCAATAATATATCTATGAAAAATTGTTTCAATCGTTTGACTTGTTCAAATATAAATACATTCAATCAAAATTAAAAAATTGAATAAAGCCCGTTTTTTTTGCTACGGAATAAAATAAGTTCACACATTTTCAGTAGAGTAGGTAATTAAACAATACTTTAATTTAATTGAATTTAATAATTAACATTGGTCTTGTTTGTCAGCATAAATAATACTCGATACTGTTTGCAACATGTTTATATGTTTTTATTATTTTGAATTATTAATCTGAATTGTTACGAAATTAGTTTTGATGTAAGATTAAAACGAATTATATTCTTATGACTACATTTTTTAAAGTTGATTAGCATCTAATAATTGATTATCGTGTGTACCTTATAGAAATTTTGATATTATTAGGAAAATTGAATTGAATAAACTAAATGGTATAAAATATAAAATAATATTGACGAGAAACATTTTTTTAAAAGCATTTGTGTCAATATTGGAATTCATGAAAAGTATAAATATCAATTAAAATTAACAAAATTGATTTCAAAATACCCTCGCTAAATTTAAATAGTTTATCTTTTATATACAAATGTATTGGAATATTCCTAGAACCATAACAATTTTTTATCTATAATCAATTCATTATCTGTATTGAGTAAATCATTATAATTTAAAACTTTGCTTTGTGTACTTTAACTGGATATTATTAAATATTAAGTTGTTTATTAATTTAATCAAGCCTTGAATTATAATTCTATGTGTTTATCAGAATTTACTTAAAATTGAAAGTCAATCTTATAAAGATAAAGTTAATTCCTTCGAATATATAACGTTCAACATAAAAAAAAGTTTTATACAGTAAAATCGATTGATAAAAAAATGTTTTATTTAATAATATTGATCGAATTCATATTAATTATGAAAGGTAAGTTAAATATTTCAATCCTTGAGTACGTTATATTTATTTTTATATTTATATTGTCGTACAAGAATTGGAATTTCCGATTTGTAAAGATCAAATGAGTAGTGTAACGTGATTTAATAAATAATATATAAACTAATAAATAGTTATATATTAAATTATTTAATTAATTGTTAATATCATTTTTTATTTATGTCCCCACTTACTTTTTTAATTATTTATCTAAACGAATTAAATCTATTATATAATAATGAATTAACTTTTCATCTATTTCGATACATAATTTTGAGTTCCTAAAATACAACTTTTACTTAAAATACATAAATAATAAAAGTAATTATTAATGAACTTCAGTAATAAAAAAATAATAATATACTAAATATATTTGCTTCAGAAAATGTTACAAGTATGAGGAAATATAAAGTTCTTTACAAGCAAAGCGAACATTTCAATGTTGTAATTATTTGTAGCAATATTTTTTTTTATTTATATTTATAAATATTTATGTTAATTAATCGATTTATAAGTGCGGATAATTTCTCATAAGAAAATAATTGTTATTTCAAATTTATGTATAAATAAAATATATGTAATAGTTCCTTCTTACCACTGACTGACAGGTAATCGGTATTATAAACTAAAATATAATGATATAACAAATATTAATTTTTCAGTAAGTAATAGTAAATTAATGTAACAATATTATAGATTTATTATTCCATTAAAATATATCATTCTAACATAAATATTCCATATAGAAGTATTTATTGAATTTTTAGGTGATAATAAGACGAAGTTCATAATAAATTACAATCTCTGCATTAATTAAAAATAAAGCTTAGTTGTTAGTACATTAATTTATTTTCAAGAAGTTTTAAGATGTAAAATAATAAAATCTATATAAATGATTTAGAAGGATTTTATTTCTTGCAAAAAAATCTGTTAATTCTGAAAATTGTATGCATTATAAGGTATATTAAGGTATTTAGACAGATATATTAGGTAGATAATTGTCAGAATTAAAAAAAAATTTGTGGAAACAATAAAATTCTTTTTCTGTACTATAATGAAATAATTTTTTTAAAAATATTGTACGGATATTTTAAAAGAATAAAAAAGAAGTAATTTGCATTCTTCAAGAATTATTTTATATTCTTCAGTTATAAAACACTTTTATAGAATTCAAATACAATATTTTCGATACTTGTATTATAACTTAATATCATTATTCATTAATTTTTATTTTCATAAACATTGTGCACTGAATACTGAAAACTGGAAGAATTAGATAAATTTAAATTTCATATTATGCGATTAATGAAATTCATATAGAATTGTGTATTTACAACATTTATAGATATCAATACGTTCAATTAGAATTGTTTGCTTTTTCACAGGCCAGTCTCTTAATAACAATTCATACGCGATGGTAAATATCGTAGGTGGCGACTCCGTCGATATTAAACATTTTCCATATCAGGTGGCCATTATAAAATTAGAAAAACTTTGGTGTAGTGGTAGTATAATATCCCAGGCATTCACTCTGACAGCAGCTCATTGTGTAATCTATGCATCTTCGCCTCTGACAATTCATGCCGGTACTACATTCTGGGCCAAACCTGGAAGTGTCCATCAGGTAGATCGTAATATCACTTATGGTTTCGAAAAATACACGGACGTAGCTATATTACACGTTATTGAACCATTTATTTTCGATGAAACACGCCGAGCGATTCCGTAAGTATTCCAAAGAATTCATTTCATTTGCAAATTTACAAAATTAACATAAAATATATTGTTACTTAAGTCTATTCAAATATGTATATAATTTGATATATATGAAAATTCCAATTGTCCCATTATGAAATCAAAACAAAATGAACAATTAGTTTTTCGTAAACATTTTGCAACATTATAAAGTAAATTATTTTAGTTTCATATAAAAATCTAATATTTTATTCAAACTTTAATTCAACATATATAACATATCTATCATTCATTATTTCAGTACATGTCCACTTCTATCTTTATATAAATATGTGTGTGCGCGCGCGCGTGTGTTTTTTTCATTGATCATTAGTCATTATACGTTTTGGCCAAATTTTCAAGCTTAAAATTATAATAAACATAATAATGGAACCTTTGTCTATAGATTATTTAAAATCGAGGATACAATAAAAGTTGGCACAATGGCGATAGTCAGCGGTTGGGGTATTACGGAAACCGGTGAATTATCCGATAACTTACGAGCTGTTGAAGTACCCATCGTCGATCGGCAAGCATGTAATATCTCCTATAGTGGGATAATAAGTGACAGTGAATTATGCGCAGGTTCCACTGGTAAGGATTCGTGTACGTACGACTCTGGTGGTCCATTGGTCATCGATGGACGTCAAGCTGGCATCGTTTCCATGGGCAGTGGATGCGGTGGACCCATTTATCGAGGGATTTATGCAGACATTGCTTTTTTTAGTGAATGGATAACGAGACAGTTATCCAATAAGTGACTAAAAGATCAGTGAATGATTATTTGTGAATATTGTATTATTACTTATGAAAATAATTTTACAAAGCATGACTTGCACATCTAACAGATGAATTATTTTTTATGGTCTCATTTAGGCTAATATTGATTGAATGATGACTGAAGTATGATAACGAAATGTCCTTTAATAACAATATAAGGAAGATACAATTGAAAGGATTGAAAGTAAAAACGAGTAAGCTACATATAATGTTGATACGGGTATTAATATATTTAAAAGTTCAAATATTTAACGAATGGAATTTATTGTTAAAGTGCGTTTTGATTTATTTGATCAATTCGTATATGAAATCTGAATGTGATGAACATATTGATAGTTCAATTTTTTCATATAATTATTGTTTACACGCCGATGAAAAAGATTTGTAATCATAAGTTTCCGAATTTGAAAAATATTAAATTTGAAATGAATTTTCTATAAAAAAAAATAATTTTATTTGATATATTATAATTATTGTTGTAAGTTATACTAAGTACTGCTTCATAAGCATCATTTTTCATAGTTCAAATATTCATATATATGTTTAAATTTTCTTCATTAAATAATTGTTAATTTTTTAAATAGTTTTATTAATTTTTTTTTACTTCTCACGAATAGATAAATGAGTATAAAATTTCATACCTTTATTACATGGTAACTTTTGAAAAATTTAAGTGTCGATACTTTATCATGTCATTGAGACTGTAAGCTGAACAAATATTTTTAAAAAATTTGTAGATAAATGAATATATTTATTATACTATACTTTTGTAATAGATAATATTGTTGAGTAAAAAAATAGTTTTACTACATTCATATTCGAAGTTGTTCATACAATTTTGGATTTGAAACAATTAATTTATGGTTAATTATATTAGTATGTATATCATGAAAAAATGCAAGTATTTTAATTTTTAATATATTTAATGTATAATATTATATTTAATCTATATATATATATATATATATATATATATTTAAGAAATAAAAATAAATATATGATATAATACAAATGTACTGATAGTAATGCAATAATAATAGTAATATAATCGGAGTGTAGTATTTTTTATTAATATTTCTTATAAATTGTGTAATTATAAGTTTTATCTAATATAACGATATATTATGACATTTACTTAAGTAAAATAAATCGATAAACATCTACAGGAAAATAATTTTTTTATTATTTGTGCATCCGTTACATTACTATCAATTTTGCGTTAAATGCTTAAAAGAATTTTAATAAGTTAAATATTTCATGCCATCTGAATGTTTATCAATTTAAGATATGAATAAGAGATATGAACAGTATTTTGTTTTTATAAAATAAATTAGCCATTTCTAAAGCATTCTACTTCTATGTATTATAGTCTATTTAATTGGTATGATTACTTACATTAACTATAAAAGCATTAACTCTAAGTGCTACATGATGAACGATTATTTGCTGTAATATTAATTATAAAATTTGTCAAATCAAATCTAAGTAATTTGTGATAAAAGATATAAGTTTTCAACATTAATTCTTCATTTTTGACTAACGTTTACAAAAAATTTGAGGAGTGTATTATAATACTATGTTATGCGCTAATAAGATATTACTATCAGAAATTCAATAAAAAATGTTGGTCAATAAATTAGTTCATGGATTCAATTTATTGAGAGAAGAAATTCAGTCACCTTAAATCGATTTAACATTTTAATATCGTTGATTAAAAACTAACTTATTACTATACCTCGTAAATACCATAATGATGTGAAACTGTACCTAAACACAAAATGAATAATCAATATTAACTTATATATATATACTCAATATTATTATAATAAATAGAACACTAAAATAATTATGTGTTAAAATTTTCAAACATTGTTTAAGACGAAAAAAGGTAATATTATCAAGAAAGCTAGTTATTATAAATACAACTCAACATGATATACGACACTAATATAACTGTAATAAAAATTTTGTCATAGCGGAGAAATTTTATGATAATGGAGAAAAGTCAACATTATTAAACATACTTTATCTAGACATTATTTGTAAATAAGATATTGATATGATTTGATGAAATTTGTTCAAATGAAGAATTATAGTTTAGTCTACATATTGTTGACTGTAAAATAGGAATATCTTATTTAAGAATAAAGTGAATATAAAATCTAACAAGTTTGATAATTTTAAGAAAATTTGAAATTCTTAATTTGATTTTTGTATATTAATTTTATGATAATAAAATAAATGAATAAATAATGATATAAAAATTTTATAACGTTATTTTAAAATAATATTTATTATTATAAAATCTTTGAATATAATGTTTATCTAAAAAGTGTAAACTAATTAACTTATTAATCATGTCAGTTTATTAACCTTCTAGAGTATAAAACTTTTGAATTATTCTCATAAGTTTCATAAAGAATCTGTAATTTATCTGAGATGCAGCGATTACAATATATTCCTACAGCTATTGCAATATCTTTGCTTATTGCTAATGGTAAGGCATCAAAATTTCTAAATATTATAAAATGTAGCTTAAAGATATAATTTTGAAAATATTTTGGTTATCTTTAATTTATATTTATTTATCTTTAATTTATTTTAAATTTGTTAGAATAATAACTGAATATTTGTTCATTAATGTTGTATATAATTTAATCGTCATATATTACTCTCAATAATTGAACATGTAAACGAATTTTTATAATAAAGTTTCTGCATAAAATGAAAATTAAGAATTTGTATTAATATTTAAAAAGTGAAAATATTTCTATTGTGATAATTAAATGTATATGCATATAAGAATTTTCGAGTGTTTGTAGACCAGTACTTAGCATACCAGAAGATTTAGTAATATTATTAAAGTTTGTAGAGTGCAAAATCTAAATAAACACAATTATATAATAGCAATATAGTAATAATATTTATAATTTCGTAGCATATTCTACTGATACTAATGCGATAACAAATATCGTGGGTGGACATAATATTCAGATCGACGTTGTTCCACATCAAGTTGCAATAGTATTGCGTGAAAAGCTTTTGTGTGGTGGCAGTATATTGACAAAAAAATATGTTCTCAGTGCTGCACACTGTGTATTGGAGACGCTGGACATCTCTTTAATTATTCATGCGGGTACTTCCTTTTGGGCCAAACCTGGAAGTATTCATCATGTTGAATCCAGTACCACTTATGGCGCTTCAGAAAACGTTGACGTAGCCGTTTTACGTGTTACTGAGCCTTTTGTTTTTGATAAGAAACGCCAACCAATCAGGTAGATATTCCAAAATCTTCATTATTTTATTGCAAAAGTATGAACTTCCTTTTTACCGAAATATCGTAACTGCTGTATAATTTGAACTTTAATTGTATAATTTGAGTACTTAGTATATTAACAGTAAGCTGAATAAAATATTTGAATAAGTAATTAAAATTTCAATATTAAATTGCAACATTTTAACATTTAGCAAGATTTAATTTCAATAATATTATTTAATAATTATGATTTACAGTTAATCTTTAAAGCTATTAAAGATAAATGAATAATATATTATGTAAAAGAAATAAATTTTGATTATTTATTTGTACAGGCTTTCTCCATCTGGTGGTGTGATAAAACCTTTTACAATCGCGACCGTTGTCGGTTGGGGTTCAACTGAAAAGTTCGAAGTTTCGGATGTCTTATTGGCTGTTGATGTACCAATTATTGATAGAAGATTATGTAATATTTCCTATCACGGTAACATAGCTATAAGTGAAATATGTGCGGGTAGTACTCACAAGGATTCTTGCCGAGGTGATTCTGGAGGTCCTTTGCTTGTGAAAGGAATTCAAATTGGTATAATATCCACGGGTATAGGTTGTGGATTAACAGCATTTCCTGGCATTTATGCCGATGTATCCTATTTTCATGATTGGATAATGCAACAAATTTATCCATAAAATGTAAATATTCTTAATCTAAATGTGACTTCTATTTCATCACATTACGAATATTTTTAATCATATTATTCAATCAATATTATACGATAGAATTTCTATATCATGGTAAAAGTAAAAAAAATACATCTATATATATAGACATCATATTGGTAATATAATAAAGAAAGATAAGTATTTTTTAAACGCACTCATACGTGCGCGCTTACATACATGTTGTATTGATTTAGGTAACTCTGAATATTAAAAATTAATTACTTCGTAAGGAGTAAATGATGTAATCATAATATATATTTCTGCTACCGAAATATCTAATATTCAACCTTGAATACAATTATTTTGTATATTCCTTAATTGTAACATTAATGTTAATAATATACAAATGCATATTTAATATCAGAAATTTGTAATAAAATCAAATTATTATCGACAGTAAGGTTAAAATATATATACTCTTTATGATTTACATAGATAATACATATAATAAATTTATTATTTTTTCTATGTAACTAATGCAACTAATACATATTTTTAATTAATTAATTTAATTAATTAATTTATTTAATGTAAATAATTCTATTTACACATGAAATATTAAATTTTAAGTAAAAATTTTTTTATTTGATCTTAAAAAAGTATTTCGTCATAAGAACTGTAGTTTAATATTTGTGAACTTAAATATGTAAATATGTATGTTATACTAATTGTTTTTAATTAATGAGCTGTCATTCACCCAGGTAAAAAGAATTCGAAATATAAAAACTAAACTTTATAATTTATAATAAAATTAATAATATGAACGGATAAAAAGTTAATAAATGTTTTAAAATAAATTTAAATAATTTTATATTTTTCAGGTTGGATTATACTTCAAGTACTCTAATTATTAGCATCCCAAAATTTTGCACTACGTTAGTATGGTCCGAAAATTATATTTCTCATAATATTAGATAAACACTCAAATTATATTTAGTTATTTATGATAAAATCGAAAGGTAGAAATATAAATGCATAGTAAATCACGGCAATATTTATTATGTCTAATGTCATTAATTTAATCCGAAAATCTACAAGAAAATTGGATAACAATAAGAAAAAATTAATCCTATATAAATATGGTAATTGCTGCTTGTTAATAATTTTTTTGTTTTATATTAAATTGTTTTTAATCACTCTTGTTTGATATTAAAAAAAAATAAAAAATGAAAAATAATTCTTTATTTTATTCAATATATTGAAAATATATATAACAAAAATGATATTATGTATAATTAATATACATATTTTATATTTATATAAGATTAATATATAATATTAATGGTAACTAACGGACGTTATAAAACATTCTTTAATTTTTATTCATTTAAATTTTGTTACTGATTATTTTATTTTGGATATTCAAGATAAAAAAATGATGTATAAATGTAGGCAAACTGTTGGTAGTTGTATATAAAAATTATACAAATAAATATTGTTATTTTTATTAAATATTTTAGTGGTTTTCAAACAGATACAATTTTTCATGATCTTATCATGAATATATTATAAAAAAAATATTATTTTATAATTATAAATGGTCATAGATATACTAGGAAATGTGTAGTAAGTTTTATGTACTTTCAAAGATTTTAGTTATAATTTAAATAACTGTTTATTATTATTTTTTAAATTCACTAATTACCGTTTACATATTTATTTAGTAAAATCAAAGATTTTTATATTAATTTTACAATAATAAATTTTATATATATATATATATATATATAAATTTTTTATTTTCGCGCAATTAAGACAACTAAAAATTGAGAAAGAATAATAAAAATATATATAGAGAAAATGAATAAAGTACATTAAAAAATATAAGAAATAGAATATAAAAAAGTATGATGTTACTAAATTGATATTATGCCAAAAGGTAAAATATTTATATTATTTCTAAGAGTGATTTATTTGTTTATGATAGAAATGAAAATTTCTCACAATTATTTCATTAAATTATGCTTGATATTAAAAATAGATCCTATTCAAATTTTAATTAAAAAAATATGTTTTTCACATAGATATTGTACACATAGTTAATTAATTATACACATAGTTATCACATAGTTAATATAGTTTTTGCCATGTGTTACAGAAAGAACTGACAAGTTTATATATTTCTACTCTATTTGTCATCGCTCAAAAATATAACAAATAAAAAATTATATTTTTTAATTAGAATTAAGTATGAAATTTTAAGTTAAAAGTAATTAATAATAATCAACTTGTAATTACGAAGTAAGAAAAAGTTTTATTTCATTATGCAGCTGAATAAGATAAATTTTTTAACTTAGTGTATATGAGAAAATATTTTTGTTTAGACATTTCAAATATACTTTTAAATTTATATATTGATATAATAAATTTTTAACAGAAGCATGCATTTGAATAACACATAGATAATATAAAAAATTTAATATTTGATAGTATTATTAAACAGTTTGTCTATTCTTATATAAATAATGTTTAGAAAACACTTTATTTTTCTTCTTTACGACTAACGTACGAGTTGCTGTTTGATCAATTTTCTGAAGTAGACGGCATTGATGTGAAACTATATTACGTCGTCCATATCCCAATCCAATAGAAATAGCATCGATCCATGGTCATGGATGATAAGGGAGCCGCCGAAGTTATTAAGTCAGGCGTCTTTGCTACTGTTCGGGTTCTCTGTGTATATTTAATCAATGCTTACGTTGCCAAATTTAGTCTATGCAAAATCTGTGTGTATTTTATACGATCAATGATCAACACCACTGTATGCTTACATTTTACGGTCTTCTTATGAATGGTAATATAACCATATTCAATCATGATTGGTATTGTGAAAAAATGAGCTTATTAAATTCGTTAATAACTCTAATCAATTCAAGAATTACTATTCTATTATTTCTTAATTGCTTTTTTATGAAATTTTTTAGAAGATTCATGATTGATACTAATATTTCTTACGTTTTTACTGACATATGATTATATTGATATAACGTAATAAATCCTTTTAATCAAATATATTAATATAATGCAATTATATAAATAAATTTATTATTAAATTTTCAGTAATTAATATTCTTATTGTGATGCCGTATTGAAAGTTGTTAATAGTTACGTCCTGAGTGGGAAAAGGGGCTTTTTGATGAAGAATATTATATATACGGAAGATCAAAGTCAGTGCAATGACAGTTCAGAAAGTAAAGTGCGGAGTTTGAAAGGTGTTAATATATTTTTATTGCCCCAAAAAAGATAAAAATTTAAATTTAGTCTCTTAATATAGATATTTCTTCATATCAACTTTCTGATCTATAATATTTATGTTATCACCGTTGTCAATTAATATGTGCGATATCCTACTCCGTAAAACGTTAAATTATTAATATGAAATATCAATATGAAATTAACCTATTTTACAATTTTGTTATAATATTTAATTCTCAAGATGTATCGTTGTGAATTATAAATATTGTGTAATTATAAAAATAAAAAAAAGTTAAATTTTATCCTTTTTTTAAACTTTTTTTTATAAAATTTTTAGTTTTAACTAACTTTTCAATCAATTTCAACTAATTATAAAGAGTGATTATTCTGTATTATGCTTATATAATGATAATAAATTATATATAAATTACATATAATAATACATTTTTTTTTATCATACTGATTTGTATAATTAAAAATTTTAGACTATTAATGAAATTGTATTATTTATCTGAAAATAATAAGTAATATTATTAATTGAAAAATAGGAAATTATGGCTAAACTTAAATATATAAAACGAATAACATCTAACAATTTTTAATTTATTAAAATAAAATGTATAAAATACTGATATTAATAATTCGTAATAGGTTAATAAAATTAACATAAATCATACATGTAGAGGTTACAATGAGAAAAGAATTCATCTATAATTAATCTAATTGAGAATCAAATTTATTGATCCAGAATTATTTTTAAAAGAATAAAATTTTAGGTGAAGAATATTTTTAATATTATTAATAAATTTATAATAACAATAAATTTTAATCAATTCCTAATTTTATATATTCATTGTCAAATTTTAATTCACCTTAGCAATTAAGAAAACGTTGAAAAACTTAAATATCAAAATTTGGTAATCTCGAAAGAATATATGCGTTAACTTAATTAACTTAACACTACATTCGATTATGATAGTTTACAAGTGATGGCAATGTAAAATGAAAGTTTATTTACATAAAAGTGAAAAGCTGTCATAAGCATGTCTTCATAATGAATGATTTAATAAATATTTCAAACACAATTCTTAGAGGAAACATAGATAAGATGTATTTATTCATTATTAAATAACTTTGAACTCGTTTATGAAAAAATAATATATTCTACAGTAATTTTTCTAAAGTATAGTCGTTATCAAAATAAAATGACCTTTAAAATATAAAATTAATTGTTAAAATTCAAGTAAACTAATCCCTAATTTAAATTAATACACATGTAGTCATATATTATAACAGGAAGTAGGTGATAATTAAATTAAAAAGTCAATTTAGAATCTTATAAATCACATAGCCATAAAATAATAGCAGTACTGAATCCAATAATCTAACGAATATGAAGTTTCATTAATTATAAATTATTCTAAATCTTACTCTACACAGTACAATAAATTCATTAAAAATGTTTCAATTCTTATTTTTAGCAACACTTGTATTATTATTACTATTTATGGTAAGATTTTCGAATTTAAAATATCATTTCTAAATATATTTAAAAAATTCTTTCATGTTCAACATAATATTATTTAAATTTTATTCTCAAAACTGTTCATTAATAATTTTATTACGTGTACTAAAACAATAATTCTATAGCATTTATTAAATATACATTAGTTTATATACTTAAATAATTAAAAATATATTTCAATAAACTAATATTTGATCAATACATAAATGAAATAAATTACTTAATTGTGAGAATCAATTAGGTTTTAGTAAATCAAATTAAGTAGTAGGTCTAAGCAAAAAAATAAATATTTATTTAAATTTACTTTTGCATTAATTAGAATAAAACAATTTTGAAAACATAATAAACGAAAGGTGATAGTGAAATTTTTTAATTTTTCCATATGGTCGTATATATGTTTTATAATACTTTTGTAATAATTAACTTCAAACTTGCTGCATTAACATATAGATGTTAAAAAAAAATTAATATCTATTTTAAATTAATGATTAATAAATAATTAGTATATAAAAATCTATTTATTTTAATTTTAATTTCAAATTATTGTAATACTAGTAAGTTCTATAATAAATAGAAGATTTTTTCCAGATTTACATATTAAATAATATATTTCAATGATTTAGTAAAAACGAAATTAATGTAAACACATTAAAAATAGTTTTATTTAGCATTGAAATATCAAAAGTCTCGATTAATATAATAAAATTAATTGAATATCATGAATTAATTGTGTAAGTAAAATAAATAAGCTTTTCTATATTACTTTACATCTCCAGATTGTTACATAAAATTGCATTCTATTTTATTAATTTAAAATTAATATGACAATATTTAAATTTTTTTTTTTTTTTAAATAAAAACGTGGTTTCAAAAATATTTGCAATCATTATAAGACACTGTTTATCAAATTTATGCAGAATACTGTATTATTTCTCATTTATTAAATATATATGTAACAATAAAAAAGTAAAAATGAAAGTAGTAGATGCTTGATTTTGTATAGGACGCATTTTTTCAGTTAAGGGAAAATCAGTGAATATTGTCCGTGGTACCTTTGTCGATATTTGTAATTTTTCATATCAGGTGGCTGTATTGCAAAACAATACTATACTTTGCGGTGGCAGCATAGTAACGACTAAATGGATTCTTAGCGCTACTCATTGTATAAGAAGTACGACAGAAAAATTAGTTATCCGAGCTAGCTCTTGATTTTGGGCGAAAAATGGAAGTTTGCACCAGGTGGAGCATTATCACATTAATGGCAGAGAAAAGTCTCACGATATTTCAGTAATGCGAGTGAAAGTACCATTTGTTCTCAATGAGGTCCGCCAACCAATACCGTAAGTATTTAAATAGTTCGAAATACATATAATACATGTAACAAGAGTCAAGTATTAAACTTTACATTAAATATTAAATCAAATGATTTTTGGGTAATCTTGGATTATTACTTCGAAGTTATCAGTATTGATTTTACATATATGATATTTTCGAACATAGATTAAAAAGGTATTTCCATATGATTACTATATATTACATGATATATTAATGATACTGAATCTTATGTTTCTTATAAGCACTAAATAATATAGCAATAAAATAATAGAAACTAATTTTATTATTTATTATTATAGTTTTGTTAGAAAAATTGATTTTTACTCACGATAGAATACATTAAAATATGTACAAGTATACAATATTTCTGGAAATAGAATTATTGTAAATATTACTAGCTTTTAATATTTATTTGCACTATACTTTTATATATAACTTATATGAAAATTATATATGTAACAGAGAAGCATCTAAAACTGTATATTTATTTATAGTTTCAAACCAATAAACGATAAGAATTATTAATACATATTACAAAGCAAAATAAATATTAACTTTTATATGTTACTGTTCGAAAATGGTATAGATTTCCTGGCTCGAACTGCCAATGCTTCAATAGTTTAGTTTGCCGCCCGCCCTGGCAAATGCTCGGGAAGGAGTTAAGTGGAAGGGCTGTAGAAATGCCGTGAGTTATGATGAATATATGATTTATTTTACAATTTATAATACAATTATATATTCGTGTATTGGAATCATCTTGAGTCTAATGTGAAGATGCGATTGCTTGGAACGTTTCTTATGATGGATGTTTCACTACACAAGATGCTCCTTGATATCGTGATGTTGATGTTGATTTTGTAATGATCAGCAATTGATTATGCACACTCCTTATTAGCGAGTGTGATGTGATATTAATAATAGCGTCGTGCTAGTTTTGTGTTGACTGGCAATTATTTAGGTCTCACATACTTGTGTACTCATAGCGATACAGTGGCCTTGATCAGATCCATGGAGATGAGTAATTTACCATTATTCACGCTCCAAATGTCCGGGAGCGCGTGCTTGGTAGTCCGGCCCTTTCGTGGTATGAAGTTGGTCGTCTGACCGTGAACTCGTCTTGTCAAATAATGGGCTTCTCCTCCTCCTTCTCATTTGAGCTTGCTAATTGATTGTTGTGTAGTATGGAATGGTATCGTTTATTGCACTTATTGCAACACATCTTACTCATGCAGTGGCCCTTATGACCTTGTAAACAGTTGATACATATGTTATTATTTCTTACGAATGTCCATCGTTGGTCGATTGGTAATTCCTTGAAGTAATTGCAACTATACAAACGGTGTTCCTTTTTGCAGTATTGACAAGTTTTGTTGAATGGGACTTTCTCAGTATCCTCCCTTGTGCTGGTGTGGAACGCCTTAACCTTTAGTTTCCCCTTGGGTTTTAATTTGCCTTGAGGTTTTAGTTCGTTCCCTTCGACTCCACAAGCATTTTCTAATGCTGTTACTTGTGCAGCAAAGTAAGTTCTTAGTTGAGCAAAGGAAGGATAAATCTTTGAGTTCCCTAGTGATCTTTCCCATTCTGTTCGTGTTTGCTCATCTTGCTGCTTTATAATCTGATGCACTCCTAATGCCTCCCATGGGTTTTGTATTTCAAAGAGATTGAGTCCCTCGATGATGTCTCCCACATAATTTATCATCTCGTCCAATTCGATGGCTGATCTCTTTCTAGATGGAGTGGTTTTCAGCATTTTTTGTAAATGTGGATTGACTGCTAATCTAGGACTATCAAACTTATCTATCAATTTCTTCCATGCTATGTTGAGGGAAGTATTTTGTAATGATAGTCTAGATTTAACAGTTATATTACACGAGTTAAAATTTGTTTTAACCGAGACGTGACGAAAATTGTTTTTAAAAATATACAACTAATACTTCTGTGTATATTATTCTTATCGATCGATTCTTTCTATATCGTCCCATATAAGGAATATAATTTTAGGGTTTAAAATATCAGAGCAGATGTTATAATAAAAATAACAAGATAAATGTAATAAAAGTATTAATTTTTACAGGCTGTTCATTACTATTACGAAGTTGCAAAGCCTCGTACAATGGTAGTCGTTAGTCGATGGAGTCTTACTCATAGTACCGATGTGTCGAACTAATTGATGGCAATGATTTTACCGATTGTCGACCGCAAAATTTGCAATAGTAATAATGTGTAATAGCATGGGGAATTGGTTGCGGATTGCCAAAGTATCCTCGTGTTTATACCAATGTCGCATACTACTACAATTGGATCATGAGTGCAATTACAAAATCTAGTTAATTTGAATTGAATTTTTAAAGTTTAGTTTTAATTGTTATATATATATATATATATATATATATATATATTTAAAGAAAGAAAAGATGGTACAAATTTATATTTATAAGTAATGATAATTTTCATGAATAAATATGTAATTTAAAAAATAAATTTAATTTTGGATGTTAAATATAAAAAATAATTCGATAATAATGGGTTAATTAATACTTAATGTATAGATTGTAAACATTTAATCTAAAATAACAGATTATAGGTATTATAGTAAAGGTATTATATTAAAATAATCTCATAAAGCTGCAAATTCGATTTTTATTAATACTTTATTTTCAAATTAAACAATTGATCGTTCTATGAGTCTTTTTAATATAAGAGGAAAATTCGCTGAATAAAAATCGCAGAAGGGATATATAAATTAATGTAGTTATTTAATAATAGTTAACATCAATACAGATTAACAAATTCAATACTTATCATAATTTAATGCGTAAGAATTTATAATTATTGAATAAAAGTAACAAATAGAGTATAGCCTAATATCTAGAAAATTCCCTGAGATTGTATAATAATTCATTATATAAGTATGCTGATATTATAAGAAAAGATTTTTATATTGCTTATTAATCTATTTATTTCCAATTTAAAATGTTATGTCTACTAATTGATATTTTATTTTATCCTAGGAATTTGTAAAATTATTAAACGTTATTCAAAGAAGATGAAAAAAATATCTCATTCTAGTACTTTGATTAACATTATGATCAATAGTCGTAGTCTTCCTAAGTTGAAATTTGTTCATAGATCCATTTGCTATAGTAGCTGACAATAGTGTAAACTCCCGGAGCATCTTCTTGTCCACACCCGTAGCTCGTCGAAACGATACCAACTAGACGATTGTTAATAACCAGTGGAGCACCAGAATCACCCTGACAGGGGTCAGTACCCTTATCTGGAGTACCCGCGCATAGCTGATCACTTCTAATTGGTTGGCCTCCAAGTTTAGTGTATATATCGTTACAAACACTGTACTCAACGATTGGCACGCTTACTGCTCTTAATTGGTCTGAATTTTCTGATTTCAGATTAATTCTTGTATTACTCCAACTGGTGAGGATTCCCAGCATCCCACGATTAATCATATCATATTTTGAGAACATTCTGTTAAAGCAAAAGATTAATATTACTATAAATATTTTTAATTTTTTCATTAAGAGATTTGTCTGTTTCTATATAATTAACTAAAGTGAATGAAGTTTATGACAAATATTTAATTGCATAATTTATATTATACTAATTTTAATGTACTTTACTTTATAAATACAAAACTACCTAGTATTTATTAGTTTTATTTTAAGCATCCTATATTATATCAACATAGAGATTCCATAATTATAAACAAGTATTCAAAGATTCATTTGAAAAGAACAAACGGATTGGAACTTATTCTTCTCATCTCATATTCAATTGCATTGAAAATTACTCGTTCTTTAATTATATTAATAAAAAGAGTATATATATATATATATATATATATATATAGACTTACCCGATAGGTCGACGCGTTTCGTCGAACTCGAAAGGTTCCTTGACAATCAAGATAGCGATATCGATATTTGGATTTATGGTCGAATTATGTATGACATGGTGATAACTCCCTCCTCTCCTCCAATAGGAAGTACCTGCGTGGACTATGAGAGACGACGTTTTCGCAAAATAAACGCAGTAGCTTCCGGTCAGAACATGGAATACTGTAATTATACTTCCACTGCACCAGAGTCCCTTCTGATCCAAAATGCTCACTGTGTAAGGAAAATGCTGAATCGGGACTCTCACGCCTCCGATAATATTTGGATTCACCGATGGGTTATCCGAAAACGTATAGACTGTATAAAACAACATTTTCATTTAATTTCCACATTACGTATCTCCTGATATTTATTCAAAGATATTTCATAAATGAATTGAGTTTATAAGCGCTTTTTAGTTGAGTATCGGATATTTAAGTTTATGTTATTATATTTTACGGTAATCATTGACTTGAATGTTTTGTAAATTAGATTCTTATAATTGTATTAATTATAATTCTTATATCGAATGCTCAAACTTAATTAAAATATAAATTTTATATAGTATTAGAAAAATTTTATTACTAAAATTTAGTTAGCAATATATAATAAAGTAAACATTTTCACAACATGTTGAAATCTTAACTTTTTAATAAAATTTTATATATAATTTTATTATTGAAATACGTAGTAAATTGAAATTATACATTATATCTCGATTTCATATAAATAATATTAATACGAGTTATTTAATTATATTATAATAAATTAAGATTTGATTAATATTAAATTAGACAAAAGTAACATAATAATTTTAGACGTTTATAAAACAAAAGTTATGCATTTAATATTATCCAATTACATCTATTATTTAAGCAACTATTATATTTTTGTATTAACTTAAGTTTACGCATAAAATAATGTTAAAGCTTACCATTGCTAACGAGAGCAAAAGCTACAAATAAAAAGTTGTACATCGTAGATTAACTGAGTTTACTATACAAAAAAATCTATCTTATATTTCAGAAAAATAGTCTCATTTAGATAGCGTATTTATCACTGATAAAGCATTTTCATTATTCTTAAATAAACAATGATATATCAAAAAAGTAATTTAAACTTATCTTTCTTTTTGCAATAAGTATAATTAATTACCTGTAAAGTGTAATATAAAATTGAGTCACAATTGTGCAGATACTTGATATAAAATTGTAAATATTGTATAACATATATATCTCACAAAATTGACATTATTAAATTTAAAGTACATTTTACAAATATATAAATATATATATATATATATATTAGTATGCATACGAATTTGATTCGTGTATTTATACTACGTTTTTATAATCGTTAATTTGCATTAGTCAATATTGTAAAAAAATAAAATATACAATGATTATTCGAAAATAGTTTGATATTAGAAGAATATATTATATATCATAAGAATATATCATAAGATTCATTTTAATATATAAGATTTATGTTGATTAATTACGAAATGAATTTATGGTTTGTACCGAGATAATTTCATTACACAAACAAAATACATTTAAAATCTTAGTTTACAAATTAAATTCTTCAATAATAAATTATACGTTTCACAACTTGAATTTGCCTTAATTATCTTATTATCGTGGCGTTTAAACAATGTTATATAAAAAAAAACGATTTATTAAGGCATGCTAAAAAAATCATTTATGTGATGTAATAAATGCTTTGATGTTGAATTTTATCTTTCCATTTGTAAGGTCTTAAACAATTTGAACAATATGAAAGACTTCTTGTTGTTACGTATAATTGTAAAATAAAATTGAGAAATAATTTTAGGAAAATAAAATAGAAAATAATAATTAGTATGATTTATTAAATTCAACTTTATAATTTATCGACCAAACGTGTATACGATTTATGTAATAAATATAGATATAGTAATATTTTAAACGTGATGTTTTATTTCATTTAGAAAATTCTACAATATATTAAACAAATTTGTTTAAAATATTTACTGTGTTTATATTTAATACAATTTAACACAATTAACAATATATATATATATATTAATCTTTAAGAAATTTTTATAATAACGTTTTATATCGAGACATATCTATTTCTTTTAGATCACATTCAAGCCTTTATTTCGTATACGTGTAATTTATTAATTATACATACAATTGCATATTGATATCAGTTATGGGGTAATCACATCTCTTTGTCATGGCATGATTTCTTCCATTTTTGACGTCCCATACATTTATTAACATTTCGTGTTGTCCGTTTGTTTATGAGTACTTTGTAATAAAGTATTTGCCGGGTCATTCCGAGTCATGAAGAATTAAATTTTTTTTCAAGTGCAACTATTTTAATTGATACCAGTATGTAGCATTTATGAACTGATATTAGGAGATTTATACAGTCATATTTGTTTATTTTATATTAAAACATAACTATAATTTTCGGTATTTAGCAACATTATTATTCATTATTCTAATTTTCTAATTTATAGGTGAAATGAAAGTACATACGAAAAAAATATTTTACCATGTTTCAAAATTTAATACGCGAGACTTTATATTCTTTATATTCTTTATATTCCTTATATACTTATATACTTTATATATTGTAAAATTCTTAGTTGTTGAAAATTTTATTTTATTTTTTTGTTATTTGCTTTGTAATGAAGAATTTATAGAATTTATCTAACTATTAGCTTTAATCATTTATTTAAGAAATATAAGTACAGTTCAATATAATTTACTTCATCTTTTGCATTAATTATATAACGTTTATTTATAAAGGTTTTTTACAAGTAAAAATGAGAAATTTTAAACAAAATAAATAAAAATATAATTATGTGTATCTAATATAAACTTAAAAAATAAAAATAAAAAATTTATGCATTATATTAAGTAATGAAATTTTATATTATTTCTGATTTTCTGATTTATCAGATAATTTTAAACGTCATAAATATTAATTAGTTGCTGTTGTTCAATTACTAATTATTACATATTATTGTTAACAATAGACAATTTCGTTAAAAATAAAAGCGTATAATTTACTTATTGCATACTTACATCTTGTATTCTTGATTTAGAAATATTCAAAAAAATATTATTCAATTAATTGAATTCATAAATTATATAATAATTTTAACATAAATAAATTAATAATATTGAATATTAGTCAATAACTTTCTTTCATTCTATTGATTAAGAAACTGCATAGAAGCATTTATTAAATATTCATTCATTTTTATGAAAGTCTTCGACAAATAAATATATTCTTACATTCTTACTTTTATAATATAAGTATAAAAATAGTAATATGTAGATTTTGTTCAATTAAAATTTTAATATTTTCTATAATTACATATTAGCTGCATTTGAATATACAAATGGTACATTAAAAACTTTCTAAAATTCTACATAATTTTCATATTCTTATGATATTTATGAAATTGCATTGTTTATTTAAGAAGTAAAGGTTATTTGTCATATAAAAAATTCAATATATAGATATGAACAACCATAAAACAAGCGTTTTCATAGAATTCATATATTTTATAGAATCTGATTAATTAGTAAATGTAATTGTTATGCATCACATAAAATTTGATACATTGAATATTACGTATTTATACATTTTCATATATTTATATACACTTCTTTGATTATATAATAACAATCATATAATAAAATAATTAATGCAAACAACTAATCGCAAACCTATTAATTGCTGATCCTATTTTTATAGTGATATCTGTTCCATAATCCATTCGTTATAATAGGCAATATCTGTGAAAATTCCAGGAGAATTTGGTTGCCCGCAACCTCTTCCCATAGCTATGATACCAGCTTGTCGTCCATCAATTATGAAGGGACCACCAGAGTCACCTTGGCAAGCATCCTTATTTTTTCCCTCGATGTAGCCCGCGCATATCTCACCGTCCATGATTCTACCAATTATAGTACCTGAGTATAGTTCTTTGCAAGTCTTTTTGTCAACATAAGGCAAATCAACGACTCGAAGATGATCCGATATAAAAGTTTCGGACGTCATACCCCAACCGATGACCGTCCCCATCGTACCTGGGGATATGACTTCATCGCGGTAAAATAATCTGTAAATTAAATAAGTTTTCAATTAATTTTATATAGTCGAATGAACCTAACGTATTCATAGTCGAAAATTTATGTATTTCTAAAGCATAATTTGTTATCATTAAAGACATACGTACGGTATTGGTTGCCTTGTTTCGTCAAAATGAAAGGGAGGCGATACTTTTATTACTGACAAGTCCTCATTCGGACGTGGACCATAAGTAGTGTTGTATATTACACGATGAAGACTTCCATCTTTACTCCAATAAGAGCTACCAGCGCGGACATAAAGTGTTGATGTAGCAAAAAAGACGCAGTGAGCGGCAGTAAGAACGTGTTCATTTGAGATTATGGTACCACCGCACCAAAGCCTGTCTTCGAGTATTACAGCTACTTGAAATGGATAGTCTTCGATTCTCGTTATACTGCCACCCACGATATCAACCAAAAATGGTGGATAACTATGTGAAGGAAGTGCTGTGTCGAAGAAATGATTTTATTTTAATTTCAATGCTGAATTCGATTCAAATAACGAAATATAATTCATAATTAAGTTTGTTATCGTAAGGCTATATTCTAATATTTTACTATATTGAAAAAAATAGCGTTAAATATTAGATAATGATTATTTTTATAAGAATAAACTTAATTATTGTGAAAGTAACTTTTAATCGAAATGAAGTATTTCATAACATAGTTTAGTCTTACAACGTACCAAGAAACAATAATTTAAATTTTTAAATATTACCATTAATAATACTTATAAGAGTAACATATAGTAAAAGATACATCTTCGTAAAAAAAAATTATATACTGCAAACTATTTATTATAATAATCAACGTCTTATATACTAAAGAATGTATAAAGATAATCATTTGCTGATTGATAATATTGTTTTAATTATTAAAATAAATAAAAAATTCAATTTTGATTATTTATTGGTTATTTTGTAATACAATATTTACAGAAATATATGCATGTGAACATACTGATAGTAAAAAGCTTCTATTTAATTAACTTTCATATTTAATAAAACGTAGTATCTACAAAATATCTTTATTTGCCTGACGGAAAAAAGAGTAAATAAAACATATATAAGTTAAGTGTATATGTGCATATGTGCTAAATTCTAAATTCTAAATCTAAATCTAAGTTATTATTATTTTAATATTGAATTTTATTAATAATTACATAAAATGTTTAAATCAAAACTTTTAAAAGACTATTAACTTATAAAAATTTTAATTATTATAAATTACTATCAAAATATAATCAAATAGAGAGGAAAGTAAGTTATTGTAAACGTAAAAATAATTCATAGCAGATTTTATATTGTACGTACAAATTACTCTCCTGTCAATTCATTATGATAAACAGTTTTAGTAAAGACTCAAAAGACTGTATTGTTTATTTTTATTAATTATGAAATATATGTAAAAGACTATTTATAAATAGTAAGTTTTATCAAATACTAATCATCTCAAATCTCATGTTGCTCATTTACCGGATTAACCTTTATTGTATTTTCTATTAATGAAGACTTGGTAATCTAAACAATATTACTGTTTTTAATTAATGTCTTTTATTAAAAACCTAATTGTTAAAACGTTTAACATTTTAGTGTAAATAAATTATTGATGACTTATATGGAGTTTATGGTAGTTTCTTAAAACATAAACAAACCAGAAATAATTAGGAAAAGTAAACAAATTCTCAATATTTACTACATAAATATTTCAGCCATTGTATAGAATATTTCGAATAGATAATTATCTATTATAATAAGTTAAATATAATAGTATTATAGTAGATATATTAACCAAATATTATATATATACTTTCCAAATTGTATTATTGCTCTAAATTATAATAATGATGATTTATTGTCATTTATTTAATCATCGCAGTAACTTTACAAACTTTCAGATTATAGATTTTTAATTAGTTCGTTATGAAAAAATAAGAAACGTGGTTTAACGAAAGAGATAATAAATGTCTATTTAACTTTATAATACAAACATGTAATTCTTAAAATAAAACAAAAATGATTTATGTAATATAGTTTGTTTCGTAGCATCATAAATGAACAATGTACGATGGATCATCATTTTGGTTTCGTGTATAGGATGATAAAAATAAGAAATTTTTAAGATAAAAATGTTTTACCATTCTAGAGCAATTTAAATCAAAATGTTTAAAAAATTTACAATAATTTAATGTGAAACAAAATGCTCAATAATTAATAATTAAATAACGAAGGAAAATAAAAGAATCTTTCAAGTTAATTTTAATAAAGTCGGAAAATGAAGCGACGCATCAACATTTCCAAATAAGTTAATAGAGTAGTTTAAGAACGTGACCGAGATGTATAGATTATGGACTAGTTTGTTCATTTATTTTATCGAATTATTACGATAGCTATCAAATATTATTTTCATAAATTACTAATACATTTAAAAATGTAATCAACTTAATAGACGAAAAAATTAGAGTAAATTAAAATAATGAGTAAATAAAAGCAATAAGTTTACATTGCCAAAAAAAAACAAACATGCGTGGAAAGTTTTAGAAAATTAAATTATCGGCATATGTACAGATTTTTAGAAGAAAAAGCAAATATTTGTCTAATAAATTAGATGAAGCATTTGAAATGAATTTATCTTCAAGTATATGAAAATCAATAGTTCCAGTTTTAAACATAGAAAATGAAATATAAAAAACATAGAAAAAATATTGATAAAAATATTCACAAAAATATATATTAAAAATACATTTGAATATTGCCTCTAAATGATTTATAAAAATTCATTTTCAGACAAGTTTATTAAAAAAATAGTTAAATTAATTATAAAAAATATATAGTTTTCAATAACACAAATCATGATTATTTTATAAAAAAAAATTATATATCTTGAACAAGGATTTTTTTCCATTAAAAATTAATCAAAAATTTCCATAAAATGACTAGCTTTTGCTAATAAGAGTATTAAAGAGGAGCAACTCGTGGAAACTGATGATTCTAATCTTTTTGAAAGTACATAAAAATACATAACGGAAAATTTTTATATTATTAATATATCATTAACATATTAATATAAGTCAAATTCTAATACACTTGCTTGTAGATTCCGGTCAAAAAATCTAACGCATAATCATATCTAACGCATTATCTATGAAAAAGTAAGAATCATATAAAGCTAAATTTAAAAATTAATTATAATTAATTAAATGGATAGTGTAAATATAACGGAAAATTTATTTACAATTCAGAAAGTAAATATATATTTATTTACATATGATGAATTTACCATTAAATTTCTATGACACACGATATTATATAATTTATATACATGCGGTGATATACGATAAAAGACAAATCACCAAAAATGAAATGACATCATTACTGCAGTGAATGAAAAACAAATAAAAGCAAAGTTAAAATTTTTTATCTAAAACAAAAATATAAGTTTCAAAATTTAAATATCATCACTAGCGAATTCATATTGAAAAGAAAAAACCGCAATTAAAGATTTTATTATATTATTTTATATATTGTATACAATATATAAAATATATATACAATATCTTTGAAAAAAGAATTATCCTAATATAGTAAATTTATTAAAAATATTCTTTAATTCAGATGTGATATAATTATATGTAATGTATTTTCTTCGTTAATATTAATATGAGGCAATTATGTGAGCTGTTTTAAGACCGAATTTTTTAAATAATTAAAATGCATCTTGAGGAATGTGAAAGGAGGAAATGATAACAACCTTTAGATACTCTTGATAAAAATTTTTATCGTGTTTTTCGGTATTTTTGATATGAAAAAGGTTTAGATCTATGAATCATGTGATGTCGTAGATTTGTAAAACGTTCAAATATTTAGCGAAAATTGAAAGTAAATTCGCTTGATGTTGAGATTACGGAACAGTTAGAATTGGTTAGCTTTTGAATTGGTAACCTACAATTGTCTCTATTTCTATCTAAATTATACCTACCAATTAATATAACAAGATAAAGGATTTAAAAAATTTTGAATAATAAAATATTTTTACGCATTAGAATTCATATAAAAAATTAGTATAAATATATTAATATAATAAATGTAATATACTTTACGAAAAAATACTAATAGTTTAAATTATGGTAGAAATAACCTTAGAAGGAGAAATATTCTAAATAAAATATAGTATAAAATAACAAAAAGTGGCTTAAGTATTAGCTTAAATAAGCATTGCTTTTAACACTAATAAAAAAAAATTACTTCATATAAAATTTCATTTTACAAGATTTCGAATGATAAATAGTGGAATGTTAAAAGATATATTATATTATATTATATATTATATTATATATATTATATTATAAAATATATAAAAAATAAAATAAAAATTTAATAGGTAATTGAATTGAATTAGTATTTAATTAGCATATTAATATTTAGTTTTATAGAATGTGAAAAACTTAATTATAACTGACAAATATCAAAAACTCTTAAAAAAAAAAATTAACCTTCTCCTGTAATAGCATATGATTTTCTATGATATAATAATAAATAATGTAATAAAGAGATCCTGTATTTAATTTATATTTGATATTGTAACTTTAACGTTTATTTTTGTTGGTAAAATATTTTTTTATTTACAGAGCAGAAATTTATAAATTTTTAGAAAACACTTTCGAATATGAGATGGAAGACTTGTCATCATCCACTTGGAAATATTCGTTGGGTAAAACAATAATTGTCTACGTTAGTTTTTGATATTATTTTAGATTTGATACTATTTCGATAATATTAATACATTAATTAAAAATAAAAAGTATCTCGAATTCAGTTGATAGTATAGAATATTATTTTGACATTAATATTATTAATTTTATTACAAAGATTAGTGTTTAATCTATTGCAAAAAATATTTAATAAATAAATGTTGCATATGAAATATATGCAATATTCTTATAAAATTCTAATAATTTATTGATTAATAGAATTGTCGGATTTTCAGTTTATTAAGAGGTTTATTTATTTTTATTTTATCTATATTGAATTGATTATACATTCAGCTATAGCTATTCTATACATATTATTATACATCTTATTTATCTTTACTACATTACATGCAATTGTTATAAAATTCATAATTTATTATATGTCGTTTGTTATACTTAATAATTTTACTTTAATATACATCCAATATTTTAAATAATAGCTTCAATAAATTTATAGACATGATTGCTTATTAAATTGTTACACGATCAATAGATTTCTATATATTATGAAGAAAGCTACAATACAACGGTCAAACTGGGCGCATGTTAAACGCATTTTTATAGCGATATCTGCTCCAAGATCCATTGATTGTAATAGGCGGTATCGATGAAAATTGCTGGGGAATTTGGATACCCGCAACCACGACCCATAGACACTATACCAGCTTGTCGTTGATCAATTACTAAAGGGCCACCGGAATCACCTTGGCAGATATTTTTATTATTTTTATTAATGTATCCAACACAGATTTCACCATCCACAATTTTTCCGATAATGGTATCTTTAAAAATTAGCTGACATTTATTCCTATCCAGACTAGGTAGCTCGACAGCTTGAAGTTGATATGATGAAGTTGTTTCGGACGTCATACCCCAACCGATGACCGTCCCCATCGTACCTGGGGATATGACTTCATCGCGGTAAAATATACTGAAAATTAAATAAGTTTGCAATTAATTTTATATAGTCGAATAAACCTAACGTATTCATAGTCGAAAATTTATATATTTCTAAAGCATAAATTTTTTATAATCTCTGATTTATTATAACGCTCATAAGTTTGGATTAGTGTAAATGATAACATTGGAATATTCTTTTCTTTCCTTCTCATTCATAGTACATATAACTATAATACAATTAATAATTGCATAGCGGACATTTAAATACTACCAAAATAACATTAAGGACATACGTACGATATTGGTTGCCTTGTCTCGTCAAAATTAAAATGAGCCCATACTCTTAGTATGGCCAAGTCCTCGTTTAGTTTTTTACCATATGTAGCATTATATACTATACTATGAATACTTCCACCTTTATTCCAATAAGAGCTACCCGCACGGATATAAAGATAAGATGACGCAAAAACTATACAGTGAGCGGCAGTAAGGACGTGACTTTTCGACACAATGGTGCCGCTGCACCATTGGTTATTTCGGTGAAGTAAAGAAACTTGGAATGGATAATCTTTGATTCGCACTGCATTACCACCTGATATTTTCATCTCGAATGATGACTCACTGTAAGATGGAAGGACTGTGACGAAAAATTTAAAAATATTTTAGTTTGTAACCTTATTTAAGGTCAAATTGTAATAACCATACTACATTATCAATAGATATACCATTTTTGCAATAAAAATAATTTAAAATAATAAAAGTATTAAAACTAACTTTTAAAGTAGGTAGAATAAGTTATGGATCGTCTTACAATGGTATAATGTATATGCTCAATTTTGTTATGTTATAGGATAAAATTTTATTGGAATTGAATCAGCGAAAATTTCTTAAGTAATTTGAGAAAATATTTGCGTTAGTGAATTATTCTATTAAATGATATAAAGTACAAGAAATAGTTTTAAATATTGAAGTTCATAATTGCTATTAAAAAAAGTTACAATGCCTCAATGTGAATATTACTTGAAAAGTTAATAATTCAGTTGTTGAATACATGTTTATCTTTATCGTAATTGTATATAAAAATAATAATCACGTAATATTTAATAATCTTTAATAATATTTAATAATATTATATTAGAAAACATAAATTAAATTAAAATGTAAGAAATATAGTATATACAAATTGTTTAATTTCTATATATAGTGGAATAAGTTCTGAAAACTATTTTTTTTTAATTTAAAGCAACGAAAAGCATGCTTAGATTAAAAATAAATCTCATTTTATGATATTTCAAGTCGAGTAAAAATTGAAATAAAAAATAAGAAATATTTAAAAAATATATAACAACTTTCTAAATCAATTAATAGAGAATATAATTGAATTGGCATCCTTAATAATAATGGTTTTATAAAGTATCAGATAATAATAAATTATATTTCTAATATTACCATGACTAATAAATATTAGAGTAGTAATTAGTGAAAAGAACATCTTTAAAAAAATTTTATACTACCAAATTTGTACTCTAGTAATATTATTTTATATTGTATAAAATGAATGTAATAAAGATAGCTTGTAATCATTAGATAAAATCGTTCAAATTATTTAAGCAAACCATATTACATTGTTAACAATGATATTTATGGTTACTTATTATATTGCAAGTTCATACTTTCTACATTTTTTAATCAACCAATAAACATCATTATTTGTATTGGGCTTAAACTAGTAATTTTTATATCTTGATCATAAAAGAAATTTTATAGGAACAAAAAATCTACCGACATTTATATCATCTAGTTTACATGTGACGAATGTATTTTTAAAGTCACTATCTTTAAACTAATTTATAATTTCAGTTCAATGTTTTACTATGTATTTGAGTGCATTAAATAAAAAAAATTAAATGATTAAAATATAATTGAAATTTTGTAAGGCATGAAAATCTGATTTTTTTAAAAAGAAAATTTTAGAAACAAGAATTAGTATGATACTGCATACTGTGTTTCAGTATTTAACTATTCAATCATGATATTTAGATTTACATTAAAAACTACATATCAATATAAAGTTCAATACATATTAATATAAATAATCAATGTAAAGTTATTTATCAATATAAAGAAAAATAACTCTCGTCCTTGTTGACACAACCCCTTGATTCATATATCTTTTTTTTAAATCTTTTTCTTTTTTTCCAGAAGTTTAAAAGTATTATGGCTATTAACTCTATTTTAATTTATAATATATACTGATATAAATGTGTACGATATACATATTTGCATTAATTTAAAATAAGCACCAACAATTATTGATAATAAATTTATTGTGCAAAAGATTCTAATTTTTTTGCAATAATAAATTTTGTCATTATCAAATCATAATTTAAAGTAATAACTTTTGTAATTAATAGTGATTTTATAATTAATTAATTATGACTTTATATTAGTAATTTTTTAAATACACATGTGAAAATTAGGAAATTAAATTAAATTAAATTAATTTTAATAATTTAGATATTTGTTTAGCATAGAAAATTTATCGAATAATATATAATATAGTTTCTGTTAATTGTATTAAATACCCTACATATAGGCAATCAAAATCTTATAAATTATTAATGTAAGATCTATTTACTTTAATATTAGTTTTGTCCTCGCATTTTCGATCCACTTTGTTAATCGATGAATAAATAAAGTGTGTATTTCAAAATATTACATATAGAATATTTTTAAATAAAAAATGAATATAAGAAAAATATACATGTAAGAATGATACAAATAGAAAAGTTTGCAACTAAATTTCTTCAATATTCCGAAACTCGCGAAATAAAGTTCAATTAATTTTGGCAATCTTTACTTATTCTTAAGATTTAAATGAAAATTTAGTACCTCGGCATATTGTGACTATTAGACTTTAAGAGAATATTAAAAAGATTTTTTTATTTAAGATAATAAAATTGTAAAAAACTTTTACCAATTTTTTTTATTATATCTTTTATTTTAATTAATTTTTCTACAATAAGTTTATTATAATTGGGCTGCTGGGGCAATATTCATACACTTGATCCTTATTTACACTATTAGGTGGGGGGATTGCTGGCAAGTGGAAGAGGAAGGCGCATTAATTCAATGTCAACATACAGCGTATCTTGGGTTTTTTCTTTATTTAACTGACTACAATGAATATGATTCCAAGGTGGAGCTGGAATCTGTGAGATCCTTTCAGTATTTTTCACGTGGTGATGGCATTCACTGCTCGCAGCAGCATGAGGTGTAAATCTCTATACTTCCTTGAGTTATGTCACGTGTTGGTGACGATCTAACATCTGCCCCTTGTAGCCGTATTGTATGTTTCAACTGTGGACGTCGCACAGCCTCCTTGTAATGTCTCTGCCCTTATAGCTCTGGTTTATGTTTCAACTGTGGCCGTGGCGAGACCTTTGCGAACTGATTTCCGCCCCTTGTAGAAGTGGTGTATGATTCAACTATGGCCGTCCCGGGGCCTCCTTGTAATGTCTCTGCCCTTGTAGCCGTGGTGTATGTTTCAACTGTGGCCGTCGTGCGGCCTCCTTGTAGTGTCTCTGCCCTTGTAGCCGTTGTGTATGTTTCAACTGTGGCCGTCGTGCGGCCTCCTTGTAATGTCTTGGCCCTTGTAGCCGTGGTGTATGTTTCAACTATGGCCGTTCGCGGGGCCTTCGCGAACTTATTTCCGCCCCTTTTAGCCATGGTGTATGTTTCAGCTGTGGCCGTTCGCGGGGCTTTCGCAAACTGATTTCTGCCCCTTGTAGCCATGGTGTATATATCACCTGTGGCCGGTCGCAGAGACCTTTGCGAACTGATAAATACTTAGTAGATACGTGCTAGGGGCTGTCGCTCTTGCGCCTTTAATATATGTTTTTCCTTTTAATTAACTGCACGCTAAATTTATTTGTTTTACCTAATTTTGTGATGATCTATTTTAATATTAACCTTTGAATCACACTTAGCACCCGTGTCTACTTGAATATAGCGCTCTTAATGGTTATAATTTCTTATGGCTTCACCGTTGGCTTATTAGATTATTATTTCAGAAGTTGTCAGAATTATGTAGGTATATTACAATTACTTTACTGGTATGTGGCGGGGTTAATAACATATCTCATTCATTGAGAAAAATTACTTTAAGCAATAACCGATGAGTGAATGATTGATAAAGATACAGTGAGCAACAACTGATGACTGAGTAAATGCTAAAAGTACAGTGAGCCCAGGAGCGTGGCGGCCGCCCTTAAATATTCGCGTGGTAGCGTACAACAACGGTAAGCCGAAAGTCTTAATGACGTCAGAGCAAGGCTACAGAATATTCGAGAAGTCTAGAAGGACACTGCATTGGAAGGTTCGAGAATTTTCAGTTGTCGAGTAGTTTCAGTTGTCTATGTGGAAATATTGTAGAACGCTAAGCAATAAGGCGTAGGTTAAAAAAGAATTCAGGGAAGAAACGGGATGTAAGAAGTTTCGAGAATTCCAAGCGATGTTACTGCTCGAAAACCATAACATTCTAGGCCATTTGAAGCCAAAACATAACAAATATTCGAAAATTCCCTTCGTACTCAAGTGTTTACAGAAACATGAGCGATAGAGAGAGCGGCGATCCCCACAGTCAACGGTCTTCGAAATTGCTTTAATCCCGAATAGTATCAGTATAATTCTTTCTATGCAATGTAATTTAAATTATTATATTTATTGTTATAAAAGATTCATTGCCTTTTGCATATTACATCTTTATTGAGAAATGATTATATTTGTTAACGTTTGTAATAATAATATTAATAATAGTATTAATAAGAATGATAATAACAATAATTACAATACGTTATATTTTTTTTAATTCCCATAATCTTTAATACATATCAATGTACATAATAAGGCATAAACATTTAAAAACGAGTTTATTTTATCTCATCTTTACTAGGTGTATCAATCACATTAAATAAAATATTAGCTACACCAAATCACTAAATATTATAATCGTTTAACATATTTTGCTATCCCTTTCATTATTAATATAACATTGTTATTATTAATTTCAAGTTCTCATTACTTATTTGTTAAATTTATATACCTACAAATATATCAATAGTCATAAATTCTACACTTAGTATTTATAATTATAATTAGAATGTAGATATTTTTACTTAATTCATCGAATGGCGAATATTTGTTATTGCCGTTAAATTTATATATATATATATATATATATATTTATATATATTACAGCAATTCGAATTAGAATAATTCGAACCTTAATTTAAGTAAGTGTGCAAAACCAATTCCTCGCCTCAATACAGAGCGCGGAGAATTTTTTATTCGAGATGAATTAATTATACTCCTTACGTACTCTCATCGATTATCCCATGAAGTGAATGTCTGTGATATTGGAGTCAGCAATTACACGTATATGCATTGGAAACTAAAATGTTGCCATTCCGTTTATCTGATTACATACTCCATGGATTTAATGTTGATGTATTGATTTCGTTATGTATGCGAAGGTATTGGAACTCTATTGTTAATATAATAATACAAGTTTAAAACTTTGTGGCGTTCCAACTTATTTAAAAATATTACGTTCCTTATGTTTATACTTTATTTTGTTAATTGAACTTAAGAATAAGTTTTGATTTTGTATAAATTGTACTTATATTATGATATAAAGTAATATCTATTAGATTATCTATAAATCATTTTATATTTTTATCCATTTTATCGAAATTCAAATTAATTTTGGCAAAAAATAATACCGTGTATTTCATAGCATAAAATAATGATACATTTTCATTTTCAGTAGAAAAATTACTTGTAAGACTTGTCTAGGTGTCACATAAAATAACGAGAGGTTGTTTAGGTATTTTTTATCTAGGAAAAAAATAATTCCTGACTAAAAACCAATTTGTTCATATTTTGGTTCGGCATTCATGCCAATTGAATTACCAAATTAATATTGGCAATTGTGTATTAATTAGTAATTTAAGTTTTAAATATCTTTTTGAAGTATGATTAATTTAATTTTGGCAATTTGTTTATTTTCTGTGTAATCAATTTGTATAATTATAACTTCTGACTGTCTAATATGAGACCCTTTTTATTTACTGTTTCTTAAAATCAATCAATTATATAAGTTTTAAGATCATTCAATTCTTAATTTACTAATAATTGCATGTGTTCCATTGAAGTATATTTATAATTTATTATGCTGACATGAAAAATGAATTTCATATGATTTCATTGTATATTTACTGGATAACTTTTTTCTGGTATTATTTGTAAAACTCAATTCAAATAATAAATTATAATTAATCATATATTCTCAATTAATTCTTAAAAATGCTTTCAATTAAATGTAATTAATAATTTAAAATAAATTTGTTTATAGAATGTGCCAATAATTAATAGAGATATTAAGAAATTAATAAACAAATGATATAGTAAAAATTTTAGGTTAAAAGTATTGTAAAATGTATTTTATATTGAAGGCTGATTATATAAACATTTTATGACTAATTAAATTATTGTCTAAATAAGTATTAATATTTCAAAACGATATACTTTATAGTTATAACGTTTTAATTTTATCAGAATATGAATTTAATAAATTTCTAAAACATTTTCACCCTGTTTATTACTTTTTTCTGAATTTATTGTTCTAAATTTTTCTATACTTTATTACAAAATGAAAAAAAAATTGCTATAAAAATAATTATTAATAATTTATTATAGTAATAAATTAATCCATTTAAATGCTTTGGTTTGTATTATATAAAATAAGTGGTCACTGTTAATAATAGGTACTATCCATTTCTTAACGGGAATCAAATATAATGATACCTTAATATACCTTAAAACCAGGGTCAAGAACAAAATCTTAAAACTGAACCAAATTATTAATAAGTGATTCATAAATTTATTATGTTAGTTACAACGAAACGTAATAAATTTCTTGCGTTTTTGTTAGTAAAATTTCATTAATATAAGTTTGCCGACATTTGCAAGGCCATTCTCATCTCAATTAAGTATTCGCTATTTTATAGTTTAATCGCTTCTTTGCATTATTTATATTAGAACATATTATTCACATTCCGACATTGTAATCATGGTACTGGAGTACTTCCTTTAGTAATAATTCACACGATAATAAAAGTAATATCGATATAATGTACACATCTTTTCAGATGATGTACTTATTTGGATATATTTTGTTTGCACAATATAACGAATTAATTTAATAAAAATTAAATATAGAGAAAAATAAAAATTAATTTGAAAATTAATTAAAAATTTTTCAATAATATTGTATAATAAGAAACCATGTGTAATATTATTTAGTAGAACATAAATGAAAAATAAAGCCAATTTTTGTGTTTATTTATAGCTATTTTTAATTTACATAATGTATTTAATAGTATTATATGTTTAATTATTATAAAGCATATTCCTTTATATATATAATATATAATATACATTAATAATGGTAATATTAAATATCAATGCATATTAAATGTTATGCGTAATTTATTTAGTACGGTTCCATACAATGTTTCATAATTTCTTAGGGTATGTTTCTCATAGATTTAAAAATTCTTGGATAACATTTTAAGCTGGAGAAGTCAAAATGATTAGTTATATCACCAAAGTTATAATTCAGTGATGATGATCAGCTGATAGTCCGTTGTTTAATTGCAGTTTAATCGGGATCCTGATGAAGAGATTTTAGACAATGATATTAGCAAAACAAACTAACAACATAAGAAAATCAAGAATGTACTTGAAATAATCAGAGGCATAATAGTAAATTGTATATCCGTTGCATAGTAGAAAATGAAATTTCAAGTCTCTATATTAATTTAGTTTGTCGTTTACTAAAGTATTACTGTTGTTATTATCTATTGTAACTTAAAACAATAATGCAGAGATATATTGCTTAAATATTGAAAAATTACGATTAACTTTTAGATTTTCACCAATAGTCTTGTAGTCTTTTATCAATTTTTCTTCTATTTCAGATAATTTAAATTTCAGTTCTATTCCCAATTTATAACAAATAATATATTAAATGATATTTTTCTCGATTCTTTTATAATTATCAAAAATAATAAAACAAAATTAATATTTCTTTGAAAATTCAAAAAATTTAAAAAGTTAATATATCTTTTTAATTTAGAGTCTTTATTTAACATTTTTCTATTTATATAACAAAAATATAAAATGATATACTTATACCCAAATTTATACCTCTTTTAATTATATTTAATTCATTTTTGTATCCATAGATGCATAAATATTATTATTTACTATCTTTAAAAATAATGTTTGTGATTAGAAGGGAATTAAATTGTAATAATCATAAAGGTAACGAATGATAGTTCGTTTCTCTGACGTCACTTATTCAAAGATGCAATAACATTATTATTCTACGATTAAACTCTGATTTCGGATATCTTTTTTATTCTTGTTCGAACTTGTTAACCCTATGTTTATGAATAGCATTTAAAGAGCTTATTCAGAAAATAAATTGTTTTTATGAGTTACTTACGTCATTTTTTCGAAAATCTCTCTGCATATGTTCAATATATAATTCTTCGTCACCTTCACATCACCGATAAAATTCAAATCACATTTTTCATTGGGTTTTCTGCATCCCACATATTTTTCGTTATACATCTTTAAGGAAAACACCTACACTTTAATAATAAATTGAAATTTAACTTATTTTAAATATTTAAGTAAAGCTATGGGGTGAAATACAACTATATATCTATTATAATTATACCAATAAAAACTTTAATGTAAATTTATGATTGATATAATGTTTCATCAAAACAATGGATTAACGTTGAGTAAATATGCTTATTTATTTTGAGAACTAGATAAAATATACTAACTAAAAACCTTATGTAATTTTAATACATATTTTATTCTACAATTAAATAATAATCATTGACAAAACCACTACGACAAAATGCATTGCTTGAAATTATCGAGTCTTTGAACATTATGAATACCATAGTGATTTAATTAAAATTCAGATCATCAATGATCGGCGACGATGAAAATATTCATCCTCGCCAAAAATTTAATTTCTTGGACATTATAAAAAATTTAAATGAATTAATTTCTAGTTTCTAGTGCATTACAAAAACGACGATTTTATCTAAAATATGATAAATTGTAAATTAAGTCTTAATCAAATTTTAAAATGAAAATTTCAATTCGATTTTAATATATTTAACTTGCTGGATTGTAAGTTATCCAGTATAAAAATTATATATATGAAAATTAAACAAACTTTTAAGTATGTAACATAGCATTATTCCTTTTGAAATAACTTCATAAATATATATGTATATATATATATATATATATATATATATATGTATGTATGTATGTATTTAAAATAATAAACCTTATTTGCACTGAAATTATGAAATATTTAAAATTCTACTTTATAATTTAATAATTTTTACTAATATAATATATTTTTCTTGAAAAAAAATATTTTATATTACAATATACTTTATTTGGAAAATTACTTCATTATTTTAAATAATATATATTTTAAATTTACTAAAAATTAACGTTCGTAGTTTCGAATTTGTATGTTCTAATGTTATATTTCAATCCAGAGAGCAGGTAAACATAATCATATAAGATTGTTATTAATCTGATAGTGATATTAATCATCAACTTTGCTGCAGAACTGAAAAAAAAATGATTTGATATCACTATCATTTTAATGAAACTTCAAATTAAATTAGCTTCAATGCAAAACTCAAAATTAAATGATATAATCTCATTGTCTTTCGAAGCATGCAAGTTAGTAGTTACATGGTTGTAAGAATGGAAAAACAATTATGCAGAACTTGTACTTAGGTCGTGACAAATTACTCGACTAGTTCTAGCTCATTAATTAGTACCTCCATACGTATTGATACATACATCTGTACGGAGACATACATATGTATGGAAGGTATATATATGGAGTTACAATAATTTATTGTTATTTTTGCTTTTTCTGTAAGTGCTAAATTGATAGAAAACCATGCAACAGCTGAAATTTTATAAAATCGTATACGACATGCATAAGCGAGTTTCTCTATATACTATTAATAAATTTATTGTTTTTTAAGCATATGGTAGTAAGATTTTAAAAGCTTATGTAAACATAAGTGAAAAGTATTTTTTCAAGATGCAATATTCAAAAATACCCAAGAACTCTATATAATATATTTATTATTGGAAATTAAAGCAATGATTATTGTTTACATATACTTCAACTTACTTTTTCTGTCTACGTTTCAGTTGCTTTGATTCTGCCTTAATGTTTGACTAGATTTACGATTGTTAAGATCTTTCTTTTGTAAATAAAAACATTTTGTTTTTAAATATATGGTATCATAATATAAGAGATAGGTTAATAAAGTAGGTTAATAAATATATATAGGTTAATGTAGTTAATAATAGGTTAATTTATGTAGATACATGATGATATAAACAGTTTAAAGTATTGAACAGGAAAAAAATGACAATTTTATTATCCTCATATATAATTATTAAAAATAATCAGTAACCAATATCCTTAAACATGTATGATAAAATCATTAATCATTGTTAATTATTAACCATTATTGTACAATGAATATTATATATTGAAAGTCAAGAATTTCAAGAAAAATAATAATTGAAAATTAACTAAAACAATTTTATCATTAATTTTTAAAAATCGTAAAATGTGTTGTCAATACATAGATCTTATAATTGTAATTGTTATCATGAACTAGTTTTTTTCCATGATGATTTGAGGAACTATAATTATAAAATTTTTAGTAGTTCAGAATAAAAATCGTATTGAAAATATGCACTAGTTTTATTATACTTGTATATGTCTGTTATATATAGCCTGTTTTTTTTAATAATTTTTATTCATCTGAAAAATTTCAATAATAGTATTATATTTCAATATTATATCAATAATAATATATTTAAAAACCAATTCTTAGAAAGTCTGATTATAAAATATTGTAAAAGTATCTACATCATTAGTAAAATAAACTGAATTATAAATTATATAAATAATGGAATTTAATTCGAATGTATTGATTTCAAGAAAAAAAAGAATACTGCATAAACGTATATAATTAATCAGAGCACAACAAAAGAGGCGAATAAAGAGGTCAGGAGAAAGAATAAGCATGTTTTTGTCTTTTTTTTAATATAGTGACCACTTATTACTTGAATAAAATTTATATTGTTTATTCGCCTTTTGTTTTTCGCTTAGCAAAAGTCACTTTACCGTTTTTTTCGACAGGATGTCGTTGGTGAAAATAATCACGCAACTCATGCTCGACTCGAATTTATGAATTAGGAAGATATAAAGTACGACTTTTATAATGAGCGATACTTTTACTTTGTTAATCTATAATGAGAGAAAGTTTGTTTCTACGATTATAATAAGTAATTATGTATATTGTACGTTTTCCCATTCCTTTGTATGTGAAGAATATATAGTTTACATATCCAATTGATGATAATAAGAATAACGAATTATAATTATATTATAATTAAAAATTATATTTTAAAATTAAATTTTCAGATTATGAAAAATTTGGAGAATATAATATTTGATAATGGAACAATGAAAATCATTTATAACTTGTGAAAGAATTCTATTTATTAAATATATAAGTATTAGATTTAGATTAATTGTATATATACTTATTCAATGTTAAGCTCATAAAATGTATAAATCAAAATCATTCGCTTACACTCAAATATTACATTTAGTTTCCATTCCTATATTTTCTAAAGCAAAATAAAATTTCTTTATCTTTATATATTATTTAACTTTTCGAATATAAATAATGAAGTACTTTAAAAGTTAAAAAAAATAGTTATATGTTGGATATGTGTTTTTAAAATTTTTTATGAGTCTTCCCTGTCAGTTTGTCCATGTTATTCAATTAATATTAATTTTAAATCTAAACACTTTACAATATTTAATCAAATTATCTTTCAAATTAAATTTTTCTCCAATGTATTTATTGTAATGTTATCACAAAATAATATATTTCATATATATATATATATATATATATATATATACTCACATTGTTAAAATTTAAGTTCGTATATAAACATAATAACAATTCAGGATATTTATATATTACTTTATTAATATGTACTTTAATAAAATATTCTCATTATTATTTAATGACTATAAAGATTACTTGATAATATAAAGATATATTAATAAATAAATTTTCATCTTTAAGTTTTCTTTACATAATTTAATTCAATATATGATATTCAACTGCAGACAAAAGAAGAAAGAAGCAAGTAAGGTGAGAATATTTTTACCTATAGCGGTTTATTTAATTTAATGAGATAAAACATATTTTATTACAGATTAAAACATGTATTTTAATTTAATTTTATTTCATACAGCTCATTCAGATATTTCAAAATGTCTTGCATAGCAATAGAGATTTTGCAATCGTAAGCATCTTTAATGAATCCCACACATTCTTTGAAAAAAATTACGGTATCATCGATTTAGATAGGGTGGTTTCAATGATTACGTTTATAATATAGATTTATCTGAATTGATTTGAGGGAAATGCATTGACTCGTGTACACAATGAAAACAGTATTAAAAATGAATTATGAATTAACGAAAGATAGAGACTAAATGCCTCTTCGAGTGCATTGAATATCGATTGTTATATTGTTTGTCACTGCTATTAATGGATGCCTACTTATCGCGAACTACCACTTCCTATACCACGAGAAATAAAAAATCTCTTTTCCTTATTTACAATATATATAATATTATTTTGTTTAAATTTAAATTTAAATTTACTTGAACTTAAATTTCATATTAGTTTGTCACGCATATATGAGGCAAAGAATTTGTCTAGCTAGCATGCCTTTATAAGAAATAAAAGTAATTAATCAATCCTATTAATTCCAAATATCTAAAGTAATTACATTTATCAAATCAATAAATAAATGAATGAAAAAAAAAGCTTTTTTATGATTGCAATATAATGCACAGATTATGAGCAATTCGATGTTTTGTACTAAACTCTCTAAATTATGTTTTTAATTATTTAAGTAATAATTATTACCTACTTTTTATCATTATTTTAAGAAAATAGTAAACAAAATTATTGCTAAGATTATAATTATATAAAATATTCGAATAATAACTTGTTATAATTTGAAGTAACTTTTATTCATTATACAAATAAATGAATTAAAAAATTTTTAATAATTTCAAGAATATTAATAAAAAAAATCTAAAACGAGAATACAGCAATTCAATCATTCTCATTTATTAAATTAATTAGGATATAATTGAAAATAATTTAAAAGTATAAGAAAATTGTTATTTATTTATACTTAATTCAATAAAATAGGTTATATTCATATTTTTATATGTATAATGGTATTGAAAAATGAATTTTATTTATTATGTATATTCTTAGCCAAAAACGATTCCGAATAAAAGTGAATAGTCGATTTAAAGAGTATGAAAAACTATACAACTTATTTATGCATGACTTCGTTTATTTTTTTGATTATTTAACAAAACTTGATAGCGAATTAATCAGTTATTCAGCAAGGTCAGAAATTTGGATATTATCAAGGTTAAAAATATATTAATATTTTCATAGAATTTTATTTAGCTACAGATAGGGATAATTTGCTAAATCGGTGATTTGATATCAACTATAAATGAGAATCAATTTACTGTTTTTTTATTAATTTAAATTTTATGATGTTATCTAAACATTTATTCGTACTTGTTGAGATTGGCTATTTATAACATGCTGAACTTAAAAGTCAAAAATATAGTCGGTTGATTAAAATATCTGTTTGTTTCTGGCAATTATAGAAAAAAATTTTGATATTTTAAATACATTAAACGATTACAAAAATTTTTGAATATAATCATTCAAATTTTGTATAAAATTAATTTAGAATATTTGAGCTATATATTAGAATTTCATTGCTTAGTAATAATTTTTAAATCCGATACAATTTATCCAATACATCTTCTTAATGATCTACAAATTTTGATTTGTCTCAAGCATTCAAAATTTACTTCAAGTTTATGTTACTCTAAGTATTTATAATTTTAATCAACATTGATTTCACATGTATATGTAAACTTTTTTATTCATAGGATAAAACAGTCGTAATAAAAATTAAGTATTATGAGTTGTTGTGAAATTAAAAATTAATTGATTAAATATTTAGAATAGACTTAAGTTTAAGTAATTTATCACAAGCTATTTTATTATGAAATTAAACCTTGAAATTAAAAATTTCCGAGTATACTAGGATTTGTGAAAAAAAATTATATAAATGCTTTAGAAATTAAAAAATACAATATTTATATTTATTTAGATTTAAATAATTTCTAAGCTAAATTCTTATTTGTTGATGACCAATAGATAATAGCTAATGTTCACAAAAACAATTATATTCATTTTTAAAAAGCAAAATTGGTGCATATGTTTATCCTAAGATTAATACAAAATTATGGGTAATAACGAAACGTGTATGCTCATGTCAAGAAAAACGGTGTTTGGCTCAAGCCGTTAACATTTCACATATTTCGCCAAGGAAAAATGTGAAAACGCTGCTTTGAATTGAATAGTCAGAAACATGATACTATTGACTACATTGTGCTGAGTTGGTTATGTGTTGCCGCTGTTTTAACATCTATATTTTGTGACGAAGTTATGAAATAATTATACTCTCGTTCTTCTTTTGAAGCTACACGTGTTTTTGAGTAGAAAGAAGATATGTTTTGGAATAAAAGTTCTTCTAATTTCACGAAGGAATTGAATTTATAATCGTATAATTAATACAGTATTTATTATATACACGATTTAAGATTTTTAAACGTGTACATACATGAATGATTTTTTTTTCTTTACGATTGTTATTAACTAAATTAATTTATTAACTAAATACTCTATAAATTGTACAAAATTGAATTAGTTATAGCACACAGAAAGTGATATTTATTGCAATAATACAAATTTTATATTTCCAATATGCAATTTGCGAATATAAGCTTGTTGGGCCTATATGTTTTTTTATAAATGCTCGTAGTACTAAAATTTGTACATGCTGAAGTACCTCTTAAAACGTTTTAAAATTTAATTATTTTCCTATTAGCGCTTGCAACAAATTGCATAGCTGTTGAGTAATATCAATTGCATTGCGATAGTAGTGGTTAGCAGTATTTATTTCAGAACATCATTTTCCAATCCCTGCATGTTGTCCTATTATACTTTAAATCACCTTATTCCTCGTTCGTCCAGTGACTAAATGAGAAACATGAAAAAGAAGCAATAAAAGTGAACACGTATTTACGTTGTCATGTTTGATCCATATTATGTACAATACATGCTATTCCCCGCCCAATCTCCTCTCTCATTCTCTCTCTCTCTCTCTCTCTCTCTCTCTCTCTCTCTCTCTCTCTGACGTATAGATATGTCACGCGGATTGAGTTCACGCTTCGGTCCCTGGTGTTTAAAGCAATTGCTTGTAACCTGCCGACACGAGCGCCAGTTTACGAGTGCCGGATTTACGAGTACCTCGGCTGGCTAGTCTTTTTTGTTTTCTCTCTCACTTTCTTTCTTCCATTTCCTTTACTTCTTTCTTCATTTTATTTTTCAGTGATGGTAAGGCTACGACGCGGTGAAGCGACTGACTGATAAAATGTCGCCCTAACGAAGGTAAGCTACGTTTTCGTACCTAAGAGGCAATGGGCTGATTTTTTTAACGAGTATACCTTTCATTGCTCTTTGATATATTACGTAGATTATTCGAATGTAAAATTCTCATCGATACAAATTTTTCCTATAAATAACTCATGAAATATGAAGAAACAAATATTCACGTATTTTTTTTAAAAAATCATTGCATTATTTAATATATTTTAATATATAGATAATTCGCAAACTATTATGATATAATTATAAATATATTATAATTAGATTAGATCATTACAATTAGAAGATCAATAGAAAAATATCTATTCTAAAATATTGTATTGATTTAATTTATCGGTCATAATTTTGTACTGTATTTAGGTCATTAAGCTTTTAACCATTATAAAAATTTTTTTTTAAAACTCACGAAAAGTTTAAAAATTTAATCTACTTTAATGCATACTATTATAATAATTAAATTAGTATTTTATTTTTGTGAATTTTAGCATTCAAAATGGATCACGCCAAATTTAGTTTTCGTAAGGCATATAAATATTGGGATGCAGCTCGTGATAAAAATGTGGATAAATAACCGGGAATTGACTTTTCAGTAATGCGGCCACGTACGACATGATAGAGCGCACGTGGGCACATTTAACGGTCCCCGCGCGGATCTACACACGGGCCTGCCGACGTTCCCTTGCCTTAACGACCATCCACCGTTAACTTTTCATTACTCACTTACTCATTATGAGTAAGCGAAGCAGATCGCGCGCACTCGCAGAATATCGTGTTCTGCACAATGTGAGCGCGTGCTTATATGCTTATGTACGCCGTCGCGTATTAGCTACGGAGCTCGTGAATTACGGTGTGTTAAGTGTTACGAGTTCGATGAAAACGGTCTGAACTCGGTGTGACCCGAGATTTTTAATTGGCTATGTCTTACGGAAGTGGCATATGGAATTTGCATAGTCCATTGATAAGCAAGTTTTAAAGAGAGAAGCAAAGCCAGTGACAAAAATTTCTCATGTTGGGATACTGAATGCTTCGTAAGAAACATTTTAAGGGATTTTAAAATGTATTATCTTTAGAAAAATAATTTCACCAAATCTTCTGGTTTGATGAACAATTCACTACTCTAAATTGTTAATGAGGATATTTAATAAGTTGATATGCAATTGCAGCTTAAATTTATACAAATTGTATATCGAATACAACAGAGTGGAAAGTCAATTTAGCGTACAATATACATTTTCGACAGATTAATATTTAACCTTTTTTCAGACGATGAATATTTTGATATTTAAATACCAATAATTTCTATGATCACTCTAAAAGTATTTTTACAGATAGTGATAATCGTTAAATATGAATAATGAAAATTTCATTATATTCAATTATTTACAATAATGTACAATTTCATACTTTTATAAAAAATAACGATAAGTTAATAATAAATTAAGTTATACAAATGATAAAATTTTGATAAGCTTCAAATAATAAGAAATAATATTCTAAAAGCAACACTTAAGTTCCTGTCAAATAAACATAAGAAGTCATACTTGATTACACAAAATAGAGTTCTTTAGTAAACTGATTATTTATTTTAATTTAAAATATGTTTAAAACAGCACCAAATAATAAACAAAAATGCTTCAATCTAAATATCGTATCTTTATCTGTCTAAGGACCTTGCACGTACGTTCTTCAGCATCAAGTTTAATTCGCTTTAATATTGTATAATATGTACTAAGATTCTGGATAAATTTTAGACAGAATTAAGCATAATGATTAAATATCGAAATACAAAAATCGATTATCATGCTACTATGAACTATTAATATTACCTTTAACATTATTCTTTTTACATCTTAATATCGTACTTACATTCCTATTACTTCATAATTATATATAGAAGATTTTTATTAGTTCCATACGATTTCAATTTTTGCAGAATTAGATAAAATTTGGCAGTTATTTACTAAACTTTTTTCGTGATATATATTCAATACTTAAACTAGTTATTTATGTCTTTGGGTAATTTTTCAGATATTTCTTAATGTATACTAAGTACATTGTATCAAATACATATAAAATACAAATATTAAAATCGAATCACTGAATAATTTTATTATGATTTTATGGATACAGACAATACACTCACACGAATCGGTAATGTTAATACACAATGCCATATTATATATATTATAATATATATTTATGTTATTGAGGACATACTATTAATTAAATGTTTATTGTCTTTATTTATATTCCATATATAGATATCTCATCTTCTGCAAAGGTTGATAAAAGTTTTTTTTAGTGTCCGGTAATAAATAAGGTTAATAACATTATTTGCTTAGTAGTATCGGACTGTAAATACTTACATAAGTCAAAGTTATTGACATCGATAAAGTTGCGTGATTTTTTTGATGTTACGCAAAATATCCCCGCAAGTATATCATTATAATGCACCAATGTTAATGTGCATCGTTGCATGATGTATTCCTATCGCTATAACATACAGTAATTATTTTTACTTGTTCATTAACTTAATAATTATTAATACTTGTATGTAAAAATATTACAATTCAATGCAAAGCCTATTGTGATTTATATAAATAAATATGTACATAGAATTTAAACAAATATTACTCTATCTATAAATTTGAATACATGTATTATTACTTGTAATGGGTGTTTTATATCATATAAATTTTTTTAATGTTTGTAAAGATATTGAACTATTTATTATATAAATAAAATTTTGACCTATAATTTTTACGATAGAACTTAATAACATTAATTATTAGGAGACATATATTCATAAAAGAATTTTTTTTACCTCTTTTCCATTTATTGAAACAGAAATTAAATAATAATTTCAATTAACAAAATTATTGATACTAACATATTCATTAAAATTATCTGTATTTTATATTGTATAATATATTTTTTAAAATTCCTTATACCATTTATAATATGCTTAGTCTTGGATAATACTTGCAAGGAATAAACTATGTTATAAATTATGTAATATAATTAGTCATAAATATAGGTCATACCTAAATTCTAAATAATATTTATATATTTATTGCTTAGAATATATTGTTATTAAAATTAATCAATACATTCATTCCTTGAAGATGGATGGAAAATTATTTATAGGGATAAATATTGTTTTACTATTTAAATACGCTTCTAAAAAAACCAATTAATTAACATTTTTCTGAAATATGCAAAGCTTTATGGAAATATTTCGGAAATGCTATAATGATATAATGCTTCAAATGCTATAAGAACGAATAAATATGATTGGTGAAAACATTTTATGTAATTTTTGTCTTACAATGCCTTTTAATAAATTAATAATGCAACAAAAATATTTTGAAATCAATAAACAATAAATTTTTCATGGAAAAATATACTATGTCGGCACATTAGTAATACTCACAAATTTGTTATATAATTATTAGATACTTTTATAAGTATTTTAGAAAAAATACTCATCAATCCCACAAATGTATTACATTTTTATAGTAGACTAAAGCTTCCATTAATATAATAAGATATTGACTGAAATTGTTAATTCTATTTGGAAATATATTGTAAATACTTTTCTTTGACTAAATAAAGAATAATATTAACAAATGCGTAAATTAGAATATGTTTAAATAATTTTTTTAAATCATTGCGAATTATTGATAATTTTAATATGCATTATTTATTCTATTTATATTTTTTAGTTACTCTATTATTTAAAAAATTGTTATTTTTATTAATTCATGGATAGCTCAATTATTTATATGAGTACATTTATAAAGTTATAGAAGATTAGTTGACTAAGATATAAGGATATATTTATAAGATCAATTATTTCAGACTTTTTTCCTTAACATGATGAAATATTTAGATTACAGGATGTATTTTATATTTTTATGATTTTATAATTTTATAATGTTACGTTATGATTTAAGATTGTTCAAAAATATTATATTGATGTGTGTAAAAATAATTTTTATCTGAAATGCGAATTAAATATTTAATACTTGAAACAACATAAATATGAAGAATAATTTCTTGGTTTTATGAGATAATCACGAGCATACAATTGACCATGAAATCTGAAATACGAATGTACTTTATTATTATTATTTCTATGATGATTTATTTAAAAGCTATTAATCTTATACATAATAATTTGTATGAAAAATTTAATCAATTGATTTATAATTAATCTTAACCCCTATAAGTAAAACTATAAAGCATAATTTTAAATACTATTACCATTTACATTTTAAACGAATACCATTTTAATAATATTTAATATTTATTATAATATATTAATATGTTATATTTAATTTATTCCGTACTAATTACATGAAACATTATTATAAATTATTATATTATTTGTATGAAATAATTTTTTATAAAATACTCTTGTGTTATATATTATAATACACAATTTCACTAAATTTATGACATATCTTTATACCTTATCCATTTAATATTATTAGTCTATCATTATTATATATTACTGAACAGAATATTTTTCTTGATTATTATGGAAATCATATAATACCATATAGCAGATTATGACTTGACAAACGATGCAATGAAATTTTACATTATATCAGAAGACATGACATTACACATGTACACATCTTCGAATGTAAAAAGAGAACAATGAGCCTTGACATGGTTAGTCAAATGTTATCGCCTGAAAATCTAAATGGAAAATATAAGGATAATACATTAAAAAGTGTCCCAATGTATGTATTTGTTTTATAATGAAAGTGAAAGTGTCGGTGAAGCGGCTGAATAATAAAGAGCGACTTTATGAGACATGCATTTAACTCATCGTGCAAACGTCGCGGTCTCGTTTTTGCCAGGAAGCACAACCCTGAGCGAAAGTTCATTTCTTCAGGTTTGCCAGATTTAATACCTTCGTTGCCGACACTTTCACCCACAAGATTGAGGGACTTCGTCTCGGTCCTGAGTCATTGTTTAACACGTTTGAGGTACCAACTATTAAGCGTCTTTTATTCTCTCTTTTATTGTCAATGGCCATATAGACTCAGGGTGGCTTAGCCTTGGATGTTCAAGTGCACGCAATCGCATAAAGAATAGTGAGGTCTATCTGTCTTTTAGCTCTTCTATTGTTTGATTTTAGTATATCGGTGATCACTAGCCACCATGTGCATTGAAGCAATTATTTAATTGTTATATTGCTTTGAAGATAATCAGGCAAGTTTAACGAATTTTATATTTGCCTTCTAGGTAATAGTAAAATCTAATTTCATTGAAAGTGTGTTAAATTATAAAGACCTTCGTATTGTAATGTATAGATTTTTATTTAATTATCTGCGTTTTCTTAGATAATGAAAATTTAATACATCTATACACATATGTAAATAAAATTAAAAATTTGTATAAATTAATCACATTTCGTTTGCAATAAAATATCGAACATATATAGATTTGAGTACTCTTCCCGTAACTTATAAATAAAATTTCATTAAATATAAGTAAATTTTTCAATCTATTAAATTATATATTACTAGTTTTATTTATTTATTACAGACTTAAAGAAAAAAAATGGATTTTCTAATTCATGAGAAAGGAGTTATAATTGCAGTGTAGAGTTATATTTTTTATTCATAATCTCTACATAAAGTACATAAAATTTGAGTACAGAGATATATCGTTAAATATTAAAATTTCGTTTAAAATAAACTTCATTATCAAACAATTTAAAAATGTTTGTTGAGTTCATGAATTTGTTATCAATCCGATTAATAAATATAAATATATTATAAAATATTGCATTATATATTATTATAATTTTATATTATTATATTATACATATTATTGAAGTAATTTAGGAACATTTTTTATGTATCATGGCTATTACAGTAGATTTGTATAAATATATATGCAAATAGATTTTAAATTATTTTATCTCCATAGAATTATTTAGTACTGTTATATAAGTTCTATGTAATTTTTGCAACTCTAGCAAAATGTACTGTGATCAATTGTCCGTTAATAAATTATTAAGAATAAATTATTCAAGTACATAGTATATCACTGTACAATCGTAATTTTTAATAATAAACTTTAGTAGAATCGTAAATATATAACATTTAAGACAAGAAGGTCACAGCAAATTACAGTTTCAACGTGTCGAAATATATGTTTACATTTCAAAATTAAAACAACAATATTCATTTCCTTTATCAAAAGTATAATAATTTAGAAAACAATATTCATAAAAATTAAATTACAATCAAATAGATTTGTTATGTATATTATATAATTTAAGTTAAATTTACTTACTATTAAAATGTAAAATTGAATTTTTTAAAAATATGTTTATTATATAAGATTATATTTAAATAAATAATAATTCAACGAAATTATATGATTTTGATCTGACCATTTTAAGTAATTATTTGTACTTTCATTGGCACAGACGCAACTTAAAATTTCTGTCCTTATTTCCATAGTGGATTGGAATTTGTCGTAAAAATACTTTGAAATATGATACTTTTAAAAAAATTGTATAATTTACACAGTAAATTTTATGAATCTTACCTAACTACTGATAGAAATTAACTGCTAAATTTCTTTGATTGATTCTAGACTTTCTCTCGTTTATGCATACACCATTTACATTTCCGGCAGCGACTCATAATATTTAGTTTCTTGGAATTGGTTCAGTAAGGGCATCAAGATACGTGAATCCAGAGAGGAATCTATTTTTGGCTGGAGACTGAAACAATCAGATAATGCATACGACGTCGATATTTTTAGAGAGTTAGACGAGAGCAGTGGATTAACATTCTTGCTTTGTATGACTTGTAATATATATTATTGGACTAATGAGAGTTTCTAATGTTCTACGATTATTTTGTTTTAACAGAGTGTAGGTAGATACTTCTCTGTGACGACATAAATTAAATTAATTATTTTATAATACATTTAGTAAGCCATTGATGCAAGATTCATTTTAAATCCATTGATAAATAGATTTAATAAGATAGATAATTATTTTTATAAATTTAATTGATTTTAAATAGCTAAAATTGATTCTGTAAATGTTTAATGAAATAACAAATTTTCTTAAATGTTCAAATATAAAATTAGAAATTAAAGTTAAGTAAATAATTATTTAGTTATTGAGAGTTCCAATCTGTAGTCATAACTTTTATATGGAATACAAATTAACTAGTACAATAGATTAAAGATATATTTTAGGTTGTGATCTTTCATATGATATATAGTTATGTTACAAAAAGCATATGATAACTAGTAATTTATTTAAATTATATGATATATTATATAACTTATATATATATATATATATAAATAATATAAATATATAAATATATATATAAATATATATATATATATATATATATATATAT
>NW_011948441.1:1005646-1025175 GCF_000503995.2 Ceratosolen solmsi marchali
ATAGCATTTTTAAATTAGTACTCGATAATAATAAAATATTAATGTTTGTATACTACAAAGATAAATGCAGTAAATTAAAAATAAAATTATTACTATCTATGCTATATTCTATGAATTTTAACAATTTTTAATCGCTCAATTAATTCGCAAAAATCTTCCGAATAATAACGATATTTTATTTATGAGATTAGCTACATTTTTAAAATATGTGTTTACCTTGTCGATTCAATCATACAAAGAAGTCATATTAAACACTGTTCTATTCAAAAGTATTACTAATTAATAATCATCGAAGTAAAAATATAAAATGGTATTGATTTTTTAAATCAGTGTTTAAAAACGTCTAATGTTGTCTAATGCATTTAAATTCATACATATACTTGTGAATAGAAGAGATTGGTTAAGAACAACACGGTAGAATTGCTGAGACATATTACTAACTAACCGCATTGGTAATTACTATTTTTTTGAAAAATATGCACTATGAAAACCGATTGAATAGATTAAATAATAAGGTAGAAACAATTACAATGCAATTTATATGCCATGGCTATCTAATATCGTGCGAGCAATGTTTCCCCCAGTCCCTTCTCCTGAAATCCTCCTAAAATTATATAAATAAGCTAACAGTCGTAAGAATTTGATTGACAAGCGCAACTAATGTTACAGAATCTCACGCCCTCCACGATGACTGTGCGACTTGGTCCGTTATTATTGTTATCGCGCTGTGAGGAATGTAATTTAAGTGCTTTTGATGACACTACGATGATTGATGAAAACCGTTGAGAAACGGGATCATGTCTTCTTTAATAAGTTATATAAGAAATTATTGCTATATGTGCATTGCTGCATCGGCTATTTTCATACATAATACTGAGATAGAAATCAGCAAAGTGCAGAATATATTTTTCAGATTCGAGGTCTAAATTGATAGATCTTAATGGATTCTTTTTATGCCTTGCTTATATTGATATTTATTGATCAGTCATGCAGTATTAAAAATGTCCATTATAAAATCTGTATATTCAATATTTTTTTATTGGTTTTCTATTTTTCTTAAAAATTGATTAAATAAATCGAATGAAAGTAGAAGTAAGGAATCTAAAAACATTTATTGAATAATTAAAATGATTCAATCACTTTCATAAAAAGTAGTATTATAGAAATATTAAATTTAATTATCAAATATATAATTTTCAATATCAGTTATTACATGACAGTTAAGCTTTTCATCCATTTAAAATTATAAGTTTTTACCTTAAAGGTATTCTGAATTAGATTTTGTAGCATCGATAATTTTGCATTACAATTAAATCAATAGCTTTAATAGATTTTCAAAATTCTTTAAAAATAACTATTTATAAAATACTTATAAATATATAAAATTACTGCGTATATATATGATAAAAAATTATTTATTTATATAAAAATCAATAAAAAATACTATTTTAAACGGAATCTATAAAAACATCAATAGGGTAATTATTTTTATTTACCTTCCTTATTATATTCTTTTCATTATTACAATTATTCAATTAAATTAACTTGTATCTAAAACTTGTATCTGTAACTTGATGAATTGTACTTCAAACTTTTTCGATTATATTATTATACGCATACTTTGTAAAATGAAATATATATAATATTATGAGCAGAAAGTTCATTGCTTACTATAATAAATATAATATAATTAATTAATTTTTTTATCAAATTAAAATCTTAAATCAGATAGCTGATTAAAGTAGAGAAAATATCGCATTTTACAAGGAATTTAAAATCAGATATTTATCTCTAATAATTTTAAGATATTTCACTTGTTTCAAGATAAGTGATCATTATGTAATTATATAGAATTGATTAATTAAAATTTATAGAACTCATGAAAAACATTAAATACTTTAAAAGCGTTTCAAATAAATTTGTAAATTTATATATCAATATAATACTAAGAGTATAATTTATATATAATGCAGTCTTAAATTTATAATAACAAATTACTTTATTTATATTATTTATGTTAATGTATAGAGTTCGATGAAATATTTTAAATGTATTTCACGTCAAATTGTTCCTTCATTCTACTGGATATTACTGAAAAATAATTAAATGAAAAAAATTAATATTTATTTTATGGCTTAAAATGGATAATATCGTAAAATCTGTTTAAAAAAACATATATTTGATACATATATTTCTTAAGCAATTATCAATAAACTTTAAAAAGCAGCATATGTCAATGTATAATATTTCATAAAAAACTTTAACATGTAATAAGTTTTGTTAAAATTATATGCTTAACACTTTAAAATTTTAATTTTGTTTTTTAAAATGTTTATATAAAACATCTTTTTAAACAAATTATACTATTGTTATATTTCTTGGAACTCATCGAATAGAAGAACATTGTTATAATTATTCTTATATAATTTTATAATAGTATCAGAAAATAATATCAAAATGTAATAATTAAATTTTTTATTCTGTATTATAGATTGTAATTAATTATCGATACCTAATAAAAATGCTTTTATTGATACATACATATTTATTTATTTATATAAATTTTATGATATATTTAAATAAAGATTATTTTTACGGTAATATTTATTTCTGTTCATAACTATATAACATTTTAATTTAGTTTTTTAAATAGTATTAGTAATTATTAAAGTGTACAACAAATTTTTTTATTTTGCAATATCTATATTGTTACACTTAGTGAAAAATGATCAAAGCTTGATTTAAGAAATATTTTGCATCCATATTGTTCAAAATTTCTGTAGCTAATTCATTATATGATTCTTAATTAATATGTTTAATATAAAAAAGATGTCTAATCAGCAAGTATCTTTATAAAGTGTATAATGAGCGCTGATAAATTGCAGATAGCATTAAGTTTCGATGTTTCGATGCTAATAACAATTAAAGATTTGCTAAAAATATTATTTGATTCGCAGATAGTTTTAATACATTCAAATAAACGATCGAACATTTAAACATGTTTTGGATGATTAGAGCTTTATATTTTATTAATGTGATTTAAATATCAGAGACCAATTTTTTGTAGAAACTAGTATGTAATTGATTTACATTTATTTTTATATGTTACATTTCAATTATATAGTAAACAATTAACGGAAATGAAAAGGTAAACTTTCTATAACTTGCAAAATCATCAAATTCAATAATAACCGTCTTAAAAAATATATTATAGTTTTTAATGTTGATGACTGGACTTCAATAAATACTTATCTAAAAATAAGTTTAGGTATCGGAAAGGAAAATAATTGACTTATTAATAGGATATTATAATTCTTGTTATGTAGTAAAAGAACTATTCATTTATTATAGTACCGCAACAGTACCGCAAAATGAATAAATAATTGCTTGAACAATCTTGTCTTTATCAATATATATAATATAGTATATGATCTGATATAACGACGTATACTTTATTCATTATAAATAATCTATTCATTTTAATATTTAATTCTGAGCTTATAATAAATTCGCATATAATTCAAGTTAGTCATCTGCAATAATTATATAATAAAGTTCATAGTGAAATATTTTATTGGTAGTTAAACATAAATATCGTTTTAATTTAAACTTGTATTTTATCATAACACAGATAAAGCAACATTCAAGTAACGCATATCTCTACTTTAGTACGAAGTTGTAATTTATTTGGTTGCTGTAGACCAATCCCATGCAATATGGTTCGATTGTAACTGATTTCAGTATGCATTTGTGATGGTAAGCCTTCACTCTCCGTACATCGCGGTGACGCCATTTTTCACAAGATTGCGCATAACATCGCATTGGTATAAGAATAAATGGATTTTCTCAGCGAAAAAGAGGAGTTACGTGTTCATACATCACTCTTTACGAATCATCTTTTTCTTTTCGATCGAAGAAAGTATTGTAAGTACAGCAGGCTCATTCGGCGGCTTTCTCGGCTCTAACGATTAATCAATAATAAAAGAGGAATATAAATTCTGATTTGTGCCGAAGGCTCTGTCTTAGAACAATAACATAGATTTTTTGTTAATTTTACAATATTTCATGTGCTTAGATAAATGCTCTTGAATAATTCAATATAGTAATAATTTATTTATTGTCTCATTATTAATAATTAAAGTTTGAAATATAAATTTAATAATCTAAAAAATTCAGGTATTGTCTTGTATAATTCATTACTCAATTCAATAAAGAAAAAAATTATAAACATAATCATAATTATAAATATTATTAAACGATAATTATTAAAAAAATCGAATTAACATTAAAATATTCTCAATTAATAAAAATAGATTTTAATTATATATATGCAATGTAACATTTACATTTGTTTAAGAAATTATTAAATCAATATAGTATGTGCGATGACTATTAAAGTATCAATAAAATAATAACTTCCTCCGAAGACTATATAATTCATACTTTATAAGTAATTTAAATTCCCAATACAATAAAATAATTTGGAACAATTGAATTCTCTTTAATATTCTGCCCACATGGAAATCAACATTTTGTATACAGTAAAAGAATAATATTATTCCCGATTCCTTTAATAAATGTGATATTATTTATAACAACGCCACTCTGAGAAATATTTATAAATACCTATACTGGAATTTTAAATTACGATTTTCAATGAAAAAATATTTACATATAGCCACACTTCCATATATCGAAAATATGTCCCTGTGACATGCAGAGGCACGTTTTCACTATTTCACTTGTCTCCTGTAACTGCAATAATTTTATCTATGAGTCGTTTCACGCTCCAGGCCACGAATCAACACCTAGTAAATCACGATACGAATGACATCTACTTTCACTACTACTGCTATTTTTCCAATCAATACCTTCTTTATCGCTACTTTTTCCGGATTTATATGAATTTTATTTGACACAGTTCATATTCAACAATGATATATTTTAGATGATAATATATTTGAATCGAAGTAATTATTTTTGTTTACACATATTTGATATTTCAGATACTAAAATAAATATAAAAATGGAAATATTTAAATGTAGATATATAAATTAAATTTTCTACATTTTTTTCTATCATTATAATACATATAAGAATATTAATATTTATATATATACAGAAATATTTAAGTAATTCATCATATTTTAAAAAGAGACTTTATTTATATCAAGATAATAGTGATATTAACAAATTCAAATGCATCAAGTGGGTATAATAAATCTACATAAATTATAGTAGTGTGATTCCTATCAACTATGAATTATAAGCGTAATCTATCTGTTTTCATTCTATCAAATTTAATTTCTTTATTAAAAAAGTAAGCGAATAAGAAGTAATCGTAAGATCCAGTGTAAAGAAGCGGATCTTTATCTTTATGATTCATTTTGATTTATAAATCGTTCAATTATACTTGTTTCTCTCCCTTTTTCTCTCTCTAGTAATATTTTATATCATAATAATTCTTGTATTAATTTTCGAATGATTCCGGTCATATTAACCGAGATATTATCAGTCGCATTTTATATAAAGATGCATGAATCCCGAATATTGTATATCGTATTATGATGGAAATTATATAATCGATACACATATTCCTTAATAATTTGTAATAATTTGGTATTATCAATCAATACATGTATTATATAAGAAGTTTAATATTTATACAATTTTATAATTTAAGTACTGATAAGATTGTACATCAATTTATAACAAAATTCACAATTTGTGTTTGACAATTGTACTTTTTATTAATAAAAAAATCGCCCATGATTGAGCACCAATGAATGATATTAAACTAATCACTGTCCTTTATATAAAGAAGCAAATTTTCGCCTACAATTCGACACTTCACTCGGCTATAATTATGCACACAGCTTCACTACATCAGTGCATACAATGAATTATTGTTACTCCAATCATTTTATAGGAGCTTTTAATATTTCTTTCACGTTTGCTTACCAAATGTGGCTCCTTGAGAAGCTTGATGGAGCAGTTTACGTAAGCCTTTCCTACTGTACAGCGCTGATTTCTTATTTTTATCTTATAGTAGCTCTCGCTCGCAATTTTGTTTTCTACCAATTTTGATTTTGTATCTCTATTGTTAACTCAGAATTTTATTAACAATTGCTTTTCATAATTTTATATTATTTTTACTTATTTATAAAATTATTTAAATTGTTTAATATTTAAATTCCTTAATTCTCAATATCGTTTAAGAAATAATTGAAACTTAAACCACTCACTATTATATAATAACATAACTTTAGTTCAAAATAAAATTAACGTATCAAATATAGATTAGATTTAGACTATCAATACGATTTTCCAGTTGTCATTCTTGTATTTACAAATTTAAAAAATATCGTCTACATAAAACAAATACTTTTTAAAACGATCGTAAAATAATTCGACTTTCAACAAATATATATTAAAGTTGAAATTTAAATAAGAATAGTATTTAAAAATTTAAGAAAACAATCAGATTTCTTATGTATAATAAAATTTAATAGAAATTACCGAATATTTAGATATGAGTATTGAATTTAAGTAAATACGTCAATTATTTTACTACTTACTTATTATTTATTACTTTATTATTTACGTCACTTTACAAATTTCAATTCCTAATTTGAATTCTCATTAAAGATGAACTTTTTAATTCAAGAATTCACAAAATTTAAACAAATTTTTATTAAAAAGTAAAACCCCTTTCTTTTTTTATTATGAATCTACTCTTAATAGTTAACACGCTTGTCCTAAACTACAGATCACGCGCGAAAATCATACAGTAAATTTGTTTGAATAATTTTTCTCGTGGTAGCCAGAAGTACATGTCAAGCATTATCAACGTACAGATTTCAACGAACAATCGAAAAACGAAAGTTCCTTGGTGCTACTCCTGTTTCTCCGTCCTCTGTTTCCAACGCCGATGCTCACCAGTGTCTTATCCGCATGTAATCAGCGAGACCACGATTTTATTGCCACGAATGACGCTTACGTGGGTATACAACTTACGCTCTCTTCGAGTAGATTTTTCAACGACTATTCTTCTTAATAGTTGAACACGAGAGAGTAAGGAAGGCTGGTATCTTACCGAATGAGATCTCTTCGCTTTGATCGATATTTAAAATTGTAACATGTAAAAATTCGGCTATTCCTTATTCTTGCATTGATATTACAAGTTTAGTATAAAAGCATATAGTGAAGTATAGACAATTATTAGTGCATTGTTCTTTATTCATTGGGATAGTATAAAAAGAGTTGTATAAAAATTGTTTAATAATTTACATAATTTAAACATTTATTTTATTTCTTTTAATAAGCATAACAGCATCCCATTTATTTAGTCATTTTTATAATGTTTCTATCAAATATATATGTATATATATATATATATATATATATATATATATATATTTGATATATTCCATAATTGACAATACAATGAATATAATTATTTATATTAATAATCTAATATTCTCAATACTCAAATGAAAAGTAATCGTACGATTTATTCTATAAAATTAATATACAGACGTGAAACTAACTGAATACTATGTTATCTATTTTATGTAAATTATTTAAATACGTTAATATATATCCATGTGATTATTTTATAAATATGGATATTTATCACTAATATGCTAATTAAGAGATTGATTTTAGAATAAATAGAAGAATAAATTTAAGTTTTTTTCGTTTATTAATATCAGGGATCAAATATATTGGTGTAAATTGAAAGGAAATATTAAAAAAATGATTTTACGAAGCAATAAAACCTGCGTATGAAGGGTTCGCACTCTGTCCGCTTTTTCGTCCTTAACTTATGAACCAATCATGTAACTTTTTATCTCGTATTTGATACTTCCGGGTTCACTGGCTTCTTTTACAAACACGCATATAGATAAAAGTTTCGAACTGTCGCGTAATAAAATTTACGACGAAAAACATCAAGATTTTTTGTGCGCATACGTGGCCCACCATTTTTATTTTCTTCTGTACAATTTAAAAGTGAAGCCAAAATAAGGATGATACAAAATGCACTTAAGCGTGCGCAATTATAACGCATTCTTATTATCACATTTACGACTTCCGGTAAATGCAACAACTCTCTTGACGGCCTGTAAAACAATGTTTCTCTAATTGCGATACGTATCTCGTGAAGAGCAAAGGAAAAAATTAATAAACAAAGGAATAAACATGCTGCGAGAGAGGCAAAGGAAAAAACAATAACTTGCACAAGTACCCCCCACTGTTAAGGTTGAAGCTGTCTGAAGCTGGACTCGACCCACTTTTACTCGAGTGTATAGAACCGACAATTTAACCTCTTTCACGTGAGTATTTGAGTTGTGCGAATCCTGATCAGCAGTTAAATCAATCAACACGGAGAATCGATGATTAGAAAGTGCCGAGGATATAAACACAATTATTCTACATGTCATTCCGATTTATGTTTTTCATTTTATATTCAAAGATCAAAAAATTGCTTCTGATTTGGTCCTTAAATAATACTAACGGATTCAAGTATTTAGAAAACAATCTCCTTTCTATTTTAAAGATTGATATATGCAAAACAATATTAGATATTTATTTAAAATATATTTTTTTAGTCAATAAAAAAATATAATTAAAAAAAAACATATTATTTTTTATCAAACAAATACCTCATGATTATAAAATTAATTAAAATAGAATTAAGTTAATGTATTATATGAATTTAACAATATGGTATGTTCAAGAATCAATATTCAATATACATATATTTTTTTTATTTACGAAAGTTCTTTAAGTTTTACATCGTTTGATTTATGATACATAAAGTCATAATTTCAACATATAATAAAATCAAAGTATTATTGTAGTAAAATAATTTATTCAAATATAGAATGAGCCTTTTGTAGATAATAGTCTTTAAATGTAATATCAGTAATAAATTAATGAAAATAATTCTATTTAATCATTGAACTGTAGATAAATTGAATATATTTTCTGTGGTTAAATTTTTATAATTATGAAAATAAATAGTAAAATTCAAGTATTATCTCTTACAGTGTTATTGTGTTCACATTTTTGCATTTAATTTATGGTATATTTTATTAATTATATTTTAATAATTTAAATAAAAATTCATAAAAATCATACTTGTATTACAATATATAAAATAGTTAATACAAATATTCGAAATTCTTGTTATATAAAAAAGGTTAAATATTATAAAAAGATTGTTATATAATAGTTTTCATTCAAACAATAACTTCGCTATCATTTGTTTCTATATAAAACCAGATATTAAATAGATATAAACTAATACATTTTAGATCTATTATATTAATTATAACTTCCTAATCAATTAACTTGCTCTTAAATCACGTGAATAATTATTTTAATGAAGTAAAAGATTTCTATAACTATTTTTTATAAATTTTATAATTCTATGCAAATATACTGATTATCATTCTTGTTACATATTTATGATTGAATTTATTTTTAGTTACTCTATTCCTTCCCTTTACCTTAATTTGATTCACTCATTAATTTTATATAATTTATAATTCTTATAATTCGAGTAAATGAATGATATTACGGAAAATAATCGAAATTATTACTTTTAACATATTATTTTTAAACTAAAATTATGTCTTTCTATTACGTTTTGAAAATTTATATTTAATAACTAATACTTATAGAAATTAAACATAAATTATTATACTTATTCAATTTACATTTACATATTAATAACGATGAAATCTTATGTCCACTTTTATGATTTCTGATTTGAAAAACTGTGCTTTATATAATGTGATTAATTTTATAGTTTAGGGTATTATTCAATATACGAATACTATTGTCAGTTAATTAATTACATATTTAATTAATCATAATATACCTTTGACATATTAGAACCGTGGTTGAGACTGAATAGTAAAATTCTTTCCGACAGTCTATTTTAAAATATCCAAAAAAATATATAAAAAAATTAATCTGAATAAATCTGAAAATTTTTTTCTGTTTGATTCTTAAACATCGAGTATTAATGATTTTTCATTTTTATTCTGATAATACGATTCTAAACTCTAATGGTAATGAATAAAATAGGACTCGAGAGTTTTAAATCATGTCCATCCACAATGAAAAGGTAAATAAAAAGCGCTCTATTATAATTGTTAAAGGTTTTAATCTTAATCCAATTCGCTTCTTTTATTGAAATAAAATAAACAGATAAATAGACCAGGATAAAAGGCAGTTATAATGAACAGTATGCTGTGACGGTAACAATGAGATCTTAATTAATACTGTATCATACCAAACTACAAGTCAATTACATTTCGATTAATAAACGAGGTTGACAAGAGCACAGGAAGTAAAGGATTAGTAGAACTCCAAATTATTGTGAAATATGAAAAGTATTGATAAATAACTTTTATCGGTGCAACACGCAGTTATGATGAAAAAATTGGATTACGCATTATTGAACCGTTCGTGAATTTATTTGGTTATATATATATTGATTATGTTCATTTATTTATCTAATAGTGTTTGAATAATATTCAATTTTCGGTTTAATTCTTTAATCTTTTGTTATTTGTCAAGATTATTCTGCGAATTGTGTAAAGTAATTTTTAATTCAAAATTTAATTCAAAATAAAAACTAGGTACTTTTTATTAAAAGAATCTAAATATAAGAAGTAAATATTCTATTAATAAATTATTATTTTTGTAATAACTGATCAATTATAGATCATGATAACTACATAATAATTTTAAAGTAGTTTAAAATATTTTAAATCTATTTCTTATTGCGAAGAAGCTTATACTTATATAAAACTCGGTACCAATGATAGTAATTTGTATTTGTAAATTAGCCATTAAAGATATTTTTAATACTCGTATGTATATTGTTTAAAACCAAGATTTTGTTTGATTTATGTAAAATATATGTTACACTGTCTTCATTTATTTAATATTATAATAACGACTAATAATAATATTGTAATTATTAATATTAAAAAAATTCATAATAATTGGCTAATTAATGTATAGCGTATAGTATTGTGTACGTTTAAAAGTTTTCAAATCGTTTTATAATTTCCTTATAAATTTGAATTTCTGTATATAAACATTGTATTATGTTTTAAGTACTCATACATCGAATAGATAATTAAAATAATTAAAATTTTATAGTTTCCTTATTTATATAATAAAGAAAAGTTCTTATATGTATTAAAAAATTACAAATATATATATATATATATATCGTAAAAGAAAAGTGACAGTTTTCTTGATAGCAGTTTTATTAAAATTATACTTATTAAAAATCAGTCAGGAGATATTAACGTGATAATTTATGAAATACTCGTAGTAAACGCATTTTTTAATGAAAATTATAAGAAATCATTTCTAATTTCTAATTGTAATTCCAATTGCAGCATATGATTCATCATTATCTGTTTTCATTGCATCTTTTATAAAAAATTTGCTTTTTATGCGTATTCATAGATACAGAAATTAATGTGATAATTGGCTAGTTTAAAGTAATTTGTTTAAACTTAACCATATTATTATAAAATTAAATTTTTTAATAAATTAATAAGAAAGCTTTATAAAGTTCTTTGTGGCTCTCTTTAAAGACGATATTAGCGGAACCGATTTCTATTATACTTTTACTTCTTGATGAACTAAATTGATTATAAAACATTAAGATATTTTATCAATGATACACTGGTAAATAACAATAAATTAAAAAAAAATAAATTTAAGTATATTAAAATAGGTGCTTTAATGATAGCGCATTAATGATTTTTCATGCTTATTATCTCATTTAAATAGAAATCAACTGATCGATTAAACAGATCTGGAGTTACTAAGGAAAGATATTTATTTTTTATATGTTTATTTTCTATATCAAATGTTAGCTAATGACTCCATTTGCTTATTTATATATATAACGTTTGAAAAACTGGTATTTTCAAATTATTCCTGTGAAACTGGTTCGAACGATCTGTCATTGCTATTGAGTAAATAACGACTTTTTTCATATTATACTTTATATTTATACATTATACTTTATTAAAAAATAAAATAATATTTAAACTTTAATTTTTTAAAATTAATATATTATCTTTCCAATATTTTAATACCCAATCCTTTTTTTATTGTTAAAATATAGGTTACGAATGATTTTTTTATTATATTTTTAATCTAAGGGTTAGCGCTGTTGTAAACGTATTGAAGACAATAGTAATTATAAAAATAGAGAATCAATTTATAACGATATGGCATAAATCAATATAAAATGTCAATAAAATCAATACAGGTATATAATAGAATTAAAAATTAAATGAATACTGGATTTTTTGTAATAACGAAAAAGTGATTGTTATACATTAATAGTCGAAGAAATCTTAGAATGTAAGACAATATTCTTAGAATTACATATATAATATTATCAATTTACACAGAATAATAATTCTTTTATTCACAATATAAAATCTTCAAACAATACAGGCGTATTAGATTAATAAGAAACATTATGATATTCTATTCTAGTGCGGCATCTAATTAAATGCCTCGTCATCGTCATTAATTTCTGAAGAAAGATCTGTATATCCTGTAAAAGTAGGCTTCATTCACAAATTAAAAATCAGATTGTGAGAAACCAATGAGATAACGCAATTATGGCAATTACATGAATTCGTACAGAATTTTGCGGACAGTTGAATGGTCGTAGAAATTATTTAGCTTTGTAAGGCACCTTAACCATTGTTGATACGAATCTTGTAGCACACGATCTATATCATTGGGTAATTCTGTGTATGGTAACTGATTATATAATTACCGATTCACTAAATGTGCTTTCCAAATAAGTTTTCATCCTTTACGCAATATTACACTCATTTAATTAAGAGTAAGTAGCTTAAAAAATTTTGTAAAAAATTGATTCATCAAAAGATGCAGTGTTAAATGGGTGACTTAAACACACGAATAATATAATATTTTAATTATGTCTTTTCTAAGAAAGTACACGAGGTCTTTGTTAAAATAAAAGCTAATAAATTGAATTTAATAATTACGTGGTATAATGTCGCATAATAGACATAATCACATAATCGCATAATATAAACGTACAATAACATAATAAGGAAATAATTGTTTTATATTTAAAATCTTTAACTGATTAATGATAATTATTAAATAATTTCAAATGAAAATGTATACAAAAAGATAACATGTTTAATTCATTAGCAATATACAATCGTAAAGTAATTATATATTTCGTCAATAAAAATTATACATAAAGAAATAGAATTGTTCATAATCTAGAAAATGCAGATTAAAATTGATTTTATCTATTGACTTAAATATGATTTATATTGTATTATATTTTTATTTTTGAAAAATATTTTTCATATTATTTATGAAATAATAAAATGATGAAAAATATTATAGAAATTTCACATCATTAATCTAATACTATTCTAGCAATAATTATTTATATTACTTAAAATTAATTATTGTTTTCATTGTTAGAGGCCCATGCCAATGCTACATCGTAAAGATATTCAAGATATTCCTAAAATAAAAAACCATTAATTAAAATTTGTAAAAGACAAGAACAATTTTTGTTATATTAAAATTTTACTGGTTTATTTAAAAAGTCTATCCGACATCTCTGGATTACTCTTACAGCTTGTGTCACATCACATTCATTATCAATTGACATTCTTTTAAGTAGGAAGGACAGAGCTAACCAAATTCCACATACTGTAACTCCATTACTGAAAATATTACAATTTCATAAATACAGCAATAATATTATAATACCTAATATTTATGCGCAAGAAATTAATTATCCATAAAAAATTCTATACAAGTTATGTACACAATCTAGAGTTAATAAATAGTTTGTTTTTACAGCTTTATAACTTTTAAATCTTCAAATTTAAATAATTATTTTCATAGTAAAAACAAAACATGAAATTTTGATTACCTGTAAAGAATTATTAATTTATAAAAAAAATTTATTGCAATAAAATTTACCGGCATACTGTTACAATGGGAAACTTTTCTGTTTTTATTAGTTCTTCCAAAAATTTCCAAAAATGAACTAATTCAATAGTCGAAGGTAATGAAGATTCGGGCCAATTTTTATAACTTATAATTTTAACGAATTGTTCTTTAGACGGCTGCTATTATCACATTGATAGAAATATTTTTTCATTAACACATATTAAAAATTCAACTAACGCTATGATCTCATTAATAATGTTGTTTACCTCAGAACTATCAATTATTAGAACTTCTTCTTGGAGGTAATATTTTGAATTTACAGTCAAATGTTCCTGTCGAATAACTTTTATATACTTAGTATTTCCAAATCCCTGATTCTCTGGTACTAATTCGCAATATGTCTAAAAAAAATTGAATATTATGCGACTGATAAATAAAAACAAATATAACAAAAAATTTTAAGTATATGAAGTTATATGCTTTTTAAAATTTACATTAAAATTTTATTTTAATCCAACATCCATATTATTGCATTATAAATTACCAGTGAAAAAATATTAATTTTTGAAAAGTATTATCTTTAACTTTACCGAATCATGTAAGTCAGGTAGTTGTAATACTATAACAAGCTCAATATTTTGTTCCGATAACATTCTCCAGAAATCAGCAAATGTTGATGGCATTGGCAGTTGTGTCGTAATATAATGACAGTTTTTGAAAATTCCTTTAACACTTGTTGCTGCGATATAATCACTATCCTCATCAGTCGTACTAGATCTCTTCAAATATAATCTATTGAAGCCACCTACAAAATCATTTATTGAATATATTTAAAAATATATGTATATAATTCTGAAATCTCATTATATTATTAAATATTCAATGAAAGCACTACTTATATATAACATACATAAAGTAATATAAATATTTATATATATTTAATTGATAAACTTATATTTCTGTAGATATATTTTTTTATATAAATTTTTTTAGTTAACTTAAATACCAGCTGATTCTGGAAATCTGTGCTTTGCTCTGTTTTTGTTTAATATAGATTTTTCTGGCAATGGAGGAGAGCTCAAAATTTCATTCCACCAACTTGTGTCTACAATTCTAAATAAAAAACAAATTTAATGAAATGATTTTTTAATTTTTTTTCAATTAATAAACATAAACAGCTTAATAACAGTGAATTACGAATAGTAATAGATTTTTAAACCTTTGGTACTGTTCGGATGAATTTTTTTTTGCAATTGCAATTGCTTCGGGTAACGTTTTATCACATGTGAGGCACAAATTCTTTGAATACAAATACTCAACGAGCACCAAGTGCACAAGTAAATACTGTTCTGCATTATCAACCATATTCAATCTTTGCTTACGGGCAGACAATACATTCGCATATATATCAACAACCTATAAATTATATGCACGTGTATGTATATAACTTATACAACTATAAATATAAATTATTTTACAATAAACAACGTTCGCACTGGTACTTTATTCAGAAAATTTTATTTGTAATTATATTTTAGTATATTAAAGTACTCAAAAATTAATGTAAATTAAATTTTGTAACGAATGGAGCAAAATAAAATGTCTTACATTTTCAGAATATGCTCGGTAAATTGACATATCAAGAACAATTAAGGTTCCGGTGCGACCAACTCCAGCACTGCAATGAACAACGATTGGTGGATCATTGAGTTTTCTGGGCACAGGTGAATGTTTTTGAATTTCTTTAAGAAATGCCACGATAGATTTAGGATTTGAGGGGACGCCATGATCGGGCCATGCAGTATAATGCAAGTGTTCGATCTATTAATAAGATAATATAATAATTATAATATTACTAATATAAAAATGTATCGGAGATTTAATTAAAGAAGAACTTTTTTTAATTCTTTAATTTTGTTCAATATTTACATATATATATATATATATATATATATATATATAAGATTTCATTGCTACAGATGTATTATAATAAAATTTAAAAAAATGAAATGTTAAATTCAATAAATAATTTTTCAATACATAATTCGATAATTGAATAAATGCTACTTATCAGTTTTCACTGATTTCGATAGGTATAATATGGATTAATTTATTTTATATCTAATGTAAGAAAATTTATTATTTTTATTTTTAATATATCTTGTACGATTGGTAAAATCGAATAAAGAAAGCATTTAATTGTGACAATTAATCAAAGCAATTATAAAATATTTTATTTACCGTACGGGTTTCTTCATTTTCACAAGAAATTTGGAATGTCCGATAAGTATAATCTGAATGGACTTCTTCGCTAGAAAAATGAATCAATATTTTTCCATACAGTACTTGTTTTCCAACAGTGGTTGGCCAATATTGCTCGCATTTAATCTAAATTTAATTTATCTACATATAATTTTGGACATATCAATGTACATAATTTGCACATTCAGAAAAACTTACTTTTCCATTTTCCATTATATTAGCCATCATACAGATAATTTGCACTTTTTCTTGACAAATCATCCTCCAAAAATCAATTACAGTATTTGGTTTTGGTCCTTGTGTTGCTATGTAAGCTTTTTCATTTCCTCCATACCCCTTTTTAAAAATATAGTATTAAATCATTATTATTTTACCTTTAGTTTTATTAACCAATTATACTAACCATGATATAGCTGGCATTTATATAATCTGAATATTCATCGTCAGGTATTTTCTCTAAAACAACTCGTGTTTCATCATCTAAAATTGAAATTGACTCGAAAAAATACACGAAACATAAATATTAATTTTAAATTATAGAATCAATTACTTAGTGATGATTCATAAAGAATAGGTACGAACTTACATGGAAACAAATTTGCATATCTATTTTTTGATTTCATTTCAGATTGAGATCCATAAGTGCACGAAAAAATTGCTCCGCTTTTAATTGACTTGAAATTATACAAATTAGAAGTATAAAAATATATTATCAAAATATCTATACATATTTATTATATATATATATATATTCACTTACTGAATATTCTTTTATTAATGCGCCAGATTGATAGGCACTTTCGAAATATTTTTCAAAATTTATTATTTTTACTGGCATTATAAATTCGCATTTATTATCTATTTTCAGGATATTATTATGCGGAATTTCTTTAATATCTTTAACATGCATTCCTTTCTCCGATTTATCTAACAAGTTATTTCTTATATTGTTACTATTGTGATTTGTAAGCGGCATATGTTCGTGTTGAGAGACTTTCGCTTTAGTTCTTGTAAAACGACTGGTAAGTCTTAAATAGCATAAAGTGTAAATGTTTGATATAATATTTAAATTAAATAGATTGCACAATTGTATTTGTCTATTTAAGTATTATAGATATTTATTAAGTAGTATGGAAATATTAATCGGAGGAATTATATAGTTACTTTTTAAAAAAATTTATAAAGTACAACCAAAAACTAAAAATTGTAAATTTTTAATTGTATTTATAAGTGGATTTCATATTTCATATACTCATAATAACAAAATATAAATAACTTACTTCTTTCGATATAAGACGATGGCTAATAGCATAGAAATTAAAATAATAAATAACAAAGGAATTAACCACATAGCGTAATTTTTAGGAATTTCTCCCATATGAATAACATTTGTTTTAATAGATTTTAGAGTATTCCATTCGTATGTTACAATATTCTGTTCATTTAAATGTTTAATAAGTTGACAAAGTACTAAATGTATAATATATGACTCTTTTGAACACAAGGCATAATTTTTTAAATTGTTATATGAATTGCCATCTCCAATTTTTAATTCCTTATTTGCATATGATCCTGGATTCTGCATGAAATATTAAATGAATTATTTAGTATTGTAATTGTATTGCAAAACATTAGCTATTATACATTTGATTAATGTATTATATATAATTAAATTGTTACTGAATTTCATTACAACGTGCCTTTATCATAGCTGCTTTCCAAATAGTTTTATAATACGAAGAACTTTGTAAATCTAAAATCAGTTTTACTTCTCCATTATTATTTGATTTTTCATCACAATATTTTGGACCTTCAACCACCGCTACGAGTATACTATCCTTAACGTCGTATATCACTTCAGGTACTCTAATCACTACCGTCAGATCGTCATTAATATATGGGCTTAGCTCCTCCGTACTAAATTTGATAGACATTGGCATAATAATCATTTCGCTAAGCGTATATCCTAAAAGTCCACCGACAGTTACGGCTCTCACGTTCACTACGAAAACAGTTGATGGAAAGAGATTGATATTCATATTGTAGAGCATTTGATAGTTTGTTACGTTGACTTCTATAAAGGTGTCATGCCAAGGATAAACTTTCAGCAAGGAACTTTCGACACTCGCTTTGATAGTGAATTTTTCTAGTCTGCCACCGGATTTTAAAGGGTGACTCCATGAGACATTGATCGTAGAATTCTCTTTAGAAACAATGGTGAGTGTCAAGTTTTGAGGTGCATATGGAACTGGAAATGAATGACTTTTATAACTTCTAATATAAGTGTCTTTAATTAAATGTGGCATGTAATTTTCATCACATATATATACAATTTTCTGTAAATTGTTATAATTTTTTCACAAAATAAAATGTAATGGTAAAATAAAAATTTAAGCTAAAATTTAAACTAAAAGATAAAAGATTGTTTGAGAATGAGAGACTTCTTTTAATACAATAAAACATCTGAAATATTTCCAGTGAATAATTTGCTTATTTACTCTTGCCTATTTTCAAGCGTGCTCATATTTTCCCGGTATGGTAAAATTGCTGTGTTTACTGCCAAGAAGACGTAGATTCTGACTGAGTGTCGAATATACGTAAACAAACGAGTACAAACATTTCCTGAAAATTCACTGCAACCCAAAACTCTGCACGTGCGACAACAAGCAACAGGGATAATGCTCGCATTGTTTCCAAGTGCGCCGCATCTAATCGATCGCATCGGAAAAACGACCACGCCCGAGAGGACTCTTCATCTAGCCAAATTCCAGGAAAGAGAGAGGCGACCAAGAAGAGGTGACCAATGAAAAAGGCTCGTCACCTTCCGGCACTTTCCCGATTAGCAAATTCGGAACTGAGCCCGGAAGGAAGTGGAAATGAAGGCGTGCATAATCTATTGTACGACCCAAGATCAACCACTGATTGGTTAATTAATAAAGGAAGAAGGGATCCCAAGTGGAGCGGGATCAGTGAACCATTTTAAGAAGGGACTACGTAATGTACCTTCACTTACTCTTTCCAAATACTTCTTACAGTATAAGGTAAGTCACGACTTACTCCTTTCAAATACTTCTCACAGTTGAAGGACAAGTCACGACCTACTCTCACGGAGGAGGACCGGAGAGACAAGTCGTTTAGCTAGCTGAGTTTTAATAAGAAGTTCTTTCTACGATTGTGAATTAGTGTACAGTTGAATTGATCTCATCAAGACTGGATTGTATAGGACCTGACCACTTGTAATCTCACTTGGAGATAA
>NW_011948441.1:1025273-1125692 GCF_000503995.2 Ceratosolen solmsi marchali
CTTGATTTCTCGGCTTATGTAGAAGACGGATGGATTAAAGTCCAACTACCGAAGTCTCCCAGGCATACTCTAGAACAAAACCAGCTACAGACGCCACAGTGGTTTTTCAATCCCTCCAACGATAAGTTGTTCCCGTCACAGGTGGCGCACAGCTTCGCATAACCTCCATTTCGGCTCTCTTACGACCTATATTTAGGGGCAACTGCACACGTGTTGAATTGACACACAATAATATTGTAATAATATTGTTCGATCAGAGCACTACAATCACCAATAACCTCTTAGTGATAATATTCAATAGATTATAACCTACTTCTTGTTACAGTAAATCATAATCTCACCAGTGACATGCAGAGAATAAGAAATTGATTATCCTCTAATTATCCAATAAACAGATATATCAACACCACAAGATTATTAAGAAATATAAGGATCGTGTGTAATTTCACCAAGGTTAATAATTCCCATTGGAAATAAAGTAAAATAAATGAATTAAACAGTAATAATAAAGATGTGTTAATTATTGAATCGATGCATTAACCCTTTACTTGCCCGACAACCCCACACAACATCTAGTGGGTTTTTTGTTCTAAGTTGATTTTTGCACGTTTGGCTGACGAGTCAGATTGTGGAATTATTTTCCGGACAAAGTTTGATATTAAGAATAAATATGATGGAAATATAGTTTTTTTTATCATTTATCCATTTTCAATATATTTCTAATCCTATTAGCATTAAAAAGCAAATATAGTAATGAATTTGTGATACTAAATAATCTTACCGAATTCAACTCTCCTTATTGGTATAATTGCAGGTTCCGATGGCTCCATTACATTTGTATTATATGCCGTGATCTAAAACATCATATTTTTAAATAAACAAATACCTCGCTTTTCTAGTAACATGGTAGCTTACTTGAATTTCATCGTAATAATCGGATGGAAGTGGGAGAGTCTTATAAGGAGCATATTCAAAGTTATCAAATTTATAAATCTCATTCAGCGAAACGTTGACATATGAAGTTTCATTGCAATTGATCGAATGCTTACAATATATTATTGAATAATGATCTAATTGACCATGAGTTGGCGTTATTGGCACATTCCATCTTATTGTCATGGTCTTATTTAAAATGTCTACTTCTACAATTTCAGGATTTCGTATTGGTGGTGGCGCTTTGTTGACAAATATGTTAATATCATTAGTGAAAAAAATTATGTTATGAAATAGGTAATTAATTTGTATTTCAAAAATTATAAAATTGTTTTTGAATACTTGAACATTTTTATAAAAAATTAAAGTTTCTTTAAATATTAATAAGCTTAAATTTAATATGCAACAATAGAAAATTCAAATTGTAGCGAAACTTACAAAAAGGTATATATAATATATTTTTATAGAGTTATTATAATAGTTATTCCTTTATTTATTACTAGAAACTGCTCATAAGATGAATTAAAATAAAAATTGATAGAAACTTTAGTTAAGCAAAATAATAAAAAATAAAATATTTTTTTATTAATATTCTTACTTATTAATGCAATAATAGTTATTATAATTTTATTCATTTTTTTAATAAGATACTTTCATAAGCATATTTTTATTATTTATTTGTTACTTTGTTACTCCCAAAATAAAATAAAAATAATGATTAAAATAAAATTATTACCATTATACATTAAAAATAAAATATTATAAAATATTAAAAAAACATTTTAATTGCATTTTTAAATGAATTTGTAATTATTTATTTATAATTAATAATAATTCTAATTTTTGCAACATAGCAAATGTTACTTATTGCTTTAAAAATTTCATAAATTACTCAAGAACAACCAAGTCCATTATTGTGAAAATATAAAATAAATACAAAATCATGCCTGAATGACTAAATATTACTTAATTTTAATTAATTTCCGTACTTAATTTTATAAAAATGTATCAGTGAAATTTGAAATATTTTATGTAATCTTTAACAAAATTAATAATTAATTTTAATTGTTACAATTAATAATTCATATTTGAATTTGAATATTAAATAATTGTAGTCCGTAAATTTTATAAATTTTCTTTGTATTCAATTTTTTTTTTACCTCTAGCAGGCATTTCAAAATTTAAAGTAGTATATGCTGTCTTATTTTCCAGATGGTAAAAATCTCTTAGTGCATATAATTGTACATCATAAAGTTGGGCGCCATTGAAGACGGACTTTTCAAGCGGATAATAATAATTGTTGACTATAATGGTCGTAAGCTCACGGTTTTTGAAGAATAATTTACATGCAAGAATGGAACCAGTAATAGTTGAGCAATTATCTGGAGGATTCCATCTGAGATATCCAGCTATTGTTGACGATGTTTCATTGGTAAATCGAAAATTAGTAAAGATTTCTGTCGGAAGATCTTTAAGAAAAATTATTTGATTTATTATTCCTATTAAATTTATTATAAATAAAATATTTAGTTAAGCAGTTATAATATTAACTTTATATTATTTATTATTTATATTTAATATACTAATTTTGAAACTATTTAATATTCTTTCAGAGAAAGAAATACAATTTCTTTTCCTAAATTTTTCTAAAGTTATTTTGAAATTATTTTTTATCAAATATTTTATATAATTACATAAATAGATTTGGCTAATAATTGAAATAGTTATTAAAGTATCTAAAAGATTTGCTATATACATAAATATAATGATTGTATATGCATTAAGGCTTTCAAATGTTTAATTTATTAATTAATTGTGTTATAAAAACGTTTATAAAGTATATATAATATATCATTAAAATTTACCTATGGATGCAGTTTCGTAAAGTAGTTCTGTCTTTTCTCCCGCGTGTCGAGATGTATAAGCTTGAACAGTGATCAGATACACAGTATAGGGCATCAAATTTTTAAATACATAATTAAAAGTATTGTTTGATGTATTTGTTATTACATCTTTCATATGAAATCGTTTAGCAATATTACTAAAGGTTAAATTATAAGAAATTCCATCTAAATCACTGCATCCACGTGATTCAACGAGCTAAAAATTTATCCATATTAAAATCATAGAATTGATATTTTAAAAGATATAGACATTCTAAAACACTAATTGAAATTTAATATTAATCAAACGGAATGAGAAAAATATTTTTACAATAAATATATGTTATATAAAATATTAACCAAACAGATGAATAAAATTTTAATACAATCCTTTTATAATCGGCATATTGAAGGAGAAAAATACCTGAATTCCTACAGTATAATTTACTAGTTTTCCTCTGATCTTATCCGGTGAATTCCATGTTATATTAATCTGATCAATGGAACTAGATACAACGTGTAAATTTTTTACCGGACTTGGGGCTGCAAAATATTTGTTATTTAGATTTAAATATATAAATTATAAAATAATTTCTTAAATAATGATAAAAAATTTTACCTCCTTCTAACGTATTGACGATTTTATTGATAATAGTAGATCTTTCTGATAAAACAACAACTTTATAATGAGAGAATGAATTGAGATCTTTAAATATTTTGGGGAAAGTTGTTGATTCATCAAATAATTTTTTATTTTCACTGAATAATTGTACTCGATACCACGTATAAGGGCACGTATCATTAACATGTACATCAACTAAATTATTTAAAGTTATGCTGGTTTCATTACTGCTTATAACAAAATTCAGTGCCACTGATTCTGTACATATAATTAAGAAAGTTAAAGTATGTTTTAAAAAGATACTAAATATAATATAAAAAAAATATATAAAAAATATTAATAATATAAAAAAATCACCTAATATATAATTTAGTTCTATAAAATTATATAGTAACCTTCTTATTTATTTATGTATAAAATATTGGAACCCAAAGATAATTAAAATTTTTGTGAGATAATAATTTTATTCGATTCAATGAAAAGTCAATCATCCAGTACTTTGTGCAATCGTGAGTTTCGAAAACATTGTTTATATTGAAATATCTGTTACCAAAAAATAAAGCTGATATGCATTGAAATTTGATGTAACTTTAGTTGTGCTTACGTATGTATAAATTTGTATCGCCGATTGGTAGACAAATTAAACTAAATTCTAACTTTACAATGAATTTACTTATATGCAATTTTATAAGTATCCTATGAATAATTAATAGTAGATAGACAAATAGAATAAGCCAATATGTAAATTTATTTTTAAATAGTTAAAATGATTTTTGCAAATAATGATCCAACATATCATATTTACAATAACGATTACGAAAACGAGAGCTAGAAGCTTTGAAATAATAGAGTATGCAGAATGATAATTGCCTGTACAAGGTGTAGTAAAATTAATTGACTCTCCACGAAAAGTCCGATTATTCGCACGAATGAGTCCGGCGAGTTTATATCGAGTGCCAGGATATAAACCATCAACGTGTGTTTGAATAGTGACAGTAGTCCTTTGTACGGATATGGGCTTACTTACGAATGCTGGAATAGTCGAGTTTGTCTGGAATTAAATAGTAAATACATTCGTTACTACTACTTACCATTTCTTTAATACAAAATTGCGATATATATCTATATATATATTAATGCATCCTATTCATATATTTAATTGATTAATTTTTTACAATTTTTTGCAATCGTAATTAAACCGGCATTACTCGTGTTAACATAAATCAACAAATTAAAGTAAGTAAGCTTTGCAGTACATTTAATTATACTTAAGAAAATATTGATTTAAAATTTTTTCAAAAATAAATATGCTTTGAAAATTAAGTTACTTTTATTAAGAGAGATGTTTCAAATATTTCTATTTATAGCTATACTTTCTTAAATACTTAAATTAATAAAACAATTTGAACATTGTTATTGCTTTTTTATTGTGACATTTTATTGCGCAGTAACTACAAATGAATGATTATTTGAGTAAAATGATTAAAATTATAGTTTATTTCATAATGAATATAAAAGAAAATTTTTAAATTTATACCCAAATTTGAAAGTTTACACTTGTCGGTATTATTTTATATTCCTTCTGGACATCTAAATAAAGTCTCGCACAAGTAGAATTTATTAGATCTATACCGGGTGGCGGTGGTGCTCCAATTCCTATAAGTTTTATTGTTTACAAATTATTGCAGTAATGTTAAAATATAAATTGTATACTAACCTATTTTACAATATGGTGGTATAAAAAGCTTATTTTTAGTGATACGACAACCAGATTTACACTCGCCAGTTGTGAAGCTACAAATATCATCAGCACAATTTCCGCATGTTTGCAAACATTCAAAACCATATTTTAAATTAGGGCAACCTAATTGAGAATATAAAATAATTAAATGCGGCAGTTATATCGTTTTAATTTAAATTATGTAATATTAAGTGTTTTAAATCATTTATAAATATGCATCGTACAAATTTATAAATCGTCTTTTCATTTTAAATTTAGTAAATTAAATTTATTAAAGTTTATTGTTTCTGGTAATACAATAATTATATTGATTATAAACAAGAATGAAAAAAAATATTAATGTAAATACATAATTTCTTAATTATACATAAAAATTTTAAATAGTTTGAATATAGAACATTTTAACCACAAAGAATTTGGAAATTACTATTACCAATTAACCATTAGTTTAATGAATATGAACATTTTAGAATTATTTACAATTACAAGGTATTATAAATAAAGTAAAGAATCGACTCACGTTCACTACAAACAGATTTTATAGTAAATCCTTGTGCACAAAAACACCCGTCCTCGTCGCAAGCTAGCAATTTATGACAATGGTTATTATTGTTGAAAAGCTTGGTACAATTTACTGAACACGATGGTCCGATTTTTCCTTCTGTACAATGAGATCTTGTTTCTGAAAATAACAGTTTCTTATAAATGTTGAAAATATCGAAAATTGAGAATAGCATATTGAATATTTAATTCTTATTTGTAGCTATTAATTTTTGTAGCTATTGTAGTTAAAAATGAACAAAGATGAGATAATATCAGTTAAAAGAGCAGTATTACTATTTCAATATAAAATTATAAAATATTTTAAATTATCATTGAAAACGAATACTTTGTAATTTTATAAGTTTTTGCATTAATTTTATATTTTTTTATCAAAGAAATTAAAAAATTATTTTAACATATTAATCGGAAAGTTTTTAAAAATAACCTCAATTCTTTTTAAATTCTTTTAAAATAATATATTAATTTCATTTATATATATTTATATATATTTATTTATATTTTATTCGATGGTTTTTCATTAATTGTATAAAATCAATTAGAAATGAAATATTCTCAAAGTTGAAATAATAAAAAAAAAATATAAGAAACAGAACTAATAAAATTTTATTCATATTATATAAAATAATAATTAGTCCTAAATGAATTAAAATCATATAAATGAAATAATTTTATGTAAGGATTTTCATTAATACATATCATTATTTCAATGACGCAATAATCTATATTAACGAGTATTAGTAGAAATGATCTAATAAATACAAGAGAATACATTTCTAATAAGTAAAAAAATGTATAAAGTAGGAAAACGGTATATTTCTTTAGACAAGGTATGTACAATTGCGTAGATCGAAAATTTGAGAGATGCGCACTTGCATGTTAGTTTAAAATAAGAATAAGAATATTCTTTATATATAATCTATGATATATATAATAAACCAGTTAGTAATGTATATTTTTCGAAAAATATTATTTACTTATAATAAACTAATTTATGATCGATAAATCATAAAGTAGATAAGAAAATTATCACCTGTGTTCAATGGCGGTGTATCGTGATCCGTTGATTCGATGATTGTCGAAACTCCATTTGATGATAGTTTTTGACATGTAACAATTGGCCAAAAATAACTGGATTCATTGTAATCTTGATGAGCGTTAATTTTAACAATTTTTAACGCACCTGCAGAAAAAAAGTGGACTCAGCAATTTTAAAAACGTTAATTTTCACTTCAATAAATACCTGTAAAAACAATTCATAAGCTCAAGTGATTTCAAAGTGCATCTACAAATTAATCTATCAAAGTAAGAGAATTGACGAGTACTAACCATCATAGCAGCGGTGAATATTTGACACTGCCCAGTAAGAATTATTTTTGTTCGAGACGTTACCTAATAGGGTATTAATTTCCATTTTAATTGGCAGTTGCATTCCTTTTGATAGTGTTGTATTAATTTTTACTTTTTGCCAAATTGGTAAATTATAAAAATTATTAGAACTTTTATTCTGAAAAGTTCCTACTGCTTTTCGTTTTCCATTACGATCTACAAAATCGACGGTTATAAAACACTTTTTACACAAACTGATTGACATCTCGATGCACATATTTTTATCTAATGATATTGTTTCTGGACTAATTAGCTTTGATTGAGTCGTTGTCGTCAATAAATAATCATCTGAAACATCGGATATTCGATAACTTGCATTTAAATTTTATTTTGTAAAATATAAGTAAGTTAAAAAAAAATAAAATATTTAAAGCACTTCTCTTAAAGTCCTATTTAAATATATTTATATTAATATATATGATATATATATATATATATATATATATATATATATACACATATATGTAATAATATATGTAATAATATTAATATTAATATATATAATATGTGTGTGTGTGTGCGTTGGTGCGTACGTGTGCGTGTGTGCGTTAATACTTAAAATATTCTAAATATTAGAATTAATATCAAAATATTTATCATTTATTATTAAATTATTAATTGTTAATAGATGTATTGTGCTATGAAATCTTTTATTATTTACATATAAATTTTTAATATTTTTCTTCTATAAATAATAAATATCAAACAGCAGTACGTACATATATGGAATCTCATTAACAGTTGTACCTGAGTACGTGCAAAAAGAAAGTACTCGGGATTTGCAGATGGAGTTCTGCGATGGCCTGTAAAATAATTGTTTTCCTTTGGTGCAGAATAATTTAAAAGTCTCGTACTAGATTCATAAACTGATAACGCTATTTGGGTTTCGAAATCCCATTTTATTATAAATGTTTTCCATTTTTTTGATGAAAGAACTATAGACTATAAATATCAAATAGTTAGGCAGTTATAAAATAGTTAAATTGTAATTTGTTTAGAAAGGTAGATTACTTAAAATCAATTAATATTTAATCATTTTTTTTATAAGTGTAATTTATTATTTAGTTTCTAAAAATTTAAAATACATAGTATATATAATTTATTATTTGTAAAATGTAAATAAACAGAATTCAATTTAAAACGAATATATATCATAAGAAATCCAATGAATAAATTTTTATAATAATTTTAATTATATTTTATTATAATGATATACAAGATAAAAATAAATCTTTCAAATTTTTGTATTCATTTATATTTCGTATTTATAATGCTTTATTCAATTTGATTATTATTTTGATCTTCAAATAAAAAAGACATATAATTAATTAGTGTATAAATTATGTTAATAAATTAATTTTTACAATAAATAAATTATATTTGAAATAAACTTAAAAATCTAATTGGATATGTATAATGATAAATAACGAATAACGATTAGTAATGAAAAAATTCATTCTTACATTGGTGGAGACAAGTGCTTGTTGACAATCCCCAGAAGGAATTTTCGATGCCGATTCGGGTATTCCGTTCTCACACTTTCGTATAATGGACTTTGTATTCTTCCAGCCTCCCAAGATAATAAAAAAGCAAAAATTTGAGGTGTTGTCTTTGTTGCACAGAGCAAAATGTGCATCTGTTGTTCCACGTATCGAAACTGAAAAACTACCGATGTTCGGAAGTACAGTAATTGCTCTAAATTGATTCGATATTTTCTCTTCCTTGAAATCTACACGATACAAAGTTTATGAATAAAGTGTGGACTCTTGTTTGTAAATTGAAATGAAAATTTTCACGTTCTTGCTTCCACTATTTGCTTACAATACCGATGAATATACTTTAGCGTGAGAACTTAGAACTTAAACGATACGTTCAATATAAATAAAACAAATTCGATAGAACTTGAATGCAAAAATATTTACCATTACTTTTGTTCATACAAAAAATAATTCATTAATGTTACATACGTGAAAATCTTTTATCAAATAAGAAAAAAATCGATTTTCAGATTTCTAATTTACCTTCCCAACGATTATCTGATACCGGAGACATTGGTTTCACTAAACTGGACACATAATTCCAATTTCCCATTCTTGTCCAATAATGCGAACACGATGTTTTATTGCTCATTGGACAAGTAAAATTGGTAGTTGTTGGATACAGGATATTATCCTTATGCAATACTTTATGAAAATAAAGAGTATTAATATTATTTTTATTTCAACATTATTAAGAAACAATAAAATATAATAAAAATAATGATTTCAATGTATTACATCAATTATTATTGCAATAGGATGCTATTATATAAATTTAAACAAAATTAAGTTACCGTACTTGTAAAAAAATCCATATAAAATTATTCATAATTCATTTTATAAATAAAATTAATAGATTTTTGAAGCTTAAATTTATAAGATTTTCAAATGTATTTTAGAATATGTATAAATATGAAATTACTTTTATTAATTTGAAACTATTTAAAACTATTTATTTCATTATTGAATAAAATACGTTCTATTTAAAAATAGGATTTAATCTATCTAATGGAATATATGAATTAGGTCACGCAGTTTATAATTGGTAAGAATAAAAAGCAAATTAAATTACGATAAAAAATAAAACATTTTCCTACAAAATTATATCGAAGTTATTTAAGTTTTCTCAATTTTGCAGTATTAACATTGTTTAAATATTTTTTCTATAATTCTTCTGATTTTTCTTCTATTCTTTTATAATTATATTTTTCTTAATATTGTACAATTAATGATTTTAAGAAATTCTAATAGAAATTATTGTACACACTTACTAAAATACTATAAACTGAAACGTGATTGAATTAATAAAATATACCTAAATAATCCTTTTATTACTTATATCAAATACATAAGAACATAATAGTCAGAAAATTTTTTTAACAATAAATACAAAATATTTTCCTACATATATCTATATACTCTTGATAAAAATTCTGGCTTCATAATCCAAAATATAAAAATAGATTCATATTTTTTTTTATAAGGTTTTTATAATTGTAATTATAGTGAGGGAAGTAGCAATATTACAAATATTTATGTTTACAATTCACGTATTAATTAATTTTCAAGTGGAATAAAAAAATATTATTTAATAAAAAAAAACTATTGTATAGAATTATGAATATAAACATGAAAATAAAAGTGTTAATAATTAGTATAAAAAGAGAATTTGAAAAAATACTACTTGTATTTAGTGTTTAAATAATTAAAAAATTTACCAGTTGACTTAGATTCATATTAGATTCTTATTTATCTTCGTTTATATTCATGATATAATTATGGTATTGTTATAATTCACATAAGATCTATATATTTACAAAGATCTACTAATATGTATTGATTTAATAAACACTTTAATCCAACGAAAATTGCACATTTTATCATATTAAACGATAATATATTTTTATAATGTCGAGTATCATTTCAAATAATATATATAATAACGAAGTGTTCAAAATTGTCTAAATTCAATGTTAATTTATTATTATTAATATTTCGAGTCAGCTGGCCATTCGCCATAATGTTACTAAGTAATTGTGATTATATAATGTGTTATTTTCGCAATAAGCAATGATTCAAATGAAATTCATTAGCTCACCAAATGGTTTATCTATGGTATTTAAATCAGCAAACTTCGGCTCAATCCACTCTAGATTACTGTTCCAAATCAAAGCACTGTCCAGCTCATCGGTGACACAATACATATCTTTAATATGGTGATTAGCATATAGTAAATTTGTCCTGCTGTATTCGGGTGGTCCCGACAATATAAAAAACTCTCCATTAGCTAAATTTATTGTTAACTTCGCAAGCACCAGCAAAACAATTGATGAGACTTCTTCCTTCATTGCACAGCTTGAAATCGCTGAAATTAAGAAATTTGAAGTTTATTTTCATATTTGTTGTTTCTTTAATTATAATTAAACTAGTTTTATCATGTTTTGAAATAATAATTACAAGCCTTTATAGTATGTACGTAACAGTATCTATAATAATTTTTTCTATTCCACCATCATTACATATTAAATTATTGAATAAAATATCAGACGCTTTCAGTGTAATTGAATGTTAAGTTTTTTTATTTTAACACAAGTCTTACCATAAACAATGAAATTTTATTTTTAAATATTATGAATTATTCATTATGAATTTAATTTGACTTTTTAGTTAATAATCTTAGGTTAGTTTGCTTATTATAATTATCTGTTAAAAATGTAATAACACAATAATTTCTAAATTATTTAAATATACTATAAAGACTTTGAAAAAAAAATTTTAAGCTAATAAAAAATATATATATATATATAAATATATTCTAATTTATAGTGTATATAATAAAATTAATAACTGAATTAATGACTATTATTTATCATTTTAAAAAATAATGTGACAAACTGAAAGAGTTAATTATTGTAAAAAAACAAATATTTTTATTTACTTTGTATTTAATCTATCATAATCTAATTATATGTTTAGAATTTATATATTTAAATCTTTATAATCAGCAATTTAAAGTATGAAATATTGTATTAGAAATACTATCAACTGAACTTGCTTATATGTGGAACAAATCTTTTTTTAAAACACAATTAATGAATAACATTCAGGAAAACATATTTATAATACTAATAATATTGAAATTTAATTTTGAAAATTTTATTTATTTACTCTAATATTTTTTACAATTTAATTGCTAATGTCAACAGCCGAGGCAATGTATATACAAATATTATAACATATGTAACAAATGGGCAGAATATCGAATTAAGGAATTAAATACTTACATTTAGCACTTCATTTATAAATTGTTTCCTTATATTTGATTTTAAAATGTGCGTAAAAGCGCAGGGAAATAGAACGCAAAATGAAAAATCACATTGAATAAACGGGTACGTTAGTAGCGTGTTTCGCGCGTCTCTCTTTTCGTGCTTGACACTTGACTTGGCCTTTTTCGATCTCTTTCTCTTGTTGTTGAATCGCGTATTTGAGGAAATTGACTTCCTCTGTGTTTCTGACTTCAAATAGCCTGATAAGGGGCAATCACATTCGTCACTGCTACTATTCAATCAGAAAACAACGCAGAGCAACAGAAATATCAAACAGTAGTATGTATAGAGTAACATAAGATAAATCGAATATAGGATAACACAAGTGATTATTTTCAATTTGAAATACCATTGAGTTTAATTGGTTATTATATCTTACACTTTCTTTATTCTTAGTCATCTTTATATATATATATATATATATATATATATATATATATATATATTGCATTAATTATAATGTTAACGTTTTTTTTCAATGTTTAAAAATTATCATGACAAAATTGATTTACTATTTATAATCTATATTTCGTAACAATATTAGTAAAAGAGTTAATAATAAATAATTACTAACATAAATGAGTTTTTTGTAAATCTAATAATTAGTATCCACTAGTAATTTCCTTATTATATTAATAGTATATAAAAACTAATAATTAACATATAATTTCTAAGAAACTTTTTACAATTTTATATAAATAATATTATATAATTATTTTCTATACTAATATTTAATATTTTCAAAGGTTTAACAAATAATATTACACCATAGTATGTAGATATTTCAATTTTATTTTAATTAGTTTATTATTATATGTTTATTTATTATTATAATTGTTGATTTATTATCATAAATGAATCATTATAAGTGTAATGTTAATTTATTGTTTAATTACTGTTTATTATACTAATTTTATTTTAATTTTTATTACTGTTTACGTAAAAAATTTCATAAAGATCGAATATTATGGTTTAGACAAATCAATTTTTGCATAATCTCAAAAAATGCTTTTCTTAAGTTTAAATATAAAATGACATTTAATACTTATATTTAAAGTCATGAATAAATAATTTTACGTTTATCACAAAATGAATTAATAATAAATTCTTTATTTTGTAATTATAATTTATTTTGAAGCTTATATAATCATTTTAATTTAAATATACACATAAATTTTACTGCATTCTTATACTATCTTCCAGAACATTATTATAATAAGAAATGTAGAATAAAATTATTATTAACATAGAAATGGAGAACAGAACAGTTGTAAGTGCCGCTCACGGACTTTCCATAGAAGTGATGTTGCACACTACATTACATCACACACTTTGTATGGGATGAAACCATTTAACTCCAATAAAATGGAATAAAATTTTATATAATTATTACATTAAATTATTCAAATAAATTAATAATTGATTAAAATGTCATTTAGCTTTACAAATCTCTGTTGTTTCGAAATATATATATATATATATAAATATATAATGTAGAATGAAAGCATTTCATATTCATATATTTAGTAAGTATATGTATATACACTTGTGTATATATATATATATATATATGTATACAATTATTAATTTAAAAATATAGTTTATATTATTTGTTACTTGAAAGTTTCAAAACTTATTCTATAAAATTACAGGTGTAGAACACATAGTCCAAAAGCTGTTTGAAAAATATTGAGATATTGCATAAAAAATGCTAAAATTTCACTTTTTATTAAAAATCTCTTAATTTCCATATTATGTCTGTTTTCAAAAAATATTTATTATTAAATTATTTTTTATTATATTATACAATTTTATTTTATTTATGTGATTCTTAAATAATCACTTTTATTACTATTTAAAATTTGCTTAACGTTGTAGTATAACCATATTTTTCATCTGCATAAAAACGTGTGAAATATATGTAATAGTTGAAAATAATTACCGTCAACTAAGCTGGTCCTAAGCTATGTAAACAAATTTGGAAACTGTATTAAGGAATAAATTAATTTGGAATCCAAGATAAAAATTCATATTGATGAAGAAAATTGGAATCTGATAAACCTAAAAATCTGCCATCGTAAACTAAAAATAAAAATGAATGTTGATTGTCATTAATCTAAAACAGTATAGTACTAAATAAATCTGTCTTTGTTTCTATTGTTAAATTATTCATTAATTGAATTCTTCCTATGAAATATTATTTGTATTTCAGGATTTTAGAAATAAATATGTAATAGTAAGGATTATTAAATAGACGTTATCCTCTTGTACTTAATGTGATTATAAAATTCTTTATAAAATATTATTCTTACAAAAGCAAAAAATTCAAAAATGAAAAAAACTACTTATATTTATAATGTGGAAACTCATTAAACTGTAAGCATATATAAATTGATTAAATTAGAATCATACAAATATATCTTTTTTAGCAACGATTAGATATACAATACTTTCTAAATATATTCTGTAAAAATAATAGATAAAAACGTAAATATGTTGGATAAAATATACATTATTTCAACAAAAATACATGGCAAAAAGGACCATATAATATTCAAAATAATTTTCTTTCTAATAAATTCATGAATTATATATTGATATTTTTTATTTTTACTGTGTCAAAGATTTACAAGCTCTAATCTGCATTTCATCCTTTCACTAATCGGTATTTTATCTACTATACCCTTTGAGAGGGAGAGTTAAAATGTTTCTCAGATAATCTGATGGCCATCATCAATTATTAACAGAAAACATCTCACGGTGTATATGCCAAATATATCTTTGATGCGAATTCGAAAGTGTAGTCAATCATAAGTAAAAATTGATAATTTAATTAAAATTACATACGAGCCTACGTAGATTTGTACTGATCTTCATTAAATTGTACTTTTAATCATTTGATTTAAATACAAATATGTTTAAGAATTTGTTTTTTTTTCTTAATGTTGAAATTAATTCGCAACATAAAAAGAAGTTATGTTATCCACAATGAGAACAAATAAAAAAAATGATTAAAATTTACATATAATTTATTAAAATTTCAGTATTAAAAGAATTTTATTGTTTCATTTCATTAAGATACTAATTAAGAAATAGAGATTTAGTTGATTAATTTTTATACGTACACGCCATATATTACTACATTATTTGAAATTATTTCAAAATAATTATCACGCCCTGTTTTTGTAAAAATAAATCTAGTTAATTAAAATCAGGTTGTGTATATGTAATTTAATTTATATGTAATAACAACTTATAATGTAATAAACTATCAATTTAATATAATTTTTAATGCACGTTACTACAAATATAAATATTTGTTTCTAATCGCCAGTAATAAAAGTCTAAATACATAATAATAATCGAAATTATAATAATAACTTAGTAAGTTATAAATAAATATAAATTTATCGATATATATATATTCGAAGCTATTTGTTTAATCGTTATTATTTACGTTAAAAAAAAATGTTTTGTTTATTTATTATAATTCACTAAGTGATAGGTACTAAGACTTTGATTATGAAGGAAACATTATTATTAATAATATTCCTCTGCAACTGTGTCGATCAAGTGTTAAAGAACATTAATACAATACATTCATACTGCACAAATACAAGTTTAAATTATACTTGTATTTATAAATGAGCATGATTATTAAAATTCATTATCTTCTATTTTTTCAGATTTCTGTGAATTATATCCTGCATAACAATTCTAATTATATCAATAATTATATAATTAAAAATCTAAAATTATTATATTTGCGTTTTCATTATAAATTATATATGAAGCTATGATTTTATCAATTTATTTATGTGACTACTTAGTATTTGACCAAGGAATTAAAAATTTATATTTATAATCGATAAAATTATTCCGACATCCTCTTTTTACAGCTTTATTAAAATATTAACATATTCATTATCAATATATCATTTTGTGACATGTATATATTCGTACAATAGCTCGATAAATATACATACAACTGAAAATTATTAGTTATTTACAGTTAGTTATACAGTTTTTGTTCCTTTTACTATTTATTTTTATGATTGTTACTTTTTCGTTCTTTTCAAACTATCAAAATATGCTTGAATTTAAATATTTACTTAAAAATATGATGCAATAAAAAGTAAAAATATAATAAAATATAATATTAGTATCTGAATGTTTCCAATATATTATTAATTTGTGAAAATTACTGTCAGAAAATTATCAGAAAATATTAATATTCATTACCAATAATTTTGAATGCGAATGTTGGATAAAAAATTGAAATATATGATAATTAATCAATAAATTTTGCTTATTAAATTGTATATTCTTTTATAATTATAATTACCATGCGAATACCTATGTCAATTACATATATATTAATAACATTTCTTATGGAATATATATAACATTAATTTGCTAGTTTGTAAATTATTTACTTTTACGATATTAATAATGATCTGAGAGTTATTCGAGCCTAATTTACTGTTTATTAATATTAATTTACCCTGTATTATTAATAACTTTTACAACAGGTATTGATTTTATGAAAAATTTGAAAGCAGAAACTATCAATAATATTATCTATGATTGTATTGAATCTCATGTAACACTCTTATTTATTATTTCTAGTACTCTTTGTCATGTGGACATTTACATTGAATCTCTTCTATTATTAAGGAGTATCAGAAAATGAGAGTTCTAAGTGCCGTGATGGTCTTTAGCGCAAACGTAATAAGACATGAAACTGGCTCCTGCCGCAATTTTAATTCTTAAAATCTTAATTGTTTTTCAATGTCCAGATAAAATTTTTCTAACTTTAGATGCATTAAGCAATAATACATAACTATATGCATATACTATTTGATCTGGGATTTGCTCAAGCATGCATCTTAGAATTCATGAAAATACTATTTCTTACATGAAAGCAGAATTATGTTAACAAGTTAAGTATAAAATATTAGTTGCTTATACTCGCTGAAGATATATGATTTGAACTTAATTTAATGTCATTTTTTGCATATTTTTGGTCGCTTGCTTTAATTTAATTATGCCATAGCCCTATAATTTTTAATTGAAGTCAAATTCAGGTCTAATAATTAGCTTACACGATTGAATATATAAATATCTATTTAGCAGCGTCTATAAATTATTGAATGTGTCAAGTTCTAGTCGCAGTGCAATACAAAGCAATAATTGTAACGTGCCAATGTTTGAAAGTATAGATGATGATTATGAATTACGTGGCTATCTTATTTATATTTTTTGCAACATAATACAATTAAAATAAATACAACAATCAAAGCATATATCATTGAAAAATATTCATTTGCACGATGTTTTAATATTATGAGTATTAATAGAAATAAAATAAAAATAATAATAAATAATATTCAATATAATCCAGCACATATTTTTCGTTTAAATATACCTAATTATATAATTTCTATCAATTGTAGTATCATCGATTGAAGTCCATTTATTTTTTATATTATTATCAACAAACAAAACAATAATAAATACTAATTAAATTTTTTAGGGTTTAATAAATTGTGCCACCCCAAATAAAGGATAATTAAATTGACATTCGTATTATCTATACTGTCCCTTAAGATCCCTTAAGATTGCTATTTATTACTAGTCTGTAGTGTATTCTATAAATTGAATTTCTATCAATTTATAATATGTCAATCTATAAAAAATTACATAAGCAATTGTATTACTATTATATATTTGCTAAATAATATTACCGATTTAATTTATCTACTTGAAATAACTTCTTAAATTATATAATATAATTCTAATAAATAGTAATAGTATTTCTACATAATAGAATATATGTAGAACATCCATTTTATTGAAAAATAATATTGAATATAAGAACAAACTTATTATATTGTAATTCTAAAAAGTTGTTAGTCACGTAGTAATTTTAAAAAATCGATTTTAAATTCAAATGTCTAATCAAATTATATAAAAGTTAATTCTCTTTATAATTGAATATTCTATAATAGTAAAGATTTTGAATTAAAATTCATAAATTACTATTTTTATTTTTACGTTTAATTAAATAAAACACCATAAAAGACCACGGACATTCAATTTGAATATCTTACAATCTTAGAAGTTACATATTATTAACATATTATTATAATATAATTAATATATCTTAAATATAACTAAATAATATGACAATTAAACACACCATTTCATTCTAATATATATAAAAATCAGTCTTTTAATATTTTTTAAAACTTTTCATTTAAGTAGTAACTCCTATCGATATATAATACTATCACAGTAATACTAATAACGTATAATCAATAATACTATCTTTTTTACTTTTTTATTAAATTTGTAATTGAAGATCCTCACATAATATAATAATAAATGATTTATGTATGTTTAAATGTAATATTTATGTTTAAATGATTATTATAAATAATAGATGATAAAGTAGCGTAATTACGAAGTATGAATGAATGATTTGTAATGTTATTAATCAGAAAAATATTTTTGAAAAATATATATAACGAAATGCTTGTAAATATACCATATGTATATCAATTATTATATATTGCATAATTTCTTTGCAAATTTTTTCATATATATATTACTTTCGTTAACATTGGACTATGCAATCAGGATACAATGAAAACACTTATATAGTGTATTTCAAAGAATAAAAATTGGTGTTTAACAATAATATATTTTTGTTCAATCAGCTTTGCGTTAGAGTTCTAATAGAAATTTATTCCTGCTAATTTTAATTTTGTTTTTCTAATACACAATAAATAGAGTAAGGATATTTTTATATAATATAAAATAAGTAAAGTATATAATCAGGTAAAGTAAATAAGTAAAATACTCATAATGACAGTTAATTAGTAAAAATCAAAGAGTACTATAATTATTACCCAGTATAGAATTGTTATTGAGTACAATTTTTATATATTGAGCTTAATTTGAGATTAATGAAACTAATTATCTGTTACAAATTGTATACAAAATCCAATACTTAAACAAAACAATTGTAAAAAATAAGTGTTTATTTTCGGATGATGAATTAGCATTCAATGATGCAGTGGACGCCTGCTCAAGAATAATTTGATCGTATAAATTAATTGACAAATATAATTAATATAAATTCATACAATTCACATAAAATAATTTTTGTATAATTATGCCATATTTAAAGTAAAGTTTTAATTTTATTCGTTTCCAAAAATAATGATGCTTTTATATAAATAAGATTAGGGTTTTTTTTTCATATAAAACTGCAAAATTAAATAATACATAGAAATTCTAAAAAATAAAAAATAAATGTAACATTGATAAGTATGTGAGTTTATAAAGAACTACAACGTTATTTTTTACTCAAAGAATGTTTACATATAAAAATATATTAAAAAATTCAGTTAAATAATCTGAATATTCTCTTGGTTTTCTTGTTTCCAAATAAATAATATAATAACTTTAATTGATAACATTTAAGTTATTTGATTATACTTATTATTGCAATTTAAGTTTCTAGCTTTTAAAATAAGCCTGGTATTTATTAAAAATATATTTTATTAAAATAACTTAAATTCTTGTATACTATTATACCTATACATTTATAATATGCTAATTTCCAATAATGGATCTAATAAAATCGAGGTATGAATATACTTTCGTAAATACATCTGGTATACCTTGACCACATGGGAGACCAATTGAAATAACCCCGATTACTTCACCGTTAAGAATAAGTGGACCACCACTGTCCCCCTATAAAATTATTAGAATATAATTATTTTTTTATAACATAATTATTGTTGTTTAATATAGTTTTAAATTAGTTTAAATTATTTATTTATTTAAAATTATATCATTTCAGTTATATTGTTTATTAGGTTTTACACACTATTATTGAAAATAAATCAAAACTATTTGGAAATTATAAATGGATGATTTAAAAAAATTATGTCTCTTTTCAAATTATCTTGTGCCAACTTAATTTTTTTATTTACAGTTACGTAATTTGTGATTATAGTTTCCAATTTATTTAAAACTGTAAAATTACAAAAACTTACAACACATACGCCAACCCCTATTTTCTCAAATGCGCACAATTGATCTTCGTGAATATTAAAGGGCAGTTTTTTTCTACATATAGAATTGTCAAGAATTTTCAATGAAGTTTTTTGGAGTTTTTCTGGATAATATATTGACGGAAAGTCTAAAAGTCCCCAACCAGCAATTGTGGCGATTGTACTTGCATAAACATTTTCTGTTGGAAGTCGTGCTTTCTGTTGGTACTCGTTAAATTCAATAAAACCTTCCACCTATATTATTAATATCGATTTAATTGAAAATATTAATAATAGGAATATTTAATATTTTAATTCGGTTTAATTTTGCAAAAAATTTTAACTAATAAGACATATTGAAATAAATTCTATATATATGCCAACATTCATTTGTAGTTAGTAAATTTATAAATTACATTATACATAATAATACAATAGTAATTTTAAGATACGAAAATGTTATTTTCAAAATTATTTATTTAGTCACTGTAGACTTATATTATATGATTTTAGAATATTTATTCGATTTTTCTACAAATTCTTAAATGTGAAGAAATATTTAAAGAGCCCATCAATTCCAATTTCCATGAGTAGCTCATTAAATGAATGTATAAAAACCAGAATTTCATAGACATTAGGAAAACTTAGTTTTAGATATAATAATAATAACTTCTAACAATAATTTAGTATTAGAATAAAGTAATTAATGAAATTAATGAAAAGATTCAATTACACAGTAATACGCTAAATAATTCAAGGAAATTTTACATATAAATACTTGGAATTCCTCTAGGATATTCATTAAGACTTATTTCAATTAAAAATTATGTTGAACAGTACAAAGAAAAAAATTATAAGAATGTTAACAATTTTATATATTCATTTCGATAAAAAGTATCACGTTTTAATATGAATAATATGGAAATACCTAAAATATATATTGCTTACGTCTTGTAATTGATAGATCTTAAATTTATAATAAATAAGTTATATATATATATATATATATATATATATATATATATATATATATGTTAGATGTCAATATGTTGTTGTATTCTAGAAAATATTATTTACTGTAGTAGTCAGAGAATTTAATTAGTTATATAAATGCATAATAATTCATAATACATTTAATGTTTTGTATTAAAAAATTTCTATTTTGGACAAAATAAAATCAAATAAGTGGACATATAAAATCAAATAGAGGCATTGAAAGCAGCTTCTAGAGTCACCAAAATTCAGTTGAACTGGCTGAGGTCCAAGATAAAACTTACTATTAGAATATTAGGATAAAAGTTCGAGGAAGCAAGTACTGAAAACTCTTAACTAATGTAAGAAGAAACACTTGAAATGTTCAAAATGTCTAAGCTCTTTCAACTAGATAATCGCAGCAACGAACTTAAGTTGCACTTAACTAAGTATTATGTGGCATTGTAGATGATTCTCTCGCGATTTGTACAATACATCGAGCCCGAATTTGCCAAATATATCTCTCGATATGAATGCTCGAGTAACATGTGCATTTATATCCTATAATTAGTAATTGTGTTTTGAACAACCTTATTTGTTGAAAATTCGACATGTTCTTTCTAGAGTATCGTAAAAAATTAGTTTGATTTTTTCATTAAAATATAACACAAGTATACATGTATTATAATTAATGGAAATCATTAAAATCTACATTATTTTTAATTTATTTATCAAATAATACTTACGTTTTTATATAAATTCTAAATTAGTACAACTTTTCAACATAAACCTTAAAAATATAAAATATTTTTACCTACCTCTATAATAGCAATATCGTGTCGATTCATCATTTCCTTCAGTTTATTGCCATTAAATTCGGGATGAATGAAAATCTGTTTTAATCGATATTCATATCCAGAACGAATTTTCAAACTAGTGCTTCCAGAATAAATTACTAAATAGTCGTTGTCCGTATGTTTATTGAAAAGGCAGTGAGCTGCCGTAAGAATGTGATAATTGCTAATAATTGCACCACCACACGTATGCTTATTGTCGTCGATATATGTCAAAGATACTAAAAACGGGAATTCTTTTATATCTGCATTATTACCACCCATGATTCTTATTGATTTACTAAAAACACCTTGAAAATTTAAAACCGTGATATTGGTTTATATTAAATACAATTTTATTATAAAAATATTTTTATAATATAAAATAGTACAATAACATATAATCCATAAAGCATAAATATAAAAGAAAATATTTAATAAAACAATAATATTTGGGTTTGATCATACTTATTTATAATATCATTAAAATTATACATTTTGTACAACATTTTCTAAACACCAAATATATAATATTATATGTCAATGTAATAAATGTTTATGTATAAAAATATGTTTTCCTAATATATAAATATAAAAAGTAATAGTTTAAATAAAAAATACAAAGCGGTACAGAATTGAAAAAAAATAGTCGAATAATAAATAGTGTGAAAATGATTTAGAAAACCACTTATTAAAAATTAATTTAAATTAATATTAAAAATACACAAAGCGGGACATTTGATAAATATGTATTTTATTTTTTATATAAAAAGATCGAATAAAATTAGAAATTAAATAAGATTTCAAACTAGAAAATATAATGGCTATTTTATGTATATTGTATTGAAGAACAAATGGTAAATATTATTTGCATAAATTTGCTATAATTATTCTTAGCTAACGTTATAACTATATTATAACCATGATAGATTATGTTATATTATGGTATACCATTGTAGAGTATCAAGTTTTAATAATAATTTTATGTAAAATATTTGAGTTGATTCTATTATTCTAAAGGAGAGATTTTTATCAATCTGAAAACGATTTACATTTCTCAAGCAACAAATTTATTTTGACCAATTTCAATAACTGTTAAAAATATAAAAAATATGAAATTTGATTGAATATCCGGTAACTTAAATAGCGACAACATAGATTTTACAATATTAATGTTTGAGATATAAATCATATATTAACTTTAACAATTTGGAATCCTTTTAAACACTTACTGTTACTTATTATCGATACATACAAATTTTTAATTTGAGGGTAGATGCAACTAATTTTTTAGTTTTAAATATTTTGTCACCTATCGATGGTTACATAGAGACATAATATAGAAGAAAAAGTAAGAGACAGTTTTATATTATAAGAGAAAGAGAGAGAGAGAGCGAGAGAGAGAGGGGGGATCAAGAAAGAGAGAGGATAAAGAGAGAGAAGAGCGAGAGAGAGGGGGTATCAAGAGAGAGAAGAGAGAGAGAGAGAGAAAGAGTCAGTGAGTGAATCATCGTGAAAATATGTGGGAGAGAAGGAATGACATAAAAACAATAATTAATAAAAAAAATTTATTTTACGGTATTATACATAATAATACAAATTAAAGCTCTTACCTACCAACTAAAGCTATACAGAAATAAGTTAAAATGCTCACATACATTTTAGTATCCGTATTCGATCAAATATATTTTAGATTAATTTTAATCGAATGAACAATTTTATATAGGTGCACTCATATTGAGGTAAAATACAATTTTTACTAATTATGCTTGCTTTAACAAATATTTGCTTTGATAATCTTCTTAAATATTCCTAAGTAAAAAATGATAAGATTATTGTTCACATGCAAAGTAAGAATTGATTGAAATTATTTCATTATATCGATACAGTTATTGGCAAATTTATAGCTTATATATATATATATATATATATATATATATATATATATATATATATATATATATATACAATATATTATAAGTGTATTATAATGCATTATATTATAATTAAAAATATCAAAATAATATTGTTGCTATTTTTATTTTTTCGTTAAATTATTATAAAAAAATTAAACTTCAAATTAATGAGTTTCACTAATATATCATTATGAATTATAAAAAAATTGATCTCAACAAATTTAAAGAATATGAAATAATAAAATAATAATATAACTGATTTGGGTAATCTATTTAAAAATATTTAGATTGAATAAAGAAAATTTTACAGAGATGGAAATAACACAAATACCTGAATAATAGCCACAGATGACTTGTAGACTAGATTGAAATGTTCATGTTGATGAGCAATTGATGAGTATGAACGAAACAATGAAATGTATTAAATAGCAAGTATTATCCATAATCGTTTTCATTTTCATTTGAATATTAATGAATAAGAAAATTTTAAAATCCTGCGGTTTTTTTTATTAATATTTACATATTGATAACTAATAAAACTCATCAATCATATAAATCCTTGTTGTATTCAAGTTACAATAACGACAGAATTTAACTAAAAATATTTACTTAAATAAAGCCATTATAATATATACTTATCTAGTCATAATATACATGTGTGGTGTTTTGTTTTTTTTATAATAATACAAAATTTATTAAAGTATGCATTTTAGTTATTCATATTTACAAAATCGAATATATAACGAATGTAATTAAAAATGACGAAATAGATTATGGAGCATAAAATATAATCAGAAACAACATCGAAATTAATGTGAGTCAAAGTAAACTTATAGTGGATGTGAGAATTCAAAGAAAATGCACTAAGCTCAGGATACAAGGCAAAAATTTGTAAGCTCATGTTATTCACCGAAATATATTCTGTCCATTAAATAAAGTGATACTATTATATATATATATATATATATATATATATATAAATTAGATTTTTCATAGTAATATAAATTTTTAAACTGTAATGAGTACATTGAATAGATTTTCTTTTTCTATAATAAAGGTAAGAAAGTATTTCACATAATGCTAAATATAAAAATAAAACAAATTTTATAAAATAGTTTTAAGATATGACTTATAATGACGTAGGTTAAATATGTAATGTTTTGTAAGAAAATGTATATTTAAGTATAAGAAAAATACATTTTAAAAAAAACATAACAATCTTATATTTATTCAAGTTTCGTAAAAATAAGTGATATTGGAATTTAAATATTTAATTTTACAAGAATTTAGGATTATTAATATTTATTTTCTCACTCGATTATATAATAATGTAAATATTTAATAATTATAACTAGTTATTTTTGGACTAATGTATTTATTGCGTTTACATAAAAAATATAATTGCATTTTCGTAAACTATAATTAAATTTTATTTAATTAGAAAATAATAAGGTTCAATATATTGTACAAGTTATAATGTTGAAGAACGTGCTTTTATAATTTTATAATAACAAACATTTTTCAATAAAAAGATTAATATAATAATATACCATTGTGAATATTCCTTACATAAACTATTTCTTTATCGCATAGATCTTATTTTCTAAACATATATTTGCCGTTTCTGAAAGAAAAACGTGCACTGATTTCAAATCATGTTAAGTCACTCGAGTGATAATTAAAAATATCACTGTTTCTTGTCAATAAGATATAAATTTTATTATAATATATTGGACTTTATTATTAGATTTTATTATAAATTGAATAAAAATTGAAATATGAAGGTTAAATTATTTATTCACAACAAATTTATTATTGGTTGAATATGCTTAAGAATACTGTAATATTTATATCTGTATTAACATTATTATAACTATAATAACTGTATTTATCATAAATAATTATATTTAATTTATAAATAATTAAATATAGGTTATAATTACTATATTAATAATTTGATCATTTTATTTACTAGCAATGATTATATTTTAACAATTTTAATTTTGAAAATTTTTATTAAATTTATTAAACGCTATCAACATTAAATATTAATATGTATACAATATTAGTATAATACAATCTTAATTATATAACTGATCGATAAACTGTATAAGTAATATTTTAAAATAAGCTTTTTTACTTTTATATATTAATATATTTTACATATTTTCTTATCTGAGAAATATTATATATTATAACTGTTTTAACCTAATTTTTTTTCAAAATTTTGCGTTTTATATTGCATTTAATAGATATTTACACACGAATCGCTAGAATACTTTGCTTTGAATCGTTATCATAAATTAATACGAATTAATAGCATTTTTGTAATACCAGAGTATATAATAATGACTTAAGTTAAATATATCTGTATTATATATTAATATAAAATTAATACAAAAATCTTAAAAAAAATTATTTATTAAAGTGCTTAATTTATAGTCACGTTGAATTTATTCTGATTACCTTAATTCATTCTATTACAATTTTACTAAAAAAATTATTTTATACATGCGTTAACCTGAATATTTATTCGTATTTATTTCAGCAATTGTTTCGATATACAGCAAATAAAATATCACTTTTTAATATAAAAGGTGAATTACAAATTTTGTTTTTTTCACAACAATATACTTTAATAAATGTGGTGTTATTTTGCTAATTCACAATTCACATTTCATTGACATATATTATTAAATTGAATTTTAAATTAACTTTTATATCTTTAACTTAAATTAATTTTGTTCAGACGAATAATATATTCTAAAAAGTATTTTTCCAAATATAACCATCTTCAGAATACCTAATATGTTCTAGACGTTGAAAAAACATTTTTTTCTATTCAAGAAATTGATAGATAACATTAATAGATAAATATTTTACTAATTTTATATTCTAAGTATTACGAAATATTTAAAATAGCTTGTCTTCTTACTAGAATAAATATACTACGTTAAAATTAAAAGTAGTTATAATTAGTTGAGTACATAAATAATATAATATTTTTTAAAAATATTATATATTAAATATGATTTTTTTAATTGATTTCAAATTTCATTGAATTTTTGCAACTTATTTTCAATTTATATTATTTTATGCGAATTAACTCTTTAGAAATATGTTATTAAATACAGCATACTTTATTATAAATACATATTACCTTGCCTACATAATTTAAATATAATAAGCCACTATTGTATTTCTGAATCAATTTTTTTAATAATGAATTTATAAATCTCGAAATTTGATGCAGAATTATATATTTTTATTATATATATATGAAGTCAATAAAATTAAAAACAAACAATTTAATTATAATTATTACTTTTTCTAATAGAATGGATCCAAATTTTGATTTTTATTTGGTTTTAAGGATTCTTCGCATTTTTATTTTACTGTTTAGTCATTTCAATTATTATATCATATTCTGACAATCTAATAATTTTAATTATTATCTTTAAATATAATTTGATTCAAAATTGCATTAAATAGATCTGTCTAATAGTAATAATATTATAAGTACTCATTACATTAAAAAATGTGTACATTATTTAAAATTAAGATTATTATATTTTGGACTTTAAATATTATACTAACCAAATTATATTTCAGAAATTTAAATATTTATTTTCATTGTTTTTTTTTATATATTTATATATTAATTGGTATGTAGACGTTACCAAAAAATATGTAAATTATATTCTTATGGTAAGATAATAAGTAAATTTTAAATAATTATAAAATGTTGAACGAACTTTCTAATCAATATAATAAAATATTTTATTATTGAATTGTTTGAAAATATTTCAATATTTATTCTGGAATAAAAAATATAAATTATAAAGGTAAATAAATAAATAAAATAAATTGAACGTGTAAAAGTATTTATAGCAGTAATAAATGTACAATGTGTATGCTCAGAGAGTAAATTTAAATGCAAATATAGAATTACAAATTTTAATTGCGAAATTTGTAAAACAATATCATCAGTATATAAAATATATGTATGTAATATTAATCAATAGTATTATATTATTATTTAATATGATTACTTTCAATTGATTGTAAGATAAATAATCATTACATTAAGAACCAATTATAAATTTAATATAATTAATTATTCAACAAATTTTCTAAATTATCTACATTTATACTAATTATAATATTCTTATAAATTGGTTTTGTTAATGATAGCATTAACTTGACATCCCTTTCCTAATGAAATCCAAGTAGTAATATACTTTTACGAATATGTCCGGTATACCAGCTGCGCATGGAAAACAAAACGATATGATTCCAATAATTTTACTATTATATACTAAAGGACCACCGCAATCGCCCTAAAAATAAAGATAATTTTATTATTAATAATTACGAATTTTTAATAAGTATTATAAATTAATTTTACGTTTTTAACGAATTAATCATATATTTAAGTATAAAATAAATAGTTTCATGAATTTATTTATTATAAATTGCAATTATTTTATAATAAATTCTTTATTTTTAATAAAATTATATTCATACAATGTAATAACTAGAATATTAAAAGAAATATATAATATTGAAAGAAAATTTAATGTGAATATAAAACATTAACAGTAATATTTATAATTTTATTTTAGAGTTTAATGTTGAATTTTTTAGAATTTTAATTTTCACAAGAAATTCCATTAATTTTATGTAGATAATATCTTGAATAATATAATGTCATATTTATTTATTTAAAAATATTGTGCAATTAAATTCATAATTTGAAATTATTTATTATATTTATATCTGCTTTATGTATTGTTATTATTATTGTTTTATTTAAATAATACATACATAATAAATAATTATGGGATTTCAAAAATAGACTGGAATTCTTGAAAAATCAATCTATTTATTAGATTTTCTATATACTAATTTTACATATTTTCAAATTACTTACAACACATGAGCCCACTCCTATATTTCTGAATGCACAAAATTGACCATAATGAAGTAAAAATGGAAGTTTTATAATACATTGGAGATCACTTACAATTGTCATAGTTACGGTTTGCAATTGATTAGGAATAGTGTCACCTGGATATGTAACTGTTCCCCATCCACAAGTTATACCTGAAATTCCTTTCTGAACATCTCGGATTGGAAGATCAATCTTTTTTATAAATGTATTTAATACAATTGTTTCTACTAACTGTAAAAAATGAAACACCCATTCAAATATAAATATTATAAATTATGTACAGACGTATTAATTGTCTTATATTGTAATTAAATTTCATACATTATTTATATTGAATAAAATGAACTAATGATTTCATAAATATAATTTTTATTTAAAATATGTTATATTTACTTTGAAATATTTAATCCGATGTTAATTGTAATAATTGCTGTAAAACTAAGTAATTGGATATTATAAATTTTACAAAGCACTAATTTGTTTAATTTTCGAAAACCTAGTTAGTTTTTGAACTTTCATAAGGTAGCTATTATATTAAAAACATAAATTATTCACCTTTCTACTATAAACCATAACTAACTTAATTTGAATTTTAAATACATTAATTAAATTAAAATATCACTTTCAAACTATATGTAACAGAAGCTAATTTTTTATAACAGAAATTAATAAATATTCAATATTAATAAATTATAAATAAATAAATAAATAAATAAAACAAAATTAATAAATAATCATTATTCAAAAATTAAAATGTATTTTAATAAAGTCATTATTATTTAGTTATGTAATAACAGTAATAAGTTTTATAATTTTTATATAATGTTATAATTATTTAATGTTACAATTATTAATGTAATGTAATTAAATTATATAATGTTGTAATTATCTATGTTGCCTTTAATATGTTTATCTATTAATCAAATTACTAATGAACAGGTTATAAATGTGAAAATTGTATTATTTTATTTTTTAATTTTTTAAATTAATTTATTCAGTTAGATCTTTATAACTGAAATGTCATTCTCGTTCATGGACATTGTTTTCATCATTGAAGTAAACTTTTGATGGAAAAAAATATTTTCAATTTGATAACTTATTCCAGTTCGGTTTTGTGCTGAAGTTTCTACTGTATTTATTCTTAGCTTATTATATGAATCTTGAAATGAATGTAAACAATGAGCTGCTGTCAAAATATGTCGGTCACTAATGATAGCACCGCCACAAATAATTTTATTTTCCTTGATATATCTTATTGAGACAAAGAAAGGAAATTCTCTTAGATCCGCGTCAGTACCACCAATAATTCTTAAATTTTTACATAAAATACCTAAACACCATTATTTATTCTTTGTATTATATTTATATATATTATTGTCATCTATACTTAATATCAAATTATTTAACAGAGTTCCAACGAAGTAGATATTATCTTTGATGTTACTACCTTAGTTTTCTTAAAAAGAGCTATGCATCAAACAAATATTTAATTGTATAAATCTTACAACTAAACATACAATTAATTTTTTACTTATTTCACTTTTAATAGCTAAATTTACAGCTATATTTGTTCAAAGTTAACAAAGTTTTTGTTGCTCATTGTTCTTACTTAAACTTAAATAACATTACAAATATACTTCAAAAGAAATTGTTTTAAAAAAAGAATTCATTATATATCAGTATATAAAACAGCATTAAGAATTAATTTCATAACAATATTTTTTATAAAATATTCAAAAAAGTATAAAGTCAAAAGAATAAATATTTGTATTATACTAATTTATGATATTTATATTTTTTAAGATCATCTAATCACATAAAAGAGCATTGGCTTAGTGTATAATAAGGCTAAACAAAACATCCTATTGCGAAAATATATTTTTATCTTATTATAATAATATAATATCCTATAATATCCTATTATTATAGACATACGCGCGCGTATATTATATATATATATATATATATATATATATATATATATATATACAGAGAGGGAGAGATAGAAAGAAAGAGAGTGAGAGAGAGGGGGGTAGAGGAAGAGAATATGAGACAGAGAAAGAGAATGGCAGAGAGGGAGAAAACGAAAAACAGAGACAGAGAGAAAGAGAGAGAGAGAGAGAGAGCGACACACATACATACACACACACGTGACACACGTGACTTACCGTGATTAAACAAAAGATAGAAATAAATGATAATATATTTCATTGTAAAATTAATAAAAACAGCTTTTTAATAATTTTTTAATGTTATCTAATACTTTAATTGAAGTGCGTTGTTATAGACTAAGAATAAAAATGATTCTATATTTAATAATCTATTTGAATATCACTGATATATGCATATGTCAATTAATAAAAACGAATAAAAAATGTTTGTATTATTTGAATTTTCTAATAATGGCAGTTTTCTTATCAAAATATGTATCCACAAAGATTAAATTACAAAAATTTGAGAATTTTTTAATTAATATAATAAAAGAGGTTTTAATTCTGATTGTACTTACAATACCACAATTTAAAAAATAATATTTAAAAAATATAAAAAGAATAAAAATAATGAATACAAAAGTATTGCTATTATTCTAAAAGATATTATATCTAGATATTGTAGTCGGATAAATTTAAATTTAAAATAATTTTTTAACATGTGTTATAGAAATATTAATTTGAAATGTAATTTCAAATTGACTATTCTTTTTTTATCTTAAGGACCTGCTATAAACAAAATATGCAGCATGTATTATATATAAATATATTGTAATATGCTTATTCTAATTTAATATTAAATCTACCGAATAATTTATAAAAATTTTATTAATAAATATATACGACAAATCGACGTATTTATCAAAAGATAATGATTATCAATTGATATATTAGAGTATTAAGTATAAAAGTAATGCTCGTATTAATTTCTTTTATATTAAAGTAAAACATTTATGAGTTTCCTAATCGCTTAGCATTTACTGTATAAAACAGTTATGTAGATAAAATAAATAAAATTATATTGTAATGCAATATAATTATAAAAATCAATTAAAGTATATATAAGTATTTCTTCGTATCAATAAAAATCATTATTTTCTTTTTGATTACTTGCCTGTTACATTATATTTAGATTTCTAAGGTCTCAAACAAATTTTTTCTATAATATTCGTTTTATACTATTTATTTTGAATGCAAAATAATTGAAGATACTAAAAATATTCAATATCATAATTGAATTTTTAATTTTTTATCAAATTGAGTATATAATTATTTAAAAACAAAATATAAAGGTTAAATTTATTTTTAACAAAATTTCAATTTTATACTTTATACACCTTACAGCTATTGTATATTTACGGGTATAATATTAACTTACTAATACTTCAATAATAATATCGAACTAGCAATATATACTAATAAATGTATTAAGTATTTAATATTAAGTATATCATATTAATGCATGGAAGTATGCATCGAATATTGAAAGATACAATTCCAGCAATTGTGTAATTAACTATCTCTGTAAACGAAGAAAACTACCTATAAACGAAGAAAAGTTTATTACCAAAAAATATCTATTTAAATAAATTTTTTTAAGATTGAATTGGATATGAATCTCTTGTATAAAAATTTCTATGAAAATGAACATTTATTAATAATATTATTATGTTAATTTAAGATATGTATAAAATAAGTCTTGCTTAAGTATTGTATATATCGTCTGTAATATAGAAATTAAATAAGAATTCATGGTACTTAAAGATTAAAATAGCTTTAAATCATACTTTATATTTTAGAACAAAACAACAAAAAATAGTAACTTTATTTTTTATCAAAAATAAAATAGAATGAGAAATTTACATGTAGATGATCTTTATAAGAGTATCATTTCTATATCAATTTTTTCTCTAATTTCAATAATATATTTGAATTTCTATAACAATAAAAATAAAACAATAAAAAATAAATCATACTATAAAGATATAAAATTTATGTTATTATAAAAACTGTTCCAAATCATGTTCCCTCATTTTTTTGGCATTTGGAAATGAAATAAATGAGAACAAAAATTATTGATATAATTTTACAACTTTCGCCAATAAAATTAATTATAAAATTACATGAAGTTTATAAGTATAAAACAAATTCAAATTAAATATTTATTTATCAGTGATATCTTATCTTTATCTTAAGACACAAAACATGAAAATTATTTTAATTATCGATATTTTTAATATTTTAACATTTTTTTAAATACATTTATTATACTCCAAGTTGCATAAGGTAGCTTTAAGTTTTCATGGCTTCTTTAATAAAATCCATGTGGTAATATACTCTTGTAAATACATCTGGTTCCCCTGTAGCGCATGGAAGAATAAGAGATGCGATTCCAGCAAGTGTATTATTGTAAACGAAAGGATTGCCACTATCACCCTAAAAACGAAAGAAAACATTTATTTCTTGATATGGTTTACTTTGAGTAATGAATTTCTTAATTAAATTTGGTTTATAAATCGGGTAAAATACAAATATCTAATTCAAATTTAATGTATACATTTTTTCAAAAATTCCATTTGAATATATATTGCTGCATAAAATTCTACCTAAGTAATTAATAAATCAAATATAAATTAATATTCATGTAATACATATATTATCGTTAGCATAAAATGAAAAATTTAATCGGATTATAAAACTTAGCACTCCTGTCATAAATGATCGATAATAAAAATCAAGAAATGTGTATAAGATTTTTCAACTATAATTTTTCATTAAAAACAATTTTAAATAATACTTCAAATTTTTTGCGATCTTACATAACATAGACCTACTCCTCGTTGATTGACGGCACAGAATTGACCATAATCAAGAAAAAGTGGAGAATCAAAAACACAGTGCCAACCATCATAAACTGTCATTGTGATTGTTTGTAACTGTTCAGGGTAAAATTCAGCCGAAAATTTTGTTGTTCCCCATCCAGTTATAACACCTATAGAACCTTCAGTAATATCTGTTGATGGAAGATCAATTTTATTTAAATATGAACTAAATATCATAGTTTCAATAACCTGTAAAAATAAAAAGTTCATATTTAAGAATACTAGACAGAAAAACTAATTCACTCTCTCTCTCTCTCTCTCTCTCTCTCTCTCTCTCTCTCTCTCCTTGCTCAATTTCTCACACAACCATGTAAAAGCATCCATGCATAGCAATGTAATAAATCTAATGTGCTTCGTTTAAAATAATTTTTTTAATATAAAATATAATTGACCCATACCAAATTTAAATATATAAAAAATGTAATACTAATAAGTTTACGTGAAATTTAAAATATATTATCTATTACATTAAAATATCAATTTTTATTATTTAAAGAACAAACACTTTAATATAAGATCTATTTTTAACTTTTAATTAAACAATTATTATAAAAAATATTAGTAAGCCAGTAAAAATAATGTAATTACCGTGAACAATGTACTAAAATTCTTATATAAACACTATATTCTAATATAGATTAACTATAAACAATTCAATTTATTAAAATACAATTACACTATACATAATTTATATAAATAAACACATATATATATACGTATATATATATATGTATATATATATATATATATATTTAAAGGGGTTCATTAAGTTCACAGGTCATGATCATTATATTCTAATAAAGATATTTTTTTGTAAGTAAATAATCTTTACGTGTACCAGCTAATCGGAGTGAACTTGTAGTATATAAATATCGGGAAGAAGCTGAACAAATATTAATTTATTTGTGTAACCTTGAATTCCACTATAGTTAAATATTCAATCAATAAAACCTATAACTCACTCGACATTATAATCATTTATAAAAATTCAGCCGATAGCTATATAAATTGTAACATTAATATTCGAAAAAATTGTCATATTCAATAATAATAATATTATTTTGACTTGCATTTAAATGAAATTACATTTTTACTCAATGTAAACAATATGATTTAAATTTTATTTTCAATAATGTTTGAAGAAAATAGAATATTTCAAAATATTTGTCATTTGTGGTTTTTTATATAAAATATTGTTATATATAATTACCAAAAATTTTATTAAACAAATATACATTTAATGAATATTATTATACATACCTTAACAACACAAATATCACTTTCTTTAAGGTATATCGAAGTCATAAATTTAATAAAATCAGGATGGTAAATAATATTTTCAATCCGATAATAAGGTTCACTATTGCTATAAGAATCTGCCATTGTTGTATAGATCTGTATCATATTATATTTATCTTCATATGAATACAAACAATGAGCTGATGTGAGGATATGTCGATTACTAACAATCGCCCCACCACATATATGTGTTGGTATCACAATGAGATTTTCGTCAAAATCTTTAAATGATACAGAATATGCAAATTCTCTTGCATCTGCATTGGATCCACCAATAATTCTTAAATTTTTTCCAAACGTTCCTTAATATAATTAAAGCATAATTTATACAGACAATGTTAGTAAAAATTGATTTTAAGTAACAATTTATTGTTATTTTAAAAATATATATTCAACTTACCGTTATACAACAGAAGAGAGAAATAAAAAATAATGTTATATTTCATTTTAATTATTCCAGTAATCTTATAAATTGCAATATTGCTTAATATAGATGTATTTAATTTCTTGGATTTCTTACTAAATATAATATTCGTAGGATTTTACTCAAATTGCAGAAATAAATGAATTAAAACATTTGAATATACAAAGGAACTATAATATATAAATTTTTTTAGAGATTTCATATTAACTTTAATAATTATTATTACTTGAGAAATTAATAATGATCTTTATTGTCAAATGAAGAAATATCTTTCATACAGTTAACTTCATTTTATTGAAATAATCATTATTCTGTTACCTATTGAAGTGTCTAATACTATATATAGAAATAGGTTGTTTTTATCTAAGAACAAAACGATATCAAAAATGAATATTTAATATGAATATCGTTACAAATTTACGTTTTTTAATTAATCATTATCGTCATATTTCAAATATATAACAATGGCATATTTACTTAAATAAAAAATTTTAATTAAAATGGATTAATTAAAAAGAAATTTATATATTAAGAACTACTTGTATCAATGAAGTTGGATTTTGAATTTAAGTAATGGTTTGATAAAAAATGTACTATAAAAATATAAACTCGTTAATGAATACAAAATATAATTACGACGTTATAATATTAATTTTAGTATAACAATATAAAAATATATTAAAAAGTATTTAAGAAATTTATAAGAAGAATAAAGAATTATAGTATTACAATGAAATTATGAAAGTATTTTATATAATTAAACAAAATTTCTAAAAACTACCCTTATATTCCCATTACAAATAAATTTAATCTTTTAGCGATGAACATTATTCAATTTTATTAATATTTTGTGCAATAAAGAAAATTAAAAAAATAAGGTATCATAAAGTGGATGACATCTTCAAAAATTAAATAGGTAAATATTATTAAAAAATTTAAATAATCTGTTTCAATTTACTTAATAAAATAATAAAAATTATAACTTTTGAATATTTTTGATATTATTTTATCTTAATGGATTATTAATTAAAGTATCACAAATGTATTATATATAAAATATATCTTATTAGAAAAAAAAACATGTTTCCTAATTATAAACTCCCCAGTATCCATTTCAAAAGTAGATTATTATTCTAAAAACTTATAAAATTTCTCAATTGGATATAGTATTAATAAGATTGATATATATAGAATGATATTTCGATTACTAATATTTAATATACAAATAAATGTATATTATTAATATTTAATGATTTAAATATCATATTTACTATTATTGATTAGTATATGCAAACAAATTATCTACATTGAATTATTGGTTTTGTCAAAGCTTTTTCTTAGAATATTTGAATATATGAATATTTAATTTTTAAGTACCGATTAAATCCAGTATATTACAATAATTTTAGCATAAAAATAATTTTCTATTATTACGGGATCAAAGGTTCTAACCTGCTTTCTTGGTTAATTGGAATTTAATCAAAGAAAATTATAAGTATATAATTATTTTTATTTCTTGTTTTACATTTAATATTTAATCGTTAATTTAATAATTAATTATTGATTTACACCTAATTAGAGCTAAATTCTTAATGTACTTACTTAGTACGTTATGTATTGTGCTTGATTAAAGTTGTTATATTTTACTGTTTGCTACGTCGTTACGAAATATTGACGGAAACAATAAAATGAGTTAAATATTCTTGCTAAAACTCAAAAATTAGTTAAACAATGAGTTTTATTAAATCATTCAAATTTAATAATTTCAATTAAAATGTTGTATTGTCATTTACGTCGTTATTTCTACAGATTAAAATTTTCTACATCAGTACTGATCGTTCTATATCAGTATCAAATATTGTAATTTTTATTTCAATGAAATGTAATTAATTATAATTGTTTGAACTAATCAAATGAAGATGTAGTTCAAATGCTTAAAAATGTTGAAGCGATACTTCGTAGTTTCTACAGTGCTATGGATATTTTATTCAAGAAATACAACTATTCGTCTCTTTGTTTCTAATAATATAATTAATTTTTTATTTGGAATTAAAATTCATTTAGCCATATATAGGAAGAAATTAAAGTAGAGTTTTGATGTTGTCTAAACTATTCTATTTTTACTAGAATAAAAAAAGATACATAATTTTATATTAAAAGAACAACACAAAATTAATTTATAGAAAAATTATGTATGCATTTTTCATGGTTATTATATATATGAAAATATTTGAAATTATATATATATATATATATATATATATATTTATACAATTAATAAATATATATATTGATATATAAATTGTAATATATTAATATAATAAAAATTTTTTCTAAATATGGTGTTCCCTTGCATCACATGAAATATTAAAAGAAAATGAAAAAAACAAAATTACCATGATTATCACCCTAAACATAATGGATTTTTTTTATGAACGATAATATTTATTATCATATTTGTTTTTGTGTGCACATCATTTATAAATTCCTTTAAAAAAATTAGATCTCAATTTCAATTTTGAATTCACAATTTTATATAAATTATATAATTCTATTATTAAGCAAAATAATTTTATATTTTTATCCCGCATATATTACCTAATTAAGCACTTTATTATTATATTATAAAACCTTTACTTGATATCGTGTTTATTGACATCAACTAGAAATATAAATTCATTATAATTATTTCAAAAATTCCATATAATAAAATTTCCATACAATATATAATGATATTTTTATATTTTTATAATATAATGTAACAACGAAATATAAAGTTTTTTAATTTTAATTTGAAATACTTAATCATTCTATAAATATAGATGGCATTTCAGAAGAAATAAAAATTATTTTTACTTTTTTCATTAAATGATATACAACTGTTTAAAAAATATGGAAATATTAAATAAAATCTTCATTTTATTTAATAAACGAAATTGCACATTAATAGTGCAACAATTGTTACCCTCGTGTGTTGTCATTTGGAATTTCTGCAACTTTTGTTGAGAGCATTATTGTTGAGGGGAATTATTGTACCCCATCCACTTACCTGTAGTATCAATAATAATTTCTTCAGCGGCACATTTATTTTATTTATACATGGACTAAATATAATAATTTTGTATACTGTGTTTTTTTTAATTTCATTCTTTTAATTATATATGTAAAATCTCAGACTAATAATCAATGAAAGCGACAATATTTAATTATTTTTATATTATAATCATCACCTAGAAATTCATCCAATTACGTGTATCATATTTTATTTTATATTATTTCACACTATAATTATTATTGCACAATTACTAAAATTTTGTTATAAATCGCTCTTACAGTTACTAATAAATACTTTTAATACAGTCAACTTGAATGAAAGTAAAAATATATTTTAAACGAAGCTACTATTCAAATTTGAACACTTGTGGTTTCAGAAGTAAAAAATAGTTTTTAAATTATTAATCCTATTGATATATAAACAATTAATTTTTAATATAAATTTCAATACAGACTTCGATAATTATAATATCGTTGCATCTCATAATTTTTGTTGATAAATAATATTTGTAATAAGAAACTATGGACATTGAATATGGCTGAAAAAATCCTGACAATGTATATTAATATGGAAAAAACTAGTGAACTGCTGTTAGAGTATGCCAATTACCAATAATTGAGCCTCTATTTAAGGACGATTTCTCATATATCTTATTAACACAGAGTAAATACAGAGTAACAGAGAGTTTTATGTCTACATCGGAACATCTAATAATTTTTAAATCCTTACCAAATATACACAACAATATTAAATTATAATTTATATTTGCAGTATTGACGTTATTTAATTTATTATTTATCTTTTGAGCGATAATTATTTATTCTTCAGCTGTTTGTACAAATTTGTGTAATTATTTAGAATATATATTTATCTAAGTTTTATGTCTTTAAAAATATATACCTTAGTTACCGTTACTTAGCAAAAGATAAAAATTAGTGATAATCCATTTTATTTTATGCTTATCAGATGATTAACTCACTATAATTTAAAACTTTACATAGAAAAAATTTTTATTATGTATATGGTGGTCCGAATCACCTTGCAATTGAATTTATTTAAAATATGCATAAGTCAATTAATTAAAACGTTCGTTATGTTAATATATAATATTGATATGTCCAAAAGATAGTCTTGGTTAAATATTTTATTTTATGTACCAGGCAAACAGGAATCTCTGCCAAGGTCCCTTCTAATTATTTTATTTTTATTCAATTTCTTGAACTTAATTTAAATCTTTCTTTTTATTAGCTCTGAATTTAGCAGTATTTTCAACAATTTTATATGTCGTTTCTCTCTAAATAAAGTGCATTTCATAAGATGTAGTATTTCATTTTATATGTTCGTATACTAATTATAGAAGAACAAATTTAATTCTTCTTTCAGAAAAACGAATTGAAAATTATGAAAATATAAAACTTTAAATCCAAAAATGTTTAAAAAAAAATTTTTTCCAATACTACAATAAGTTATACACTTGTAGTTATAACACTTCACTATTATATTTAAGAAAAAAGTTCGTAAATTATTCCGAAAAAGTATAAGTTTTCATTTATACTTTCAAAAAATATTACAAAAGTTATTTTTACAAATGAAAAAATAATCAATGTTGATTTTTAGTTTTTCAATTAAAATTATTGATTTAAGACCTTCAATTGTATTTTTTAAAAATGAAATAATATTCTTCTTACACTAATCACTTAAAATACATTTATTGTAAATATTTATTGCTTATGCAAATGAAATAATTCGTTTTTTACTTTTGTTTTCATTCAAATTATTAATTATTCAAATTAATTAATTCTAAAAAAATTTTTTTGATAATTTTTTTATTACGTAACTTAGATTAAATCTGTAATTGAACTTATTGAAACTTATTATAAGCAATAAATTAATGAAAAATGAAGAGTATCTTAGTTCATTGATAATTTATTATAAATATAAATTATATGTTAATAAAGATATAGATTTATATAAAAATTTATATAAAGATTTACATTTTGGTCATAAACAACGTGAAATTTCTGTATATTAATAGTATTAAAATAACACTAACTTCTCATAGCTTCTCTGATGAAGTTTAGATAATAATGAACTTTAGTGAATATATCAGGATATCCTTGAGTAAATGGAATACTGAAAGATACAATTCCAATGACTTTACTATTATGTATTAATGGGCCACCGCTATCACCCTAAAAATTACAAGAGTTCTGGTTTTAAAATTATTAATTTTCAGAAATATTCAAAATTTTCAAATGTTCGTCTCATAAGTATCATATTATATTGCTAAAATCTAAAATGAAAAAAAAATTATTTGAATGTTTTGTTGAAAATAAGAAAAATTTTTTGTTTTTTTGTATAATTTTATAGATTATTTATAAATAAATATAATATTAATTTAATTTTTATGATCAATACATAATTAAAAGCTAAGCATACTATGCTTATCAAGTATTTAATGTATGGCATTCAGCATATAGAAAATATAAGCATATTTTCTTAAAAATATTTGGTAATATACATATAGAAATTAATACAAACAATAAATAATATCTGAATTTAACCTTAATTTTATCAGCTTCAAAAATATTTAAATATATTTAATGAGTTTTCAATTTTAAGAAATTAATCATTAATATCTAATTGATTGTTAGAATTGTAATATTTTGAAAATTACTTACATTATACGATCCCATTCCTCGTGTGGTAAATCCACATAGTTGACCAAAGTGAAGTAAAAATGGAATAGAAGGTCTCATGGAACATTTATGATTATTTATAACCCTCACTATGATTTTCTGTAATGATTCAGGAACATTATCAGTTCCGTAAGTTACTGATCCCCATCCTATTAAAACACCATAAAAATCATCTTCAATGTTCACAATTGGAAGATCTATTTTGTTTTGATATGTACTAAATATAATATTTTCTTTAATCTGCAAAAACAAAATATTTGTATTTAAAAATAATAATTTAGTAATACCTAATGAACTTTACCTATCTATGTTAAAAACGTTACATTTTTATTCTAATTTTCAATATTAGGAATTTTATTTCACAGTATTGATTAAGAGATCGGTAACTTTTTAATTTAAATTAAAGTTATTAAAAATAATTTTAAATAATTTCAAAAAACGAATTACTTTTAGGTTGTAGATAAAGTCAGACAAAATACTTAAAGAGCAACAGACTGAGAGAACCAATTACTACTTTTATTACGTTTTGTAATAGGTTAATACGTTAAGTCATATAACTGACCATAATACGTTTAAGATAAAAATAGTTAAAATGTCATTTTAGGTAACAGAATTAAAAATGTATTTATGTAAGATATAAATAAATATTAAGAAATATGTACTAGAAAATGAATTAATATATAAATCTAATAATAATAAATAAATAACTATATATATATATATATATATATATATATATATATAATATCGATATGTGATAATTTTACAATTTATTTATATTATTAAATGTTGTACAAAGCAGGGAATAAAGCTTATTAAAGCTTATGTATTCAAAGAAATTATTAAAGTAATTGTTTTATATTGATTAATATATAATACTTTGCGAATTCTTGGCATATCACATTGAGTAACCAATACTATTGTTTGTCTATATTATCTCTATCCGCTTTTAATGTGATTTTATTACGGAAATACACATTTAAATAATAATTTATGATATACCTTTATAACACAAACATCATTATCGTTCATGAAAATTGAATTCATAACAGGCGAAAAACCAGGATGATAAATAACTTTTTCAATTGTGTAATATAATCCATCAGTACTTTGTGCAGAAGTTACCACTGTATAAATTCGAATAGATTCAAAATTATCGTAATGTGGATGTAAACAATGAGCTGCTGTCAAAATATGTCGGTCACTAATGATAGCACCGCCACAAAAAATTGTATTTGTCTCGATATATCTTAATGAAACAAAGAAAGGAAATTCTCTTATATCCGCATCAGAACCACCAATAATCCTTAAATTTTTAGAAAAAGTACCTAAATATCATTTAATTCATATATTATATAAAGATAAACTATAATAGATTATTAATATAATAAATAATTCATATTATGGAACTATTTTTACATCAATTAGAAGGTGCCAATATTATAAAATATAAAAAATATTTATTATAAGTTTTTATTATTATTAGCAGTATAGAAAAAAAATTATGAGCAATAAAGAAAATTCATATTAAATATTTGAATATATAATTAAATATTTATTATAATAAAACATTAAGCGATATAAAAAATTTATTTCAAATTTATATAACAAAAAAAAATGTTATATTATTCAAAAGTGTATTTAACTTACCAACGCCTAACGTAAAACAGATATAAATAATAATTTGATATTTCATTTTATAATTTTAAAATAGTTTTAAGAATATCACCTAATGCTTTGTATGTATGTATATATATATATATATATATATATATATATATATATATATGTGTGTGTGTGTGTGTGTGTGTGTGTGTGTATGTGTGTGTGTGTGTGTGTGTGTGCGGCGTGCGCGCGTGTGCGTGTATGTGTATGTGTGGATATGTATTACACGCGTGCCTGAATGCGTGAGAGTCTTACATATATATACGCAGCTTATTTTTAATAAGAACTTATATGAGATTAAAAAAGATTACGAATGAATAATCTACGAATATCGTCTAAAATTTACATATATGAATTAATTAAAATATACTTGAATAACGAGAATTTATAATATTGCTATAGTACAAAAACTATGTATTCACGGTATACAGAACTTACTTCAATGTAAATACATTGAGTAATTCATATTTACTAAAGATATATAAGAAAAATTTTAATTTTGAATTTTAATATAAAAAAATTATTTATTAAATAGTATAATTCAAAAATTTTCAACTAATGAGAATGATAAAATTATAATAATTATATTATTGAATTATAAATTATAATAAGATCAAAATGTAAAAGAGAATAGAAAAACAAATAAAATATTTTATTTACAAAGAATTATAGTAATTTATAGTAGGCTAGAAATTAAAATGATATTATCCTACTGATATGAAATTGTACTAAATGTATACTTATGACATAATATTTTAATTTATTACCATATTAAAACGTTTAAATGTTATATCGTTTTAATATGCTAGAATATTTTTGTATCCGTATGTAAAAAATGTTGGTTAGAAAGATATGTTAATTATTGCAGGCTTTTCACTTTTAAAGGAATTTATTTAATAATGAAACTTGTATTATATAGTATTTAATTAAATTAAATATAAAAATGAAATAAAAATTATTTACGTTATGCCAATAATGAAATAAAATAATAATAAAAGTATAACGAGTCTAGTTGGTTTTGAATTAGCCTAAAATATATTTTATTCAACTTCAATAAAATACATAATCGCAATAACGCGTGTAGTTCATTATGAATTTTAAAATTATGGAAATTTAATTTCAAATCTGTAATAATAAATATACCTTTTATAAATTCATTATCGGGGATTGCATTTATAAAAAGTTTATTGTCAAAGTTAAAATAAAATTTCATATAGAAATCAAAGAAATATAGGACAAAGCTGTATTTTCACAAAAATATTTCCTATTAAAATACCTTCCAAAGAACGTAAATAAAGGTTAAAAAATAGTAATGTAAGGTCATTAATAATGCAATTATTTTTAAATTTGTTTACAATTTAAAGATTTAAATATTTTAATTTAATAAAATAGTATTTTACAAAAATATTTGTTTATTTTACTGTCTTCCAGGAGGACAAAGTTTTCTTAGCCATTCTTCCTAAAAATGAAAAACATACGATTAGCAAGACTGAATCAACATAAAAATTTTCAATTCCATACATACAATACATTGTAGTTTTAGTATGGCAAACACAATATCTTTGCACTGAGCCTCAACTTTTTCAAAACATTCTTGTGTGTCATCGGAGTGGTTTTCTATATCAGAGTCCTATAACCATTATCAATATTAAAAATTATAATTATTTGTTATGATATATATTTTATATAAGAAAGCTCAACGTGAATTCAATTCAAATAATTAAAGATTTATAAAACTTTATCAAAATTAAACTTAAATGTTCTTCATTAAAATATAGTGACATAATATTCGAGTTTAAATTATTATAAATATAGTATAATAGAATATGATTTTTTAAAAAGAATAATTTTTATTTCACTCACTTGTAAAAGAATAAAGTATATATTATGTTATGCTTTTACGTTTGATTAGAAATCATAAATGGAAAGAATTATAATGAAAGAAAATGATTGAAAATTAAACTTAACAATAATCATTATTTAGTTTAAAGTTCAAATTTAAAAATGTTAAATATTATAATATTATAATGATAAATTTCCAAAAATTCTAATATTACTTGATAATTCCATATAGAAAGATAAAATTTTTACGAATTTGATCTGCATGTCAATATGTTTATCATAAAAATTTCCTTTTCTTTTTGCATTCTAATAAAACATCCGAAATTCAAATTAATAGACACAAAAAATTAAATTTTTTAAACAAAATTATTCATGGAAACTTCGTTCCAAGTTTTTTTTTAATATATTGTTGATATAAGTTCATATTGATTAATGAATCATCACTCGAAAAAATATATATATAAATACATATTTACTTATATTTAATTTAAACCATTCCAAGTAATTTATCGAATTACTTACTGATGCTGTAGTTACTGCCGCAATGAATCCAATAAGCAGACAAAAAAATACTATTAAACGACTCATGATGAAATTGTGTTGGGTTCCGCCACTTTTCATCCTTTATATTAGATATAAATTAAATAAAAAAATTTCAATTATTTGCTTTACATAGCTTTATTATTAGCTAAAACATTTTATAATGCTTGTATTAAAATATAATGGTCACGATCCATTATTAAACAATATTAAATTTTTATAGAACTCCTCTACCTAATTAAAACCTTTAAATAAATTTCAGAACTTTCATCATTTATTGTTATACTTGAATAACCTTTTACTCCACGCAATGATAAATTACGTGAAAGGAGTTCTGCATCTGATGATATTCAATGTGCTCTATAGTTGTTTTTCAATATCTATAATTACCATTGGTATCAGCTCATCATCAGCATATAATACAAATACAAAATAATGACATAATTATATTTCATGTAAGATTAATTTAATTGATAAAAGCCAAATACATTAAAAATATAAGTGTATTTTAAGGCAATTGACGTAATTATTTTCAAAGCAGTGTTTAACAAGAGTTAAAGAAAGTATAATATATGAATTAAAACAAAAAACAAAATTTAATTTGATTTACACGTAATTAAGGGATATGGAATATGGACATATAATTCGCACTTATCTTTTTCTATTTATATTCTTCGATGATGATGCGTCGGCTGAGCTAAAACTAATATAATTACAGTAATATAATTAATAACATTTATTATATTGAATCTAATATTGCGTACAATTTTTTTTATTTAATTTATATCTCATATAAAGGATGAAAAGTGGCGGAACACAACACAATTTCATCATGAGTCGTTTAATATTCTCTTTTTGTCTGCTTATTGGATTCATTGCGGCAGTAACTACAGCATCAGTAAGTAATTCACTATATTACTTGGAATGGTTTAAATTAAATATAAGTAAATATGTATTTATATATATTTTTTTTCGGGTGACAACTAATTAATTAAAATAAACTTATATCTACAATATATTAAAAAAAACTTGGAACGACGTTTCCATGAATAATTTTGTTTAAAAAATTTAATTTTTCGTGTCTATTAATTTGAATTTCGGATGTTTTATTAGAATGCAAAAAGAAAAGGAAATTTTTATGATAAACATATTGACATGCAGACCAAATTCGTAAAAATTTTATCTTTCTATGTAAAATTTTCAAGTAATAATTTTTGGAAATTTATCATTATAATGTTATAATATTTAACATTTTTAAATTTGAACTTTAAACTAAATAATGACTTTTATTAAATTTAGTTTTCATAATTTTCTTTCATAATTACAATTCATCTACTAGTGAGTAAAAATTTTTACTTATTTTTGTTAGTCTTTCGAAAATGAATTTCACTGTGTAATAATTAAAAAATCTTTTGTGACAAATAATTTAATCGAATATGATATTATACTCGTAGAATGACGTTGGATCAAATGAACCCAATTCTATGGAAGCTTGCTTGGAATTAGTCAACTTACGATGTCGTAATATTCAAAATAAGGAAGAAAGAAGCAATTGCATTGTATATTTAAAATCATAGATGTATTCATTTAATGTACAAATAATAAATAATACAAACATTTTGTCTTTTATAGGAGGAATGGATAAAAAAGTTATGCAAAGATGAAAATAATTAGCAAAACAGATACGTTCGATCATATGAGATCATTTTATTTTATTGCAAAAATAACAAATTATTTATAATTTTAATCGCTAAGTGAGAAATAAATTACTATATAATATGTATTTTTTATTATATCTTATTACCAATAGTATCTTCCTACAAGTCTTCCTGAACGAATTTGAAAAATAATTATGTTTTCATGAAAAATAATTCATTAATTGCATTAGCACCTAAAATAAAAAAATTATATCACAATATACAGGAATGAAAATTTTTAATAGTCATGAAATAGATACTATAAATCCGAACCTTATATATAGTAATGCAATAAAATTTTTCTTTTGATGCATTCTTCTTTCTTATATTTGATTCAAATTTTCTTCAATGAGAATTTGTGGGTGAGAATCTTGTAGAAATGAGATAAATTTCATTTGTCTGAGAGAATTTTATTATATACAACTAATAAATTATTTTATGACTAAAAATTAAGTTATGAGATTGAATTTAATTAATTTCTGTCATTTTGTTTTTAAATACTTAATTATTTAATACCGTAATACTATATGTTGATAGAATGATTATCCAATAATGTGAATGTACCATTTGTCTAATTGTCAATGTCAGGATAGATAGAGAATCTTTATTTCAAATTTTTTCACTTCTGATGCCACTTTTTATTGATACTTCAATATTATGCTATTTACAATTAATTTTCATACAATTAGTAGTTTTTAAATTTTCATACTACTCCTTTCAAAAACTTGTTTATTGACCACATATCGCAATACACATTTATATTTATCTTCGAAATTTTTTAATATTGAAAATTCTGACAGACTTAAAAATATATGAGCTTATTTTTATAATATTTTAATATACATAATTTATTTTAATATTAACTTAAAGCTTCATTACAATTTATATTATTTAGATAAATTTAATTTTTTATATCAAAATATATTTTTTCATTCTTCATTATTTATTAAATAAGTCATTTTTCATTTTTTATTATTTTTTACTAAGTCTTGCAATTCATTACTAATATCGTTAATTTGATGATTTTTTTTTTTTAGTCATGGTTGGAGCTCTCCTTTATTATTGCATAATAACTGGAGGCAAATTAATATTTCCATTGATCGAAGAAGACTACGACGTTCCATTATACTAGATATCCTATAACCACAAATCAATTACATAAACACTAACTATTACGATCGCGAATCATAAACTAATTTATGGTCAAGAACATAATAGCATTATATCTAAATGCAAATTCTGTATGATTTCAATTCCATTATTAGCAATGATTTGAGCGAATTAGGTCCATGGACAATACTCAATTCATTATTATGGATATTATTATTTGTCATCAAAGTAATACCGGCGTCTGAAAAAGCAAGTACATTGGCTTCATTTGAATGTTTCTTTAACGTATCATAATTTTTCCTCACTGAAGAATGTTATTGAAGTATAGAATCATTCCCGGCAGAGTAATCAATCAATTGGTCAATTTGTAGTTCCCAAATGATTATAATTTTATTAATTTCTTAGATCTAATATAGGTATTAACTATCTGTTCCTAACATAGCACCTGTCCACGGCTGAAATTGCTCGTCGCTTAGTTGAAACAAAATTTTATGTTACGTAGGTGCTGACTTCATTCATTTCAAATTGCTCTTCGCTCGGTTGAAATAAAATTTTACGTTTCATAGGTGCTGACTTCATTCATTTCAAATTTTGATAACAATTTTGGCCCCTCTTAGTTTAGTCATTTCTTAAGTTTCTATTAAAAAATTAAAATTCCGAATCTCAAAATAAAAAATTCATTTTAAGAATAAAGATAAAAACTTTTTATATGTTTATTTAAGAATTTGTGTAAGAATATATAAAATATATTTTTTTATATCTTATTCTTTAAACTTATTTGTCATTAGCATTTTAGAATAATTAATTTACTGCATAAGATTCCACATTTCCACAACATTTTTCATACTATTAAATTTGATACCGTTTAATTATTAATTTTTGAATGAATGAATTCTTTACACTTGATAAAATACAGAAATGAAATGTGAGAAAAAGGACAAACTATAATTTAAATAGAAATTAAATAGAAGTTATACTTTAAAAAGATAAGCATTGAAGAGAAATAATAAATATTGCATTCACTAAAATGACAAATCCTCTATTAATTCTTGTCTTAAAATACGTGATTTATCGCATAATAAACATTAGATTCTCAGAATTTATGTCACATAGACAAATTACACAGAATGTTCGAGCATATAACCGAAGTCAAACTTTTTTAAACAACTATATACAAAATAAAAAATAGCTTAAATTTATGCCAAAATCTAATAATCTTCTTATTTATTATTCCATTAGAAACTACGAGAAAATAATTTTGTATTATAATTCTTCTGTTGTATTTTCATAAAAACTACTACATAAAAAGTTTTAAAAACATATTTTTTGTTATCTACATTCCTTAATTAATGTTATTAATTTTGCAGCAAATTTATTATTCTAATATATATTATACCAATCCGATGTCTATTAATACAGTTCCTTTGTATAACAAATACATCAAATTTTTATCTCTGTCAATTAATCAACTTTATTCTACAAAATTATACTACAAATACTATACTTATAATTTGTATACAGCACTTTTTACAATTAAATTATTAACTTGTGTTAAAATTTATAATCTACACTTACCTTAAAATTATTATTTATGAACCATAGAGTAATCTATCGATGGAACATAATATATTAGAAGTATAGTTTTAAGTATTGCAATTTTGTAAAATTTACGAACCATATTTTATTTTATATGGAATAATTTAATAGTGAAAAAAAATTAAAAAACATTTGATACAAATATATATTTTAATATCAAAAATTTTGAAGATTGCTTATTTTATATACAATTTTGTATTTATTGCTTTAATTTTTATGATAAAATACAAATAATATTTTATTACTTTTAATTTTCATAAGATATCTTTGTGAAGAATTACTTACGCAATTGTCTAGATAATTTTATTACACGCAAAAAGTTATTTATTTATTACTCATTTATTTATTATTCATTATTATAACATCTTATTCATTGTTTTTATCGAAGTCATTTAAAGATAAAAGTATTCTACAATATATATACTATAATAAATAACTTTCTAAGTTACTCTCTAAGTAAAAAGTAAAAAAACGTCTGACTTTATATTAGATCAACCTTCCAAGTATTCTAAAATGAAATTTTAACACTCGACCATTGAGTATTTTACAACCGATCAGTTATTATCAATTTTCATTCGAAATATGCCAATACTGCTTAATAATTAAATAATGTGAAGTATATCCTTTACCATGAGAATCACTTATAAAAATTGTAACGTTAATTTATAAAAATAATCCAAAAATTACCAAGCATTGCAAAGTAATATAATCGGTAGACTATTTCGACGCTAATGAGATAGTTCATTTTATTCGAACATGAGCACACTAAGTTCTGCAAATAAACTTGTAATGTTTTATTATGATTTTAAAATTATCTTGCAAATATATTAAAAATCCTTGTTATTATCACTATTACAATACACATATGTATAACATTTTACATTTCAGAATATGAAAATCATCTATTAAGTAAAATTGGTAATTTTCAACTACGCAGTATAATCATAATTGAAAGTATGAGACAAATTAAATTTTTATTTTAGAAATATTAAAAAAGATAATTTTTTTATGCACTTGCAAATATACAAATAATACTGTACTTTCTGTATAATGTATTGGTTCAAAAAGTATGAAAATTCTTCGCCAATCATTTATGAGAAAAGCAACCTGGAGATTAAATATCATTGTAATCGATTTAAAAGTGAGCCACTTTCCGACATATAAAAAAAAAACGTTTCAGTGCCAGTGTTCGCTTATAAGTACATATATGAAATATTTGCAAATGAAGAAAAAGTAGACTGATAATATAGTACTATAAGTTTAGAATGATTATAACTCGAAAATATGTCCATACTGAAATTGAAAAAATGGCATTTTCTTCATTTTCTTATTCTTTCATTATTGATTACTGTATTAATCAATTATATCAATATCTACTTAATAATTCTTTATTACAAATAAAAAATAAACTCAAACAGCTCTGGAGGTTGTCTATTTAAGTATATTGCAAAAATATCTATTCTGCATATTAATTCAAGAAGTAATAATAGAATTTTATATAACTGATGTAATTTAGAACATTTTAATCAAAATTTGAACTTGGAATATTATTATAAGAATAATAAGTAAGGCTATAATAATAGAATCCAGAACATTTTCAATAATATTCAAATAATTCTAGATATAAAATTTACATTGATAATGTAATTATCGTAAATTATAAATTCATAATCTGTTTTATTCTTGTAAACTGTACTCTTTCAAAACTAGTATTTTGCTTTTCACAAAACTAAATTCAATTCATTTAATTATTCAATTAAAAAAGATTAATAAAAAAAAGATATAATTAATTAAAAAAGATATAATCCATTATTTATTATATAATACTTTTACTTTATATATATATATATATATATATACATACAATGCAATAGAATAATTATATATATATACGACATATGCAATGCAAATAATATTTAATTGATGCATATAACGACGAAGTATATTTTTTATACTTAAAAATTACAAATTTATTATTATTTTTATATTATTATACTATTGTAATTGATATAAAGAGTAAGTATAAGAAAATATAAATTTTTAATAATATTAATGAAATGTATAGAAAATAAAAATTTAATTTTTATAAAAAATTTATACAACTCTAACATTTACTTAAAATAATTAGAATGTATCAAATGTCAATAGTACATTGAATGAAACAATTTATAATTAAAATAATTTAAATAACAAATTCACGATTTATATTCACTTACATATTAATTATTATATTATCACTGTAAAAGTATTAATCAAAAATGTAAAAACATTTTAATTGGAAAAAGAGCAAAAAAAAATGATATACTAGATATGAAAATCGAAGAAGAGAAAGTGACAAGAAAAATGGATTTGAGTGAGGCAGAATGACAAAGATAATATGTAAAAATAAGTAGATACTAAGAAGAAATAAAAAAATAATATTTTCTATGTAGCTTGATGTTAGATGTATAAAAAGATGGATAAAAAGGAAAATATGATTCAGTTAAATAAAAAAAATGAAAATATATTTTATTCTATAGTTTGATTAATAAATTAAGGAATACTTTAATATATTTTTTGCATATTTTAGAAAATATAGAAATAAATAATATACCAATGTATACAAAATTGATAAAAATTGATAAAATACAAAGAGGGAATAAGTAAAGCAGAAGAAAATAAAACAAAAATAATAGGCCAATACGAATCAAACTTACTTAATCGGCATTTACTTAATGTATCTATTTGTATTTTAAACATTTATAATCATTTACACTTTAATTATCAAAAGTCTAAGTTATAGTATTCTCTATAACTTCGGCGTATCACAACAATTTACCGGATTACTTTCACTTAACTTACACAGTCATCTGAACGCGTCTTCGAAGAGGATAGGTCATCTCGGTTTCGATATTGTATATTCTTTCGCTATTGTCTTATATATCTGTGATAACTGCTTTATACGTAATGGAGGAATTGTTTGATAAGTATTAGTCTGAATAATCTCCTTACCTTTTTATTTTCGAGGATATATATATATATACATTTTGAAATGTAAAAAAGCATTAAGAAATTTGAGGCTTTTATTTTATTAGTACAGGTACATGTAACTCCAAATTGAATTTCCCATTTCATTTCGTTTTCTCCTTTTACATTTCTCTAAAAGAAGCAACTTTTAAATATAAACTTACTTCACCGCATAAAAAATATTTTTAAGTCTTCATTTAGGCAACAATAAATATATTGAATTAATGATGAAATGCATTTAAGTGCTCTTTTAGTAAAAATTATCACAATTTATATAATTATAACATAAAATCATATTATCTATTCTCAAATATAATTCAATGTTATTGAATCCAAAAGTATATATACTTTTACTATATCTATGAAAACATATATTACTATTTTATATAAATTAAGAAACATTCAATTTTATAGATATTTCTAAATACTAATATATTATATTTAGATGACTATACTTTATAATTAATTGAACTGTAAATTTATTATCATACACACATACACAAACGTTACGTACAAACGTCTTTTATAAAATTTTTATTCTACTATTATAGTTAATAATAAAATTTAATTAAAAATAACATTAATAAAATAATAATAAAAAATACCAAAATTATACTAATTGAGAATTATTATAAAATAGATTCAAAGAAAAGTTGAAATTTTAAGAATTTCACGATTTTCTTATGTATTTTAATGTATTTTGATATATAAACCTGAAAATATATCTGACAATATATACTGGAAGAAATATGAATATATAATTTAATAAATATTAATTATTTAATAAAATTAGAATATCCCTGTATCGGTCAATGATAGTTATTAAACAAAATTAACATATCAAATAATTCATAAAAACTAGTGCAAGTTGCAATGATATTAGCGTTTAGTCAAAGAAAAATTCGTCTCATATTCAAAATTTTTCTTATTCTAACACAATTTGATCTTTCTAGAAAAGACTACTTGTATAAAAAACTTTATTCTAATTTATAAGAGAATCGATTTTAATTTTAACGTATAAATCTCGATTTTATAATTTATTATAAAATATTTAATTTTAATTTTTCTTTGATTTTTTAAAAATAATTTTATTTACATTTTACTAATAAAATTCAGTTTTCACTTACTAAACTAAAAAATGTTCACATGTTTATATGTAAATGAAAAAGTTTGAAATAAAATTTATGAATTTGTGAATTTATGAATTCTCACCATCCCACAATATTTCTCAATTCGTTCATTTTTTATTATGGGTATCTAAATGTGTCTGACACGAAAAATCTATTTTATTCATTGTACCTACTTGTGTAAAAAACTAAGAATATTGAACTATTTAACAAAATGATCACAGCTTTTGAAAATATAATTTTCATATACTTTTAATTAAATCACAATATTGATAATATAAGAAAACTTGAAAATCATTAAATTAAGGAAATTTTATTTATTGCACTAAATTGATGCCATTAAAGCCAATGATTTAGAGATAAGTGAAAAATTACTGAAAAGCTTTATCGTAGATATTATTCTAAAATATATAATTTTAAATATTTATTAATTATTAAAAAATAATTAGAAATAGAAATTTATTTAATGAATGCTAATCTTAATATTATTGAGGTAAATGATCAAATGTATATTAATAATAATTTCTCCAGTAATAAGAATACTTACTGTAAAAATCAAACATTCATTTTTGTTCAAAATACTATTTCACTAATTAGTTATATATTTTTGAAGTGAAAATCCTTTATTTTTTTTTTATATGACACAATGAGTTAAAATATATGAAAACTAGTAAAAATAAAGTTTCATTAATTTTTAGTTCATATTAAAAATAGAAATAAAAATTGAAAAAGTCTTGACAGAAGTATTTTCAAAAATATGCTTTCTACACAAAAAATTTAATATATTATATAATAAAATGTAAAATTCAGATATACACTATCAACTATATCATAAAATCTTTCCCTTGACTTATTAAAGAAATATATTAGGTTGTAGTTCACACTTTAAGTTCATGATTTTTCTCACTGTGATAATAAATTCACTTATATCTTTTAAAAACGTCATACGATCATTGAAACCCGGAAAACAACTTCGAACTTATTTTGCTTCACTATAATGCATATCATTTTTATGATGCATAGTTCATGACGTCATGTGAATAAATCCTCACCGACCTGAAAAGAATTCACTTTCAAAAACTGGAAAAAGAATTTTAACATTCAAAACGATCGTTCAAAAATTAATTTATAAGAATAATGAAAAATATTTTCAATAACTTGTGATTTTAAATTTTAGTCCAATTAATTCATACATTCTAACATTGTAAATTTATTTGCAATGTTGTATTAAATGTATATTTATTGTAATTAACTCAATTTATCTATTTAAATATCTGCATATATTTATTTATATTATAATATATATATTTATTTTTAAAAAATGAGCATATAATATCAGAAGTATTTAATCTTAATTAGATCTAAATTATATATTAAAAAAAAAAATAATATTTAAAAATGTCTGTAGAATTTTATTACGAATCTCAACTGTATAAAAGTATAATTATATTAAAACTATATCTATAACTAAAACTATAACTTTAACTATAACTAACACTATGTATTTTAAGTCATATTGTAAATTATTTACGTTAAGATTACAGAACGTAAGAACATAATAATAATTGAAAGTTATTTTATGTGAAAATTTCTTACTTTATATAATTTATTTATAGAAAATTAATAAAAAACTTAAATATTATTAGCTTGAAATTCATTATTTATAATTAGGTATTAATTAAACTTTTCATTTTATATTATTTTAATCTAGATTAAATTTGCTAATTTAAAAACATTAAAAATATGGTATATAAGATGACAGTAGGATTTAATTCTGAATATTATAATATATTATATAATTATATATAACAATATATGACTTTACCAGCTCTATTTAGCAGATGTATAATAGTCATACGGTTAGAACTATTAAGTTAAAGTAAATAATGAAAAAATTGATAATTATAAATTATATATAACTAATTACTGTATATTTATACCATTTGCATACTTTTTTTTGCAAAATGCAAGTAATTATATTAATATATTCTTAATATAATTTTGTTCAAGAATAAAAATTTCTTCAAATATTTCCTTAAAAAATTACAATTTAAATATTTATGTTTAGAAATCTAATAAACAGAATAAGAAACATTAGACGCTTATCTATTATAATTTATAAACATAAATATACGTCAAATATATGAGGAAAACAATGTGGAAAGTGAAAATAATAAAAATTGTTCCTGATAAAACGACACTAGAGAATAAGAAACATTGTATTACCTTTAGTAGAATTATTAGAATTAGTAGAATTTAGTAGAATTAGTAGAATATTATCTTTAGAAGTAATTACATTCCAATTTTCAAGAATATTTAATACACAATATTTTTTATGTACCTACAGTTTTTTTTTTTTTTTTTTTTTTTTTTTTTTTTTTTTTGAGTAGTATGTTGGTTTTGCGGAATAGCACTTCCTCGCGTTGCGTTACTACAAAGTCTACAGAAAATGAAAATCTTTAGGAATAAGATAATTTATCATTTGTTACATATGTTTAAAAATTTAATTTATCGAAAATATATCCAAGTATTTTTGCATTACCTAATATACACTATACCATACTATAAAAATTATTATTTAAAAATTGAATGCGACTGTGCTCGATTACAATAAAAATCTAATACAAATATGATTTGAAAATATATTTCTTGACAAATGTAATAATTAACTCTTAAATTTTATGACTGTATATCAAATAATTTAATATACACTAATTATGAATAAATATTTAATTTATTTATAAATAATCATGAAAATTGTTGTATTAGTAACTTTAAATATATAACTAAAAGAATAAATGTCACAAGAAATTATGATCAGTTAGTTAACAATAATATTCTTGAAGAAAATAACATTTGCATTTAATGTTTTATTATTTTTTTTTAATTATAAATATTACTTTTCTATGAACTTTTATTTAAAAATATAGAATAAAGAAAAAGTTAAATTTTGTAGTTTAGTACTAAATCGAAGAATAAATAAAAAGAAAAAATGATGTTTAATAAATGATATATATGTACAAATAATATTTAATGAATAAATATATTATTCATTAATATTTAATGTACAAATAATATTTAATGAATAAATATATTATTTAATACATTTAATAGCTAGATATACTTTTTTATTCTTTTGAAAACATATGATGATACAATACATAATTACAAGCAATTTTTTTTCTGAATGAATAATCCATATATATCATACGAATTTAATTTTATTCTATAAAGTATTTATAAAAATGTAAAATTTTTAATTAAATCTACATTCAATAATAAGAGTAATTAGATTGGCATTAAAAGTAGACAGAAAAACACCTTTTGTTCGTAAATTGGCATAAATTTTCTATAAGGGTATAAGTTTTGAGTAATCAAAATGTGCATTCCCTAGTAAAGGTCAGTCTGATTGATAGACGTCTTATATCTTGAATCTAGCATACAAACATCCAATTTGTTAGATTAAAACTCTTAAAAGATCTATGATTAAATTTCACCTATGAATTATTCTATCAGGAGAAATTTATTAAAGTAAATTTCCTAATAGGAGTCATATAAAAATTATAAAGAAAAATTATTTTACCATTTAAAATTATTAAACTAAACTATTCAAATAGCTAACGCACAAATTATTGTATTACACAAATGTACATTTTATGACAAAATAAATAGGTGATACATAATTCAATAGCAAGCTGTATCAAATTCTTTTCGATCTTTTGATAAAATTGCCTCCACATGTCTTTGTGAAAAAGACGAATGACAATTACGGCTATCTCACGTTACAAATACATTTAATCGTATTATAAAAAATTTTCTTTGATAAAATAAAAAATTATTAATTAAATTGAATACAAAATATAATATAATCATAAATAATATAAAAAAGTATTTATTCAGTACAATTATATGTAATAAATTTACGAAACAAATATAAAATTCCTAATATGTTATTGTTGGTATCTTTGAATTTATTTAGAAAATTTTATATATTTAATATAATATACTCATATAGGACAAGCAAATATAAATGATATAAAATTTATCTGTAATTAACTCTTTAATATTATATATATATATATATATATATATATATATATACAATTATTAAGCTATTTTTAATTCAACAGATAATATGCAATACGAGCCGAATCATTAGAGCAATACGTAATTGGTTAAAAAAAATTGTAAAATCTTTGTCGGTCTTTTCAATCGCTGAACTTGCTGAAATAGAATAGAAGTTCAAAATAAATTCTGTATGAATTATAATTTAGCTAAATTTTATCGATGGACATGATATACAAAATAATGATCAGCATTTGTCCCTTTATTACTTTATCATCATATTTTATAAGACCGAGGTTCATAAAACCCAAAAATTAGTCATTTCTCATTTATGATATTGCTGTATCGGTGGAAGTGCATTAAAAATTGGAACGTTTAAAACCATAATTAATGATTGCATTCTATGTTCTTGCATTCTATTGTCTTTTCAATTTAATAAATTGAATATAAGAAAAAGTACGTAATCTACAATAACAATGTAATTAATTTAATTAATTGGATTTCATAATATAATTTCAATTATCGTCAATTTCTAATCTATTTCGGCTGAAATGATATATAATATATTATATTATAAGTAAAAAAATCTACTAGAATTTTAAAAATTTGTTAGAAAGTTCTATACAATTTTTAAAGCATTAAAGTATAAATTTTACTTATGTAGACACACGATAGTATGTTTTGCTTTTATCTTTTCGGATCTTCATTACATTGCAGACATCAGTTGTAATTCGTATTTCGTTGTTTTATTATAATGATTGTATAAATTCAATACGAGTAATGAGATTTGACATTTGTTATAATAAAATGTATTTAAACATAGATAACATGTTAACAAATGAGTATACATTGTATGTTGCAAATTTGTATGTATGATAAGTATATTTATGTAATATATACGTTCATCTTTAAAACACTTTTATATTTTTCTTAATTAACATAACAAATTTATTTAACTAGATATATATTACTTAATATATTAGCGATTACTTTAATGTATTTTGAAGACATCCTTTTATAAATATAATATTTCTGTGTAAATGAAATTTATTAAAATATTGATATACAATTTTCATATGAATGTATAAATATATAAGAGATATGTATGTGTGTATGAGTGATATTTATACAATAAAAATATATAGATGATGATTTGCATTTTTTTAAATTAGATAATTATGATGAATTATTTATCTATAAATAATTTTATATCAATTAAACTAAGTGAATGATTATATACATACATTTTTATATATTATTTTATATTTCAATGCTAAAAATTGTTTAAAATATTTCAATGCAATTGATAAAAAATGATTAAAAATTACAATATAAATATGAATTGAAATAAAATTAAATATATTTAAAATACCTTTTGTATTTTTGATTATATCCACCCATTGGTCATTAATTAAAATTTTTAGTTGAATATTGCCTTCTTACTAAATAATTTTAATAATATTTAATGTATTTTAGTTGAATGAATTTGAAATCAAGTTTTTGGTACCTGATACATGAAGCATTTGAATAATCTAAGTGAAGGAGCTTATGCATCCGAAAAACCAAATAATTCATGTGGCGTATACCACTTAACAAAAGTAATTTAAACTTTACTGCATCATGAATTATTAATCTCATGAATTACTATTAATTATGTGTTATTAGTAATATGCAACTTGCTTATATACAATTTATAATTCTGCCTGTTATTTCAATTTTATTATTTTTATAAATAAAATCAGTTTTTAAATTTGCATATTGAAAAAGAGATAATTGATGTACATTTAATTGAAGCAATAAATCTTCAATAATGCATAAAAATACTATCGATTCGATTCATTCATTTAATGGTATTTAAAAAATGTATAACTTTCATTCATTCATTTTATGTGATATTTCAATACATAAAATATTTTAGAATTTAAATGTTTTTTAATGATATTTCAAAGATTTATATTTCATTGCAATGCATTCCTCGTATGTTGCCAACTTTTTCATCATATCAATCAATAGTCTACATTGTGTATGGCATCACGTCCCTTACAGTTATTTTTTGACACTATGTAGAGCATCTAGTCTGTTATAGTTATTTTTAATAGCATAGTAAGTTCCGTAACAGACCAAGTTAAAAGCATCGTTCTTTTCTAAAACTAATTTCATCATTCTGTGGCATGTTATTCTGTATCTTATTTATCATTCGCTTTCACCAACTAATTAATCGATTGATAAATTCGGTAAAAAATAAATTACTGTGACGATTAGATCGTACGAAAAGTGCTTTTAATTCGCATTCTTTCTTTTAATTATATACATAATTGATTGAATGCTTAAAAATATCAGAGCTGCACAACTCGCTAAAATTTAATTGCCAAGATCGTGGTGCGCCTGCGCAAACTTCATCTCACGGTATGCAATTTCCATGCTACATTCAGTGCATACATACACATTGCGTTCATCTCATGCAGAAGACAAAGTCATTTTCATTCTCCATCTATTTGTGCATCTTATAGAACTGTAGTCAATACGTGTCATGACTATTAATTTATATTATATTTAGTGATTTATTGTGCTGCTAATTTTTAATTTTGCACTCTTTATGAATCATTATTCAACTGATTTATATAAAATGAATAGTTCAATTTAGTAAAATGAATTATTTCTAATGTTTGGCTTAAAAGTAATAGTAAATAATGTTGTCTAAGTTTACTAATAAAAACAATATTATTCATAGTATCGTTGACTGATGTGGCAGAATAAATGATCACTCAATATCAATCTTAGACGTGAAAATGATATAATATTGAAATTGTATTTTGTTAATATTAGAGAAGAAAGTATACATAAAATTTATATAATTTAAAGTATTTACATAACTCTTCATAGAATAATAATGTAAATACTATAATTTCCATTTCATAAATGAAATTACATAACTGTATTCATAATGAAAATAAAAAAAAATTAAATTTTTTAATTTATTATAGAATTTATAAATAAAATTTTTTAAATAATTAAAATTTTTTTAAATTTTATTATTTGATAATAATGGCAAAAAAAAACTTATTCGATACTAATGACTAAATAATTAAATAATAGAAATAAAATTGTCTAGATATTTAATTTTTTTCATATGCTTTATTTATTGTAATATATCAAAATAATTTCGTGTTAAATATAGAATTCATTTATTTTTATAGTTGTATTTTATACAAAAAATAATTTTTATTTTATATGTTCATTGATGTATTTCTTAATAATCTTAATAACATCAATGAATAGATAATTAATTCAAAATATTACTGAAAATAAATAAGATTTAATTAATAAACATATTAGTTGTAATAATAAATTTCATTCATATTTATATTAATATATTAAAGTAATCGTATTAACTGGGTACATTATTTGGATGCAATTTGCATATTAAGTATATATAAATGCATAAAATTATCCATTGGTCTATATTACATATTTATATATTATTGAATAAGAATTCATCTAAACAGAAATTTTTAAAATTAAAAATGGTTCATATTTGCCAAACGTTCGATTTGATTTTTCAATGAATACTTTGTTGAAATATAGTTTCATTTTCTATCATGTTTCCATTGATAATAATCGGAAATCATATGAATAAGCTGCCTTTTAAGAATGACTATCAAACTCGACATTGCAAAGTATACAAGTGGAAAAACGATGTCTGTTTATATTCATTTCATGTACATTCTGAAAGAAACATAAAAAAGTCACGTATTATGAAAAAGAAAAAAAATTATTTATAGAAAGTTTTTTGATACGACAAACTTGTAGTAATGTCACAATAGTTGTACATAATTGGTAAATATTTTATTTTGTAATATCATTCATGCTATTTTATTACTAAAACTTCTTAAATTAAAAAGATGATGAAATGATTATTTAACTTCGTTTTACAGATATTATTAAAATATAATTATAAGCATATTTTATTAATTAATGTCAATTAGTATGAAATGTGTGCGTACGTGTAAAAAATCAGATACATTAAGATACATTAAAAATCAGGTGAAAATTATGTTTTTTTTTTAAGTTAAAAAAGTTTTAGTAATAATTTGAATTTTTAACTTTTATCTAAACATTGTATTTCATTTATATTAAAAAATTCTTTAAATTTAACTCTTTAAATTTATACAAAATAAATTCTATTATTATTTACTATAAGCTCTGTTTAAAATTAGACTTGTTAAAAGAGAAGTTAATACATAAAATTGAATAATTCAATATCAAATACACTCAAGAGTATTTGTATAAATAAAAAGTAGTAAAAATACTAATAAGATAAAAGTATAAAACAATTTTTCTTTTTATAAATATTAATAATAATATAAATATCAATCAATAAAACTGTTATTTTACTAATAATAAATATTGTATAAATTTATGAAACTCTATTTGAAATCTACTATACATTAAGAAGGATAAAATAATCAATTTTTTTCTTTTACGATCAAATAATGTGATAAATTTCAAATAAGATGTCGGTTTATGAGTAATGGTAATTCATTTGAAAAATGTACTTTATGATAATATAAACATAATAGTAAATTAAATTAACTAAAAACAAAATTATTAACCGTGTAAACAGAATAACATTATGCAGTTGTTGGTAGTTTTAATGTCAATTGAAAACATATCTATGTTTATAAACAATTATATTATTATCTCCATCATATTATGGGGGTTATTTTCTAAGCATTGAAACATCAAATTAAAAAAAAATATCTTAAGTTAGAGCTAAAACTATCGTATCTTTTTTTTTTGAAATATTGAAAAATATTCAAAAACAATGTAACAAATAAAATAATATTCAACAATTGATATTAAATGACAAGTATAGTAAATAAATTCTATTTCATATAAAGAAATTACATTAAGAATAACGAAAGCAATGCTAAGAAATTTTACTCTTCACGATTATTATTATTTTTATTTCACACGACTATAAAGCAGTTTAATTATTGCAAGAAAATTAATAATGTTTAAAAATATTATTCAAAGTACGACGATTATGGACACTAAACAAAAATAATTTAATGTACTTTTCAGTAACAAGAAAAATTCCGAATGAATGATCGTAAATTTAAAGTAAAGTATCAACATTTTCTATCTACTAATATCTACTAATATCTACCCTGTGCATATCTACAGAAAATGAGCGATCGTCAAAGCAGTCGATCCTTCAACTTCCATCCCATAAGAATTACTCGGCTCTTTCTTTTTTGCTCGACGACCTTTCATAACGGGGCCTGGCCCATGTTTGATTGGATCATTCTTTCAGCACTTGGGTCCTAAAAAGTCATATGCACTTGAACATTCAATGCTTTCTTCATTTTCATGGTATCATATGCGTGCACGTATCTACCACATATAAGAATTCGACTCTCTGCAATTTAAAATGCATTTTCACCCAAGCCGTTATAATTGCATGTGCAAGTAAGTCCCCTGCATATTCTTTTCTCTTCCACTCGTGGTTCCTCTTCCACCTCTTTCTTATTTCTTTTTTCTTTTTTTCTGCTTTATATTTCTTTGGTATAATAACTTAAGTGGGTGCACAAGAGATAAAGGAAAGCCAAGTAGAAATTAATTATACTACGCATCTGTACTAAAAATGCAGGCTCTTAACAAGTTTAATGTTTATACTTGATTAATGCATTCAATTATTGGCATCTATAACTGTATAAAAAATAGTATTCTAAAATATTTTTTAAAAAATTTTAATTTTTAGAGTATTGACAAAAAATTTATTATGAAAATTATTTCAATAATAAACAATTGTAATTTTAGAAGTAAAATATTAGGCTCGAAAATAGATAACTTCATTCGTAAAAAAAATGTTTATTTTATCATTAAATAGAAACTAATGGTAATAAGGTTTCACGTATTTATATCATTAATTATACAAATGTAAAATAATCATAAACTAATTGATTTGATATTTTCCTGAATTATGTAAATGAAATTATTAATTAATAATATGTAATTAATACAAGTTAACATATATATTAAAATTATAATGTACACTGTATATTTATTATATAATTTAATTGAATATCATTATTTATATTTTAGAAATATTAAACAAATAATTTTATTGAATACATAAAAAAATTTATTAAAGTTATTTAAAGAATCGTAAGTATTTTAAAAAATTATTATTGAATAAAATTTATTATGTCAAAGAATTATGATAAATCATACTCTATATTTTAAAAAATTTAAATTTAAAAGAAATGTAAAACTAAAACAAATTAATGACATTTACTATTGGAAAATTTAATTCAGTACACTATGAAACACGCAGATGAATGTAAATATAATCATCCTTAAATATAATTAAAATTAACGTAAACAAATTATTATTAATAATATTTATAACATAAATATAACAATATAATTAAAAATATACAATACAAATACAATAATACATTATAATATGAAAATATATATAAATAAAATTACAATCTAATTTTTGCCTAATATGAATTTAAGTATTTGATTTTAGATTATTTTAAGAAAAGTTATTTTTATCATTTTAGAAATAAATCAGGAGATCTATAATTTATTACATAGGTCATTAATAAAATAAATTATAAAAGGCTTATAATTTAAATCATATTCAGTTATATAAAAAGTAAATTATGTACATATATGTGTTTAACACTAAAAGTATTAAAACTTATTATTTTAAACAACGAATATCGCATACAATTCTTTTAATGTTTATTGATAATATTATATAAATATATTTTTATATATAAGATATAAAATTGTAAATGACTATTTTACGTATGATAATTGTATACTTTCAAATTTTATACTTAAATACATTCATTTACTATTTGATGAAATAATATCACAATTGAGTTATGATATTTACATTTTTCTTATATGAACATACGAGGTTATTTAATTACAAATCCTAGAAGTGTCCTAAGTTAACTGTATTTAATGCAATTAAATTACTTGTCACATCCACCTTTGAAACGTTTAGTGTACGCAGTCATTGCGCAGTCAATGTTACACATTTAAATAAATTACTGTTTCAACGTTAGACATTGTGATTCTTTTTTTAAATTCTAATGATTCATTATCATTTGCTTCTGAAAATATTTATATTTCATTTTTCATTTTTGAACACGGTTTATAGAATTAATGTCTCTATATCTAATTTAATACTTGAAGACTACTGGATAAAACGTTAATTAATAATTTTATCTTCGGTTTCATGTTCATCAAACACTTATATTTACTTAAAACAGCCTTATTTAAAGTACAATTACATGAAATTAAAATAAAACTGAGTTAATCAAAATTAGAAAAAATCATTTCTAGGGGTTATCAAACTTTTTTAGTTTATATATAATTTAGAGGTCAAATTGTTCTATCGAACTTTGATTTTAACTTACTCTATTTTCAGTGTATGGGATAGTTTACAACATTTATAGTGTAAGGGAGTGTAATTAATAATTAATAATTATTATTAATAAGTAATAATTAAAAACTTAATGAAAAAATAATTTCCTTTTTTACCTTCCATCGGTTTATGTTTTTCATTTTACATTGCTTCTGTCGATATTTCATGAATTACAGATAATAAATTGAGTTAATTAAGTTTATTTTTCTTTTTATTGTCACTCGCAATCTACCAGATACTAAAGTAAAAGGGAAGAAATTAATTTTGCTTTGGAAATCTTATTTTAAAATAATACATTTAAATCATTTTTTCGTATCAATTTCTACCTAAAAAAAAAAATTAATATTTAATTACTATTTTCATTCTAGTAATAATTATAAAAGTATTTAATGAAATTATTATGTTCGTTTTTGAAACTGCTTATATAAATATACATATATGGATAAAAATGATAATATAAATAAAAATTAATATTTTACGTAGTTATACGCTGAAAAATATAATAGCTTTGGTAAACTATATCGAAATATTTATTTTTCAATAAAATATGTAAAAAAAAGTTAATAATAAAAAGTATTTTTTTAATAAAATTGTATTTTAATATTATTATATAATATTATAAATAATTATTATTAAAATTAAAATCAATTTTATATTAATCATTCTATATAAAATCGTATTTCTATATTTTATAATTCGTTTATACGTGTTCTAATAAGTACTATTTTTTTATATTAAAATATTTCTAAAGTACCAAATTGATTACTATATTAATATTTGACTTTGAAAGCGTAACGCACTAATGCACACATTAATGCGTATTGTTTAAAAAATTTAATTTCTAAATTTTTTTTTAAATAATACAATTGTTTATTTAACTATTTAAATAATTTTAAAGAACAGTGTATAATTTCCTAAATTAATAAAATAATTTATTTGCAGTAAGCATCTTTTAATCGTGAAATTAAATAAATTGAAGTCTGCAATTTTCAGATACAATTTGTTGTAGTGATAAAGTGAAACTTTTACATCAATTATATTAGTTTTTATTGTATTCATAATAATTCTGAAGTGTAAAATGAAAATTATAATTAATCTACTCTAATTATATAATTCCATATATGAAAAGGAACTTTCTAGCCTTACTGAAATCATTTAATATACGACCCTAGATACCCTATATAAAAATGAAATTGTTTTTTATTCAGTTATAATATAATAAAAAAATTATAATTTTTAATGCATACAGTGGTACTGGAATAATATTTTTCTAGAGTCTCAGAGAGACAGTGAATAATAGAGTTTATTTCCTTATCTAAATATTCTGAACTTCATCGATGAACCCTGAAATCAATAATTGTACACGATAGTTACCAAAATATGACAACGAATCTTTACATGAAAATAGCTATAACGAATGAACTATAATATAAAATTGTAAATATATTTTAATGAAGAAGTGGTTACTCATTAATTATACAAATTCAGAGAGAAAGGTATGTATTTTGCTTAATACCTTATGACATGTGTAAATTCGACTGCTTTTTGAATTCTTGAGACTTTTTTAACCTTTGCCCAAAGCAGATTGTTCATACAAAGTTCTACCGAATCTTCTTGTTATTTTGGAAGCTTCAATATTTTTTCTTTATCAAAGATGTATTCCCCTATTTTTTCCTATAACTTTCAGTAGCTTTCCGTTGTTACTCTTATATCTTCGTATAAGCATTTTCAAATACGGTTTGCTACTAGTCCACAGATTGTCTATTGTGTGACATTACACATATGATAATTTTTATTACCAAAAATTTATGACAAGTAATTGTAGTATTCTGTATTTGTATAATCTGTGGCTGTTTTAAAAATTATTATAAAATTATTTTGCTTTACATACATTATCTTCATATATAAGGCTGCATCCGTTCTTCTATTCTTAAAATCTTTATTATAGTGACTATTATTATTTTACTATTTTAGTTACCTTATTCCTAGCAGATATTAATATTTGTTGTCTATTATTTGTAATAAATTAATTATTGATTATAAAATATTAGTTATATTTAGTTGAAGGACATTTTTCTACACACGTTGAATGTAATATATAAAATAAAATAAATATGAAATCAAAAATATAAAATGTAAAATATTTTAACGAAAATATATTTTATTTTTATCATAAAAATAATAATTGTTTTATACATTCCTATATGACCTCTTTTGAGGCCGATGGGGATGTTTCTTGTTGCACAATATTGTTTTTATTAAATATACAAGTTATCAACATTGCCATACTATGAAGCTTCCTAATCAAAAGACAGAATGAAGCATTTGCGTAATACACTTTTTTTATCCAATTTTTTTATTCGGTGAAGTATTTGATAATATTTAATTAGTAGTTTTAGTGTTATTAATACCAATAATATAGATGCATTGAAATTAAAATGCTCTTGCATTAATTTTTTAAGAAAAGTTATTAAAAAATATAATTTATCAAAATTATTTGCGTTCTATTAAATATTATTTTTAATATATATAATAATATTTTTTATACAGAAATTCCAAGAATTTTGTTCAGGTATTTTTATTATCCAAAATTTATAATTCAAGAATCAAATTACCTGTAAAAATCATGAGCCACTACGTAAAATACAAACCATGCAAATGTATGGCCATTAATTGAAGCATGAATATATTTTTAGTAATTAAATTAAATCCACATTAGTTAAAAATTATTTTTATAACAAAATAATGTGCATATCTCCAAATTTAAATTATCTTAAATAGTTTAATGTCACATACTGAATAAATATATGTTCATATTATTTTAACTCTACTATAATTATAATTTTAATAGTTTCTGTATTGAATAGTTGATCACTACGAATATGAATGTAGTACATTGCTCATTTTATTTTGTTTGGCTATATTTTTTAATTTCCTTTTTAATTTCTATTTGTAATGGTAGAATTAAATGTAGGTAAGAGTGTGATTACAGCACAACAAATTTAATCAATAAAATAAAATGTATCGATAAACGAATGAAAGAGTGCGAGTATGTCAGTGAAAGAAACACTTGTTTTATCGAAAATAAATCGTTGAGAACAAAGTCGCAACTGACATTCCGATAAGAACTCATGGCCTCTGGTGAATCCTTTAATCTGCCATCAGAAACTAAACGCACTCTCCGTTTTCAAGAGGTTATTTCTAGTCATTCGTTTGCTTCCGCGTAGCAATCGGGTAAAACCGGATTGCCACTGTCGTCATTTGTCTTGCCGCGCAAATCGAGATAATCGCTTCGTTAAGTCTATACCTACATATGCGCCTCTCCAATGATCTTCGAATCGTAAAGAAAACTTTTCCTCATGACGAATCGAATATATTAAAGCTATTGCGCGACGTTACTACTAGAATGTCGTTGTAATTAGTTTTAATGTACTACTTTGTAAATATATTTTTAAAATGCAATTTCCTTTAAAACCAAATGATTAATTGACATGCATATAATTAATATTATTAATTTAATTATTTGCATGTGTTGTGAAATAGAGAAATAAGAAGGAATATATTACTATTAATACATAATTATATGTGTGTCTGATGAGAAGCGTATTAAACATGTTTAAAATTAGTCTATTAATATTAAATATATAAATACATAAATACATAAATACCTATAATCAACAATCGACAAATATATTCATATTATTAGCTAAAAATATTGATTCCAATGAAATATTGATAAGAAATATCAACTCTAATAATCGATCTTATAACGAACAATCAAATTTTTGAATATCGATAGAACAATCTATTCACATAAAATGTCTCAATTATTATTAATAAAACATAAGTAATTGTTTTTTATGAATAATGTAAATCCTACATACGCGATATTATCCAATTGAAGAAGCTGCTTGTACAAAAACTATAAATGCAATCAAAGAAAGAAATAGAAAGCACGATTTGCTGATTTCTACTAAAAGGAGCGTATAGTTATCGAAAACTTCCATTGATTAGTTTTGTGGAATTTAAATATGAAGTCACATTTAAATAAGTTGTACAAATTATTCAAACATTAAGTAAAATAAAGATATGAATAATTCTTAATTAACACCTATAAAATATAAAATTAATTTTAGATTTAAAAAATATTAAGCTTATGAATAAACAGGGAGTGTCAGAATATATTAGGCATATTTTATTTAAAGAAATTTTTCAAGATAATCATTTATATTTAAATACATTTATTCATTTATAAACTTTACGAATTATACCTTAAAATGAAAAACATTTAATTGAAATTAATATTAATTATCTTAATGATCGCAGTAATGTTAAGTAATTTATTTTAATTAGAATAATTATCAAGTTTATAAATCTATATATTACTAAATATATTATGAATTGTTATTATACAATTATTATTTTTATAATATAACTATTATTTGATTATTTGAGAAAAAATGTCGTTTATATTTTTTATTTAAGATATGATTTGTAAATGAATGACATTATTCGGTTATGATTGCTGCATAATTCAGACATGATAGTATTACAAAAAACTTATATCATTCATATAATATAATGTAATTTTGTACAAAACATAATATATTTATTTAAACATAATACATGAAGATAGCATGAACATATTTATGCTAATAAAAATTTATATCAATTTCCTTTCATACATAAATTACGATTAAGGGACTTGTATAAGAATACGAATCAGTTATCTTAATTAAATTGCATTAAAAAATTACGAAATTTAAAGATCAACAGCAATATGATAATTATTAATCTTAGTATATATTATCCCAAAAGAAGATATTAACTAAAATCATAAGTAAAAAATATCTTATCGCAAATAAAAATTGAGTAGTAAGAAAATATAAATAATACTAAATACTACGTACATTATACAAACATAAAAAAAATAAATATTAAATTAGTAAAGCGTACGGGAAGCTAAAATTTATTACAAATTTCTACAGGAAAAATGAAAAAATAATAGCATTTACCATTGCTATCCGACTCTTGCTAAGAGAGGCGATCATTAATTATGTTACGGGTGAAACTTTCCCAATACTTTTTCCTTCGCTGTCAGCTATGTGTATATGATCATTAAATCTTGAAAAACGTTACACAGCTGAGACCATTTAATGCGCAGATGCTACGTAAACAATCAAAACTTGATGAACACACAGTTGAATAAAGAGCATGATTTCGTTCTCGACCGATAGAAACTTCCGAAAGCGCTTGTAATCATCCTGAAAGCGACTCCAACGTCAATCTTTGTAACAAATTTTTGCTTATAATCATTCGAGAAGTACCTTGACGCCATACTTCTCCATCCAGTCCACATCCGAATCCTGAATGTGCCTCTTACTTTCACAAGTAATCTTTTTTTTCTATATAATTACATTATTCGATAAACCGCATTATATCTTTCACCTTTTTTTCCCTAAATCTATTATTTCCTCATACAGGCTTTCAGATAGTCAGAATTTTTTATAAAATCCTACTGATGCAGGTAAACTAATAAATATAAGTTATATTAGATTTACACTAAGTTATACCTATTTAAATATGATTATCAAATAATTATTTATCATCATTATTATTTATCTAAGGTTGACTCAACATTTTCAACATTCTAATATTTTAAATATTAGAATAATAATTTGTTTTTAATAGAACTAAATGGACAAGCATTCATATAATTCGATCTTTGTCTTGATATAATTAATTGTAAAAACAATTGATTTAAAATTAAATGTAATTATTTGACAGAATGATACACTATTATTAAATAAACGACTGGTTTATGCATAACTATTGTTTGATATTAATCGAACATTTATAAACTTTAAAAAAAAACTAACGTTTTAATAGAAAATGATATAATGATAATAATAATAATTATTATTATCATTGCTGTTTTTATTATAAAGAAATAAAACTTTATATTGAACTAAATTGTGTTTATAGCATTCTCTATATATTCACATTTTCAAAAGATTACTAATAAGCTCATGAATATATCATTCAAAATTTTAAAAAATTTATATAATAATCAACTACAATATATTCATTGTAATATCAATATGTTAGTTTTTTATAGTTTAAGACGATTAATACACTTAATAAAAAAAAATAAAATAAGTTATATGTACAATTATGCGCTTCTAAATATGATTGTGAATATTATCCGAAGTTATATGTAATATTAAATATTATAAATAATATAAATATAATATTCAGTAATGTAAATACTACAAAGTATAAATAGATGCTAAGATTATATTCGATATTTTAAATCTCAACTAAAAATTTAAACCAAAATATTATGTCTATATTTAGCAAATCAAATGTAGAATTGTTAAAAATGAGAATTAATTATATTTCTATTTTGCAAACATTTAGATTATTATACATCTGAAAGTAGAAGTTAAAAAAATATTCAGCTCACGAATATATACTGTAAATCAAATAATAGTAATGAATATATCGAACATTTATATTTATAATTATTTATTTGTTAATTATTAAATTTATCTTTATTTCTTCCTATTTCATTTTTATATTTATCAATAGATATAATATTAAAAAATACCATGTAATATTTATTAAATAAAGCTTGAGATTAAAAACACTTGATGTCATCAGTTTGATCTTTAAAATAATTTTCACTAAACAAAAACAATAGAACAAGATCTGGAATAAAGCAAAATATGAAGTGATATACATGATTAAGTAAAATATAATAAAATTATCTATCATTTTCTTTATTATAATTTTGTCTTTATAAAGTACACGAATATTGGAACTGTAAAGTATTAAGTTTCTTATAGTATATTTCATGTGTTCGGATATGTGTATACATATGATAAGGGATTGCCAGCAATTACCGTTTTTAATAAAAATTGATTGTTATAAATAATAATATGAATGAAATACGAAATATATTTGGAAATGTATACATATACAATATTTAAAATCGGTTATATTATTAAAAGTAATAATGAAATACATTAGATACCTATATAATATAATAAATATGAGTCTAAATAATTTTTTTTACGTTTGATATTATTTTTTTTATTTTAATGATATATTTAAAAATGTAAATAATTTTCTTGATACTACATATATTATAATTTGTATGGTTAAAAAAATGTATTATAGTTTTTATAAAACTATAATATATTTATAAAACTTCAAATAAATAAAAATTTTATATGAAATTTTGTATTGCTTGAAATTTGTTTTGTAAAAAAATAATATTTTAAATATATGAATAAAAATATTAGAATAAATAATGTTTAATACGTTTAATTTTTAATAATATGCTATAGAGAATAATTAATATGGTATTTGTTCTTCCGAGTAAGATTATTTTATGGTCTTATTTATTCTCCACACTATAAAGTAATTTAGCTTTTGATTTGTTCAGTATGTTCTATATGAATTTGTCTATCAAATATTAAGTATGTTTCAGGAAAATTGTGAAATCTGTATTTATCTTCTAAATGTTATTTGATTTAATCTTCTGTCATTGCTGTTTATTTATACTTACAATCCAAGTCATCATTGATGCCAACATATATTTAAAAGACAGCATTTCACGACTAATAGGTTTAAATAACTTACTGGCGCCACATCCATCCTATTCCGCAGATACTAGTTTCTTCTCATTCCTTAATACACATTATTTGTTCTTATAGAACTTGCACGTACTCATGCTCCTTACGCGTGGGTTTTAATAAATTATTACATCATAAGAGACTACATGACACGTTCCTTGAATCAAAGTTACATATTTCTTAAGGAGTACGTGACAATGTAGCAGATCCCGAAGAAAGATAAGAACGTTTAATATCGTACTTAGCAATATTTTGAATATTCATTTTTGCAATTTTTTATCTTAATTAATTTATAAAATATTGACAATAAAAAACTTTTTAACAGTTCATTTTGGCAAAATTAAAGGCGGAAAAAATAAACGTAAAATATCTTTATATATATCAAAATTTTACAATTATTCGTTGTAATGTAATGTAACTAATTTATTTAAAAACAATAAGCAATAAAGAATAAAATAATAAAAAGTAGAACTATATTCTTTTCACTGGAAGAAGTGTTCAAACAGAATATCATTGGCCTGATATGTAATTTAACTAGAACAGTTCATTTTACTTTCTTATAAGTAGAATAAATTCTTTATGTATTGTATTGTAATTTTCTTTAAAACTATTACAAGGATTAACATTTACATATAATATGCATATAAAAGAATTCCAGTTTTAGCTTTAAACATATTATCAATTAAAATAAATAAAATTAAAAGAAAAATCATTATGACAAAAAAAATAAAAAAAAATTCATTATGATAAATAAAATAAAAAATTGTATTGTTTAAATAAAAATTCATTAAAATTGAACACCATACATTAAACTGGCATTTTGTGATTCCGAAGATTATCAATGTATTCACTAGTCATATTCTATCTCTATGTACTGTAACATAATTTAATAATGTAACCTATATACGAGACAAATAACCGAGACAATTTCGAGCGTTATTTAAATGATAAATAATTTTTTAAAATATTTTATCGTATGTAGTTCATTAAATCCTCATACACAATTAGATTTTCTCGGTTATCTAATGAATTGATTATATATATTATGTGATAATTTAGTGTGATTATCAACGATAAATTGTATGAGATGCATTTGATAAAAACATGAATGAATATCACAAAAAATTATGTTTATAATAAATGGTTGTATATTCAAACCATATTTTTTCGAATGATTTTTTATTATTAACTGAATTTTTTAACAAGAAATATTATAATACAATTTCATTTTATTATGAAATTATGTTTAATTAAATTTGATATATTAAGTATAATTCAAAGCAAAAATGTTATAATCTTAGCACTAATACAGAATTACTTACAATAATTTTAATGGAAGTTTTACTGGTTTTATTCATTTTTTACTATTTAATGTCAAATCAAATTTGAAAAAATTTTCAAATAAAAAGAATTCTATTTTATAAAAAACGTAACAAACTACATGTTCATATATTTATAGTTACAAGAATTAAATTTATTATATAAAGTTAATAATTGTAAAACATATTTATAGGTTTCATTTTGTTCGAGATTGAGAGAATTTCTCGTTTATTATTTTGGGAAAAATACCAAGGGTCATAACTTAACTCCTACTGTCGTTGAAGGCTTGGAAAGGTTAGTTACATCTGGAAAACACTCGTGAACAGCCAATTTATAGCTCTTCGTACTACAGACGCAATAATTGTTCTTAATGCAATAAACGACCTTTGTTATTGACCAGTAAAAGCGCGGCGAGTCTGTTTACGCGAGAATATTTCGAGAGTTAAGATATGTGAAAATAATCGAATTGAAAAACATTTCCTAAAATTCATTGTAACGAGAAACCCAGCTCGTGCGACATCCGGGCATATCTTCGACATATGTGTGCCTTCAATGTCACGAGTCACAACGCATACATTGTTGTGTCAAGTACGCCAAATGTTGGCTGTCGCACAAGTCAAGCGACGACGCTTGACCAAGACCCCACCGGGTCGCAAAGTCCAGGAGAAGGGTGAGCCATCCATTTGAAGGCGCTGCCGTCAGAGACACTCAATTGGATATCCTCATTGTCTAAGCCTAATTTCTTCGGAAGTGGGAAAAGAGGCGTGCACGTTCAATCATGCCGCCTAAACGTATCGCGCCCTGATTGGAAAACTAAGACTAGGAGCTCATTGAGTGGGGACTCTTGCGAGAGACCTTAAAGGTGGGGATGACACAGCAGCAAAGGGCGGTCTCTTACTTGTCGGTGATAACTAGTGACCAAGTTAAGTGACCCACTGAAAGAAGGAAGATACATCAACCCTCCTGTACTACAGTTGAAAGGCGTTAACGCTATCTCCTTCATACCACGAAAGGGCCGGACTACCAAGCACGCGCTCCCGGACATTTGGAGCGTGAATAATGGTAAATTACTCATCTCCATGGATCTGATCAAGGCCACTGTATCGCTATGAGTACACAAGTATGTGAGACCTAAATAATTGCCAGTCAACACAAAACTAGCACGACGCTATTATTAATATCACATCACACTCGCTAATAAGGAGTGTGCATAATCAATTGCTGATCATTACAAAATCAACATCAACATCACGATATCAAGGAGCATCTTGTGTAGTGAAACATCCATCATAAGAAACGTTCCAAGCAATCGCATCTTCACATTAGACTCAAGATGATTCCAATACACGAATATATAATTGTATTATAAATTGTAAAATAAATCATATATTCATCATAACTCACGGCATTTCTACAGCCCTTCATATTAAATGACTTAGTTTAACAAATGAACATATTTTAACAAATGAATTATTATTACAAGTACAAATTATATTAATTTTTGTTACTATATTAAAAAACAATAGATTATATTTAAGTTCAAAATCTATAAATATTTTAAAAATATTTATTCAGTACTCATTATAATCTGACTATATATCTAATAATATTATCGAATATAAAAGCTTATACTAGTCAACTATTTTCATTTTTCAGCAATAACAATACATTGTCAGAATCATATATGACTCGTAAAAGATAGTATATATTAATTATAGTATATATATATATTTCGATAGTTCATTTTAATTTGCAACCCGCCCTAGAGAATGCTTAGGAAGGACTTAAGTGGAAGGGCTGTAGAGATATACATCGTGTGCACACTTCGTTAAATATGGTTTAATGTGGTTTATTGACAATTACATTATTGATAAGTTGGATTTTTTTCTTATAGAAGAGTGTGTCGATGCTATGTTCAATCACGACGATGCAGTTGCTCTGAACTGATATCCTGTAGTGAATAGTTCACCAACACGAGATGCTCTTTTGGATGGTGATGATATCGTTGCTGATCTTGTAAGGATCAGCAATAATTGTGCTCCTTGGTATGAAGTATGGTTTGTACTATGTTAATAATAGATTTTGCTAATTTTGTAAGGATTGGCAATGATTATGTCTTAGACTTTGTTTACTCACAGTGATACAGTAGCCTTGACCTGATCTGGTGATGATTGGTTTACCATCACGAATGCTCCTTGTTAATGATGACGATTCATTGTTGGTGATCTTGCAAGGATTAGCAATTATTATACACACTCCTTGTTAGGGAGTATGTCTTGTGTAGTCTGGCTTTTCTTGATATGAAGGAGATAGTGTCAGTACCTTTTATGTTCCAGCACAGGTCATTTGACGCGTCTTCCTTCTATCGTGCCCTTACCTACATAGAGCGTGTTCACTATGGTGTCCCCTGTATGTAAGAGGCTGTTTCTTCCTTGGGGTCCGCACCAAGAAAGCGTGTGTTTCGAAGACTGCTTGGCTTAAATATCTAGGCGATAGCCTAGTTAATGCTGATAACAATGGAGGCGATTGTGGTACTAGAAAACAATGGATGCGATTGTGGTGCTAGAAAACAATGGATGCGATCATGTACTTTTTTGTTGTCCAATGATAGTTGGGGTTTACCCAGAAATTATAACGGTTCAGGTTTTCCCGAAACCTAAATATTCAAGAGATTCTCGGAATCTCGAACACTTCTTTATCCGTATATAAAGAATTTTTTAATGTATTATTAATTTTACTAATTAAATACATTTTTTTTCGAATAAAATTTAATGTAAACAATGACTAAAGAAAATTTAGATATTAATATTGTAACAAAAATTTTGAAAAAAAAAATACTTATAAAGAAAAAAAATTATACATAATTATTCTTAGGTAATGTTAATATTTTTAGTAGTTTAAGAAAATTATTTTTGCCTATCACATTCTTCGTTGAAAGCAGATATGTTAGGCTAGTTTATAATCTCAAAAACTAGTGTAACCGATACGATAGATATATATAATATCGACATAAACGAGACAATCAGGTAAAATTTTAGCTCGAGACAGTAAGAAAAAAGAGGATAACAAGCTATCTCTTGCTGACGTTAACGTTAACCGGCAGTATAAACTGTTGACACCATCTCCTCTCTTTCAAGCAAATATTAAACTACAAAGAACATAGTATTGACACATTCCTTGCCACACAGTATGGATAATCCATTGCTGATCCTTACAAGATCAGCAACGATATCATCACCATCCAAAAGAGCATCTCGTGTTGGTGAACTATTCACTACAGGATATCAGTTCAGAGCAACTGCATCGTCGTGATTGAACATAGCATCGACACACTCTTCTATAAGAAAAAAATCCAACTTATCAATAATGTAATTGTCAATAAACCACATTAAACCATATTTAACGAAGTGTGCACACGATGTATATCTCTACAGCCCTTCCACTTAAGTCCTTCCTAAGCATTCTCTAGGGCAGGTGGCAAATTAAATAAAACTATCGAATAAATATTTATGTATTTACATTAAAATTTTAGGAGCTAAGTAAGAAAAAGTAATCGAAATATTGCCATGAAATATGGAATATGAAATATAAAAAAATCTTTAAATTAAATCTTCATTATCACACAATTTTTCTACATTTAATTGTTTTGTTTACATAAATATTACGTAATATAAATAAAAGTCACTGTATAGTTAATGATTTAATCAATAGTAAATAAATGTATTAAAAAATGTTTAAAAATTATATTTATACAATGAAATTAATATTTATTTTAATAATTTATCAATGTTGTTAACAGGAATTAGATTTTTAATTTAAATATTAAATGGAACGATGTCTTAAATTATTTTATATCAGACTGATTCTAAAATAAAAGCGTTTAAAAATTAAATAAAGAAATAAAAACTTAATCATTATCTTCAATTATACATTTAATTAAAGTTACTCTAAAAGAATTTCGTTAAAAATAACGATTTTTATCTATTACAAATCTGGCTTAACTAGGAAAATTAATTAATTTCTTTTTTAATAAATAATTTTTTGTATACAATAAACTAAATATTCTATTTAACAAAAACAAATATCTGTTATTATTAGGCCGTTACCAGATTGTATATACATGCATTATAATTTAATCAAAACTTAAAACTATTTGATTTGCCTGATCATTTTATGACTTTTAAAATAAATATTTTAAAATTATAAATAATTATAATACTTGTCATAATTTTTTTTCGTATTATAAATTACTTAATAAGCAGAAATGAAAGAAATTTACAGATTATTGTAAATAATTTATAGATTATTGAACTTATATTTAAATTTAAAATTATGAACCATAAAATATTTATCGTGAACAGTAAAAAATTATAATTTTATAATCTAGGAATCGATTAAGCAAATGTGAATATGAAATTTTAATATCCTCTTTCCTTAATAATATTATCAGTTATATGATAGACAATTGTAGAAAAACTAATTTAAGTATTTACGTAAGTATGGCATATTTATAAAACTTTCCCCTTCCAATGTAACATCGCCGATATGAACTTTTACCTATCATATTAACTGAAGATTTCAAATAAATTTAATCAGTTTATTTATTTATGTACTTAAAATTAGAAGAAATTTTAAGTAAATAAGCTTATACATAATATTAAAGTTAAACTACAATAGCTTTTGCTTCTAATCCAAAAAGTATTATAGTTATTGACTGAAGAGAAAAGTTATGTATTGTAAGTCCAAATTAAATATCTCAATAAAATATTAATTTACGCGTTTGACGAAACTGAAAGGAACAAAAAATAACTTAATAATCAGATAATATATATATATATACGTACACGGTTGATTCTGGGCAATACAAGGGAAAGCAAAAAAGTAATAATCTTAAATGGGTGGGAAATGGTTGGTGACAGGGACAAGATTGCACCCGCAGTGTAAGTAATGGTATTCTATTTCTGGTCGGCACCGCAGCGATGAAGATTATAGAGAAAGTAAGAATGTGCGCCGCGAATCCAAGGTTATTTGAGCTTTTATAAATGCAGATACTATTCTTATTCAATTAAATGATGTATTCATACTCGCGTCATACCTCTCGGTGCATTTAAATACTATAGATTAAATTTGTTTGCTCATATCTATTATTTATATAAAAAAAAAACATAAAATTTCAATCAGTTTTACAATGTGTGTTAGGAATTTTTTTCTTTATTTTGCTTTTAAATCTGTTCTAAATATATTCGTAAATTGCAAAGATTCTTAATGTCTCATAATTTACCAGTTATTCTATCAAACAGAAATGAAATAAATTTTAATATTTCAATGATTTAAAAGCTTAAGATCTATTATTAAATTTCTTCTTTGTAATTGTTGTAATCCCTATCAATTAAAAGATGTTGAAAATTATCGAATAGGTTTTGAAATTATAATCTAGAAGAAATCAGTTATATTTAGAATAAAATTAATTCATAATTTGTTAATTTCTAAATAAAAAAAGTAATTTGAATGACCTTTATGTACATACGTAAAAAATAATATGCAAAAAATGGGATAGTAATAATTTATCTCAAAATATACATTAACAAAAATAGAAATAAGTCTTTTCTCCACTATTTTAACTAAATGTTTTAAAATATACAAACTAATAAAGACTGCTAACATTAATATATTCGTAATACTCAGAGTACATTTATTTACCTTATATTGTATATTAAAACATAACTTAAACTAAGTGGCAAAATAAATATTTTTACATAAATTATGAAATCGTGATAATTGTATAAATTATAACAATAAAAAATATTGTCTCAATTAAAATTAAAACATAAAATAAATATTTCATATAATAAATATTAAATAGAATTAAATCATCTTGTTCCAAAATATTATTATTAAATAAAAAATTATTCATAAACTATTAATACATTAATGTTTATTTTACTTAATTATTATATAAATTAAAAAAAAAAAATTTACATATGATTTTGATATTAAATAATTCAATGTACAATAACATGGTAACGAATTTTAAAATATAAAAATTTTATCATTTACATATATTCAGTAGACTAATTAATAAGGACTGTTTTTATTTATTTATAATTTGACATTGAATATAATGAAATATGGTTAAATTATATCATTAACATATTTTATTATAAAATATAATAAAATTTTTATATAATTTTTAATGCAATTTATTAATTTAGAATTCAATAAAATTATATAATTATTATAAAATATATATAGAATAAAAAATTTAGTTATTTTATTTAATTAATCGTATTATGATTATTGTAATGTGTATTCAATATAATTAAAAACAAATTTTAAATATACGTATATTATATCACTTGTTAAAAAATAACAAAAAAAGGTAATAAAATTTTGTTTATAAATGTAATGAAGAAGTTTAAAATGTAAAATTAACACTTTGTTTTATCTTTTTGAATTCTATTAATTCAAATTAAATTAGATGCAAAAAGTCTGCAAAATCGAATATAAAATTTAAATGACAATTACGAAACTATGATAAAATAACGTAAACTTCATCCAATTAAATTTTTGATTTAATAAATAATTAAGAACACTTTGATCTCCTTTGAAAATGACAGAACTATGGGTGTCCAAGTACGCAATACAAAAATTATTTGTTGATTCTCTTTCTCTCTCTCTCTCTCTCTCTCGCTGGTTCTGTATCTGTAAATCTATATATTTATCTATGTGTTTTTTTTTAAGTTGAGTTAAGTGACTGCAAAAACTTTTCTATTGCGAAAGGATCGAATTAATAGTAAATTAATAGCTTTTATGTTACAAACTTGCATGTATATATTATACATCATTCAAAAGCCAATTTACATGGTTTCTTATTTTTAGAACCAATATATCAAACTCAAAATACTTATTGTTTAAAGTTTAAATATTTATTTTATTATTTAAATATGCAAAAATATTTAATTCAATGTTTTGTAAAACCGTATTAAAAATGTATTAGAAGTTTATTATCATTTTTAAAAAATAAATAAATGAATAACATTTAAATTAAATTTATTAACTATTAATATGAAATTCATACATATCCATTTCAAATTAATAAATTTTGAAGCCCAACTATTATACTTCTTTCATAATTAACAAATGAAATTACAGAAAAGTATACGCATAATAAATGTAAAGTTTAATTGTTTGTAGTTATGATTTTAAGAATTCGATAATAAATCGAAAACTAATGAATTCGATAATCAATAAATTCATTAAATAATACAATAATCATCTTAACTTTATGAAACAGCAGTAATAAGTAATAAAATCATATTCGAAGAATAAAATAAAAAATAATAAAGTGTATTGTAAAATATTAATTGTCAATATTTCATATTTTCCAAATTCATTATACGAAGTTATTATATTTTATTTTTATAATCATGTAGATATAACAGGAAATAATTTAGTTACAGTATAGTTTAACGTGGAAAAGGCAAAAATATAATAAAAAGAGGGAAAAGAAAAATTGTAACAGAGAACAATGGTAGGTGAGGACAATGAAATAAGACACAGTGTAAAAATAAGCAGTGATGAAAGGTTACATAATGTCTGATGAATAAAAAACAAATGATAAAAGGGAAAAGATAACGGGATAGTAGATTAAACGATAGCGATCAGTAACAGTGTATAGATATGCAAGTGACAAATATGATTGGTGTACGGTGACAGGAATTGTTAGTTATTGGTTGCTATCAGATTTTAATTGTATCTCTTCTCTTAGTATATTAAAGATATGCGATCAAAGATTAGAATATTACTAATATATTTATTTATTTCAAAAATTCATACTGAATACAATTTTAAATTGACAAATAAATATGTATTGTTTGAAAATCAGAAGAAATTGTTATCAAATATTTATTATCCCGATACAATGTAATACTTAGTAATAAAATACATAAATAGAACGTCGTTCAATTAAATATTTTGACAAAATAAAAAATAATTATTTAACACCAATTCTTAGCTCAATTAATTATTCATCTTCGATATACATAATTACATAATATACTCAATGAATGAGTCAATTATAATATATATATATATATATATATATATATATATGCATTACTATTTTTATATTATTTAAAATTGTAGACGTAAACATGAAGAGTTGATATATAATGCAAAGTTTTTAGAGAAGTACAATATTGCATTTTGTGTGTTGTAATCCATAATTTTACTTTTAACCTGTAGACAAAATTTGCAATAAATTTATACCAAAGCACATTCAGAGTATACAATAACAATATGTATTGTAGTATAATAAATAATGGTACGTATTTTTTATTTTAATTTATATTAATGTTACAGCTTATATATTAAAAAAATTATAAATATGTATTACAAATAGTAATATAAAAAAGCTTTCGATAGGCTTTAGTTCTGCATTTTTATTTCAATTTTTTATTTTCACAAAGCTTACTGTAATACTTCACCTGAAAAATAAATATCATGGAGTAATTAATTATTTAAATAATATTAAAAGTTTATATCGAACTACGTACGAGACACTTATATTTTTGCTTGGCATCTACAACGTGTTTGCATGCTTTAACCGACTCTGCCCGAAATTTGTTAGTTATTACCGCTACTCCCTAACAAATATATTATAATAACTGTATAGATTATCGTTTTCAAGCGTAGAATATATTTATTTTATTTTTCAAAATGAAAGACTTAAAATATATTTTCAATTAATATTATATTTTTAATGTATATTTTTTAATTATAATAAAAAATTTGATCAAGTATACATTATAAGCATATGCATACATGCCTATGTTTACAAACACATACATAACAAAAAAATATATTTATACTCCTCAAAGATAAAACCAAAGGGATGTTCTTGTGAAAAACAAAAGCTGACTATTTTATGTTGTGTTTATGATTAAATAATTGAAATTAAATCGATAATTTTAATTTAATTATCGAAAATTAATCGATAATTTTATAATTACCTTTTCACTATATCTTTTTAAAATAAAACAATAATAATAATTTCAGCTTAAAATAGTTTAAATACGTACTGTTCCTGTTACTGTTGAAATAACAATTATGCTGAATATGCAGAAAATGTATAAAACTACTACGTATCGTAACATAATGCAATTAAAGATATTTTTTATTAAAATAGATATTAGTATAATTTTTTACCTGATGTATAATAATATATATAATTTATTAGTATTTTTAGAAATGCTCGTGTCAAATTTATATTTTATGTCTAAAATTTATATAAAAAAAAACTTGAAACTTCACGATTTGATTATTTTATAATATTAAAATATATTTGAGTAAACTGTAAAATAAAATTAATCGATACATTCGGTCATGAATATGTACAAATAAATTTTATTTTTTATATAAATGATTTTGAAGTATACTTCCATATTTTAATTAAGATTCTGACCATAAGGTTCGAGCGTATGCGACAATCTATTCATTCTATATCTACACGCGTAATTTATCAATATTATCAGTCAATACTATTCAGTATTATTTATTTTCCACTGTTGGAATGGCTATAGAATTTTTTCCATATTAATCAGTTGGTCATGTCATTGCCATAATATCAGTGATTCTTATCACCACTTCTGATGTTGCCTGATGGATCTCTCAAGACGTTAACCAGGTGGCACTGTCTAGTTGTTAACGTATTCGTAACGAGTCTAAGTAACACAAGTAGAATTCGCGAACAATTACCTCAGGATATGGCGAGTTCCGAATATTTCGTCCTATATTGAACAACCATAAGTCTCGCCACAATAAAATCACAGAGTGAAATTTGATCTATAAACACACTATCGTAGGTTAAAGCAATGAATAATATTTAATTATTGTATACGTATTAGAATTTTGAACTTTTGAATAAATAGTATTATGTATTAAATGTTTAGATACTCTAACTTTTTAACGGTATTATAGCATTCAAGGATATATAAAATGATTGCCAAGTATTCAAGAGCTACGAATAAAAAATAAAATAATATTGATTTAAATACATAAAGATATAATTTTCATATTGACATTTTTATTTCTTATTTTGTCTTTTGAATTCTTTATTTTAAGTATTTTTATCATGTAATTATATAAAATATAAATAATAATATAATATAAAAATATAATTATAATAAAATAATTAACGGCGGTAAATAAGTAATCATCTAATCACTTCGTGTGACTTTCATTACGCAATATTTACATCTTAAATAAGAAAATAAGCTAAATGAAATAAGAAGAATAATCAAATGATAGTGATTCGCATATAAGAAATCAGTTGAAGAAATCAGAATGAAGTAAATTCTTCCAAAAATTAAACTTCAAGTTTAATATATTTTCAAAATTGAAAGTAAATGAAGAGTATATATAAAAAATAATCAGAATTACAACAATGTAAAGCCTTTTAGCTAAAATTAATTTAATATAATTTTGAATACAAATTTCAATATAATTATATCTTAATTTAAAAATAAATTACAAGATTAATATAAATTATTAATATTCTCTTTTATCAATATATTTGCTTAAATCGTAAAATAATGAAAATTAAATTAATATCAGCATTAATTTCAATGCATCATTATTAAATATTTTATTTTATAATATTTTATTATAACTATAGCATATAAAATATATATTCACATACAAGTAGAGAATGCAAAATTATATTTCATTGATATAAACACTTTTAAAATACCCTTTAACCATTACATATTCTAGCAAATTTTTTTTCCTAAATATAAAACATATTTTAATTAATAATTAAAAATTAACAAAAAAAGATACATATTTCTTTTTTTTTTACTTACCACACAAGTATGACGCTTTTTTGAATTCTTATGTTTACTGCATGATTTTACAACATTTGCGAAACATTGCCTTATGCTTTCCTATAAAGTAATCGAATATGATATTTTGTATTACGATATATATATATATATATATATATATATATATACATATATATTATTTGTACTTGTAAGCTATATTGTGAACTATATAAATAATTGATATATTATTTGAAAGATAAACAAATATTTATGATATTGTAAAATTCTAATGTCGTAATTACAAAGATTTTTATTTATATATTAAAACAGACTAAGCTAAAAATATTAGTTAAAAATATTTATATAATTATAAAAATATAATTTAAAAAATATAATAGTATGGAATCACAAATATTTTCAATAATATATGACAGATATTAAAAACTTGCATATATTACAATATCATAAATTAAAAAATTATATAAATATTTATATAAATAATTCTACACTTTACATCATCGTTTGCTAACATCTCCACAGTATAGATAATACATAATATAAAATATAGCAATACAAATAATTTATAACAAAACATGTTGATATTATTATATTTTAAAACAACATGAAATATTATTCAATATTTTTGTATTTTAGTTTCACCTAACTAATAAATATTTCATAGAGAATAATTTACCTCATTTGAAGATGTCTAAAAATCTTCGTTAAATAATTTATAATATTTTATTGTTTCATGAATTTTATGAAAAAAGCACGATTTTCTAGTATATTTTTTACATTATGTTCAATAACACGAGGAATTTAATTGACATGAACATAAATTTTTATTTAAATTAACAAATATTTGAAAATATTATTTAAATTTTTATGCAAATTTTAAGAATAATAATGTCACAAAATAGCAACTTGTATCAAAATCATAATATTTAATGTTATATTTATAGTTACATTTTATGTGAAATACAAAAATTAATTACTTCGTCAAAATAGATAATAAAAAATAGTTATACAATTTTTTTTCAAATGCACATTCATTATTATATATGTTTGATAGTTTCTTCGGTTTACAACATACCGTTATACAATAAATTAGGCTTTAATATGTTATATTTTATGCATTTACTTTTTATGTTACATTCAACTACAGAATTTCATATTTTTGATTATTTCATTACACGTTGTACAATAATAACAATTATAAAATATGTAATTTTGAATCTATAAGTTCATTTCTTATTACAAATCACGTTTCTTTTTATTTGCAGTAGGACATACTTTTTAATGAGTGACCAAGGCATTTAAACGATAACATAACTATGAATTTTTTATAAGAATTTTTTGTTAAAGTTTATTACATTACTAGGTTATAAACTATTTCGAAATAAATTCTATTGAAAAATACTCAATTGATATTATTTTATAAATTAATGAAATTCATAATTATATATTTCCATTGTAAATATAACAAAATTTAATAGTTGTAGCAAGAGTTTTTTATTCAAATATATAATATCTTTATATTGCACAATAATTCAAATGTCAATTAACAACCTTAACTATTTAGTAATTATGGATATTTTCTTAATATTCATAAACTACAATAATTTGCTATCTTATTTTCTTTTCTTTTCGTATTTACAAACGCTAATATTTCAATTTTGCTTTATATACTGTACAAGTATATAACAAATAATTTATTATTATACCTTAATTTATTTGGTAACAGAAAGAAGAAAATTGAGTTCTAATTTTAAGAATAAAATTAAAAAGTAATTTGAAGATGCACATATTTCTGTATTAGTGAAAATCTAATGGTTATTTGATAAATATTTATAAATATGTATATATATGTATATATATATATATATATATATATATATATATATATATATATATAAATATTGTGCGTACGTGCGTGCGTGCGGGTGTGCGCGCGCGCGCGTGTGTGTGAGTGTTTTATTAATTAAAAACGAGTATATACATAATAATTATTATAGTTTTATTAGTTAAAAACATAAAAATCCAAATTACTGGAAAAACATGATATATTTTTAAGTGGTAATTTATCCAGTGCAGTGATTAGCAAAATAAGATTCCTATAAATAAAGAAATATTTAATTAAATTACTCAAATAATAAAGTTAGTAAATTTGTATGTTTACTTACGATGCAGCTGTGTTTTTCTTCTGCGGGTAATTTGTTACATACTTTGTCAGCTTCATGAGCACAATTTTTTTCAGACTATAAAAACATTTCACATTTGTAAAATATATTCCTTAAATTACAAATTTAGATTATGAATAATAGAATAGGTTATATCTAGATTTATTTATTTAAAGATACATTAATATATTTTTAATATTAGTATATTTATAAAAACATACTTTTTTTATTTGCATTACATAAAATTATTACTATAAATTATGAATAAATGAACCAACTACAAAATTAAAAAAACTCATCTGATAATTTCAGATACGAGATCATTTACGAAATTTTTATTAAAAATGCCCAGCTTGTATAAAAAAAAATTATTATTAGAATCGTTTGTGTGATATACATTACCTTTTTTCCTATTACTCCTGCATTGAATGAGATAATAAATACAAGTAGGTAAACAAATAGCTTGTAACTGATCATTGTGCGACTATCAATACTTTACTCAAATTGATGAAACGGGACACTATTTTATAAACATTTTTTAACCAATAATAATTTAATAATAATATTTTATAGACTATTATTTACTTTCAACCAAATTTTAATAATAATTGTTTAAATTATTATTGGAGAGATACGATATTATAGCCTGATTATTATTACATATTACATATTATTAAATATTACACTATATAATACTGTATTTTAGGGTTAAAAATTTTTTTAATATTTGAGTATTATAAACTATTGTTTGCTAATATGTAGTAACTGTACTGGAGATACATAATGAATATAAATGTAATATAATTACATTAAGTTAATAATAAACTGTCTTTTCTTGACGAGATTGTTTTGTACAAAAAACATGATTTAAAAAATACCATTTTCAATTTCATTTCTAAATATGGATATAAATAAAATGGTGTTGGTTTATAAAATTTCTCAAATAAGTTAGTTAACCAGCTATACTGTTGATCATAAATAGCTTACATTAAAGGAATATCTACATTTTTCAAAACCGAATGCATGGTTTAGAAAATAAATTAATACATTGTATAATAAGAAATAAATATAATTTTAATTTACTTCAACTTAGGTATATATATTGTATTTGTCATTTAATGGATAAATAAGGATTTCATTAAAAACATAACATGTTCGTAATAGTTCTAAAATCAATTATAAATTTAAAAAATAATAAATTCAAATTCTCGTCATTCTTCAATTTTATTATATATAGAAATATTATCATTATATTAAGAAACTTCAAACGTAATAGAAATGTTGAGGTTAAACACAAAATATTCGGATATATATATACAAATTTTTTTTAAGGTCAATTTAAGTATTCTATTTTTAATCACGTTCTTATTTACTGAATGTGAGATATAATAAATGTCTGGAACTTTTTATCGTTTCCTCTTAGTATCTTCTCTATATCTCTCTTTTTCTTTCACTTTATCCTAATGTATTCATGCTTGCAATGCACAAACTCCTTTCATAAAATCGACAAATTTAGAAAGAATAGGCAATCCTAGTCATATAAGAATAGAAAGTGTGACAATGATTGATATCTCTTATTGTTCTAATTACTAGATCGTTGCTGATCTATTAAAGCTAAAGCTAAAAATACTTTAACCATATTCGACTTTCTGTTCCTCAAAATATTGAATATTGATTAATTTCAATTCCTTTCCATAGAGTAATAATAATTTGATATATCCATTCTCCATTCTTGGAACAACGCATATTTTGTTACTTGGATGACATTTTCGTCGTATTAGCTTTCGATCTCGAAAATCGCCTACATGTTCGTGTAAAATAGTGATCGGCAACAAAGATAAAAGTAATTAACTATTAGTTTAAAGGGTTACACTGTAAAGTGTAATACTTCCAGATTTCTAAGTAAATTAAAAAACCATTTAAGACCTCTATTCAGTGGCAATAGAGCTCATCCAGTAGAATTTTCTAGACGTAATATACTTTCAGATAAACAAAGACAATATATGCAAATGTAATAACGTTATATTTAATTTCTATTAAACAAAATAAGTAAAATGTTATCTTTCATAAATAATTTTTTATTAAAAATATTAAAGTGAATATGTATAGTAATTAAAATAAAATTTTATATGTTACTGAAATTATAGAGATTATTATTTTTAGTCAATTATAATAGCAATTATTCATTTAATATAATAATAATCCAGTTAGACCGCTCAATATTTTGAGCATAGAACATATGAAGAACTAAAAGCTTTATCAAAAAAATTGGAAATTTTTTAGTACACTAAAGTAAAGCTTATTAAATTAAAAAATAGCTTTTGTAAATTTAATTAAAATTTTAATATCTATGGTATAATTAATCCAAATAAATTTAAGAAAATCCTCTAATAAAGATAAACCTAATAGGAAATAATTTGATTGGAAATCAAATTGTTGATTGAAATTTATATTATTAAAATCAATATTATTCCCAAAAATATTTTGATTAATTTCAGTTGATTTTATAAAGTTTGACTGTATATCTTCAATTATCTTATAAACTTTTATACCAATATTTTTTATATATTTATATATATAAAAAATGTCTAAAATATGATATTGAAAATAATAAAATTCTAATAGATTATGCATTATTAATGAATTTAAGAAAAGGTCAGTCTTTAATGGTCATTACACTATGACTTGGAAAAAATCAAATATTGATTTATTTTATTTAATATTTTATTGGAATTAATCAACAAATAATTGATATGAAATAGTAATAGCATCATCCATATAAAAAATATTAATTTTTAATCAATTGTTTTCTCGCAACGTCAAATTAAAAAGAAGAAGTAATAAATTATTTTTTACAGTGAATTATATTGATTCTACATACTTCTTAATATATATAAAAAAGCACATTACATTTAAAGAAATTGTAATTGCGAGTAGAAAGAATCATTATAAAATGATATTTTATTTATCAAAACTATATAATTAAATCTTTTAGTTAGATCGTAGACTAAATATTTAATTATTTCATCGCAAAATATATAAAATTGAATTAACAAATTATTAATTTTGCAAAATACCTAAATCTTTTAAAACAGAAAAAAGTAAGTACTCAAATAATACATAAAAATAGTAAATTATCTAAAACTAATGTCTTTAAATTGCACAATTCAAAGAAATAAAGAAAATATAGATCATTCGATATAATTTAATAACAGATATAAACATTTAAATCACAAAATATTTAAAGTGATTACAGATAGTAAGATAATAGCTAAATATTTATATTTGTAGAATATAACAACATTTAGGAGAAATTGGTTAAACCTTCTGACAATGCTTCATATGATATGCATTCTAAAAATAAAAAGAGTTCAATTTAATTATTTAAAAACTAAAATATAATAAAAAATTATGGTTGCTTACAACACAATCGTAGTTTGATTCATCCGTTATGTGTTTGCACGCATTAATAGCTTCCCGTAGACATTTCCCTTTCTCATACTATAAAAAATTGACATTATTTATGATAAAGTAACTAAACATACAACTTTTGGTATTTACAAATTAAATATAGAATTTATAAAAATAAGCATTTAAACTACTAAATATTATGCACAAAGTTTCTTAAACGTATTGCATTACATATTGCATAATATTTAATATTTTAATTGTTGAATTTAAATATTCATACGTTGAAAAATTATGTTTACGAATATGAAATGTATTTTTCAATTTGCAGTAATAAAATCGTTAAAATTAAAATACATAAAAATTGTTTAACGTGATTATGGTGTTCGAAAATAATTTTTTTTCAGAAAAACAAAAAATTTATTTGATCTAATCATTAATTTTGTATGTACATACCTCGTCAGGAAAAGCTTCTACATTGAAGAAAATAACAATTGCAAAAAAGAGGCATACCAATAATTTGTAAGAAAACATTCTGAAATTATGAATTCTGAAATCCACTATTTTACAACTGTGTTGATTAATAAATCTTTAATAAATTATTATTTATTCCAAATGAATTTCTAAAAAAGATTTGATAAAAATGAATAATTTTTTACTATTCGTTAAATTATAAGGATTATGTCGAATTTTATATTACGTAAAATTAACAAATGTGATTTAAATTATATATCATATTCTTTATAAACAATTCGTAGAATATTATATTTTGTTATTCTATACAATTTTGCCACAATCCATGGTTTATAGCTAGTTTATGCATTTTCGTTTTTAACTCGTTTTGATATTTAGTATTTTTATTATGAATAATTTTATGCATATATTCATTGAAATATCATATATATGGAAGTTTCATTTTCAAGAAAAGTTAACTAATTATTTCATATTACACAATAATAAGTATTTGTTTATAAAAGTAGTACCTATAAAATTTAATTCAATCATTTTTAAATTTTTAATAATGAATTGTTATTAATAGGAATAAAAAGATTAGTTCAATAATATTATCATATTTGTATTATTAATAAAATATAGTTACTCAATTTTTTATTAGACAGAGGGATTTTGATAGAGCACGTATAAATGTAATAAATCCAAAATTTACGTATTTCACATACGCATATTAAAAAGAATAATTTAATTAATAATTTGGATGCACATATAAAAAGAGGGTATATAAATAATTTTGAAGAAAACAATATTATACTACAAATAGTTTATCATGAATTCAAAAATAAAACATTTTATACGTTCTAGGGTATCTATCTTTAATACATTGGTACTTATTTTATCCACAATTGTGTAATGTAATAATAAAAAAAAAGATTTTATATCATTCAGAATGTATTCATAAAGTATAATTATTTGTATAATTTAGTATCCAATAAATATAAGAAATTGAATGATATTCTCTTAATAATTTTAACTTATTTATCAAATATTCAGTACATACTTGTGACTGTCAATAATAATTTTTATGGGATTTTATGATGTGCCGATTCATTTCATATTTAACAAAATAAATATTTTTTATTAATTTTATGTCTTGAAAAATAAAAATTTAACGATAAAATTTAATGATGAAAAAGTCGAATTATTTTAATATTTATTAAATAAAAAACATTTGTGGAAACTCTCTATCAATTATATATATCCACAAATTAATTAATTGTCTTGAATTTAAAAATATCAGGATAAAATATGCTGTTATTTTATAATAAGTATTATATATTTAACATATGCAATCAAACATATTTCTATATATGTATTAACATCATATGTTAAAAAATTTTTTCCGAATGAAATTTATATATTAAACTCTAAAAATTACCTTGAGGATCCGACGAAGAAAAGAATCTCAAATTAAAATTTTGTACGCTTTTATACATGTGTTCACTACTTTGACCCCTCTACAGTTAATTTTCATTGAATTCTTATCTGCTACGTCCCACTCATTTAACAACAATTAATGCTCTCGCATATATATATTCAAGTATTTCATGAGTCTTTTAATACAAATCGTATTCGGTCATTCGGTGCTTTACCCAATCAATGTTGCTGTCATTCATGCCTCCCCACCACTCCTTGCAAAAATACTCTCAAAAAAGCATTACATTTACTTTAATAGAGAAAAAATCTATTTTTCCTATCACTCGATATTATAATCGGAAATAATATAATAACTCATAAAGCTTTTGTATTAAGGCATATCTGGAATACTTATATTCGTCTAATGTACATTAGAAAAAGTTTAATTATATAATTTAAGTTTATTTGATTAACTCAATATCCTTAAACAATAATCATAGTGCTTCAAATATGATCGATTTTACTATTTGAATGAGAAATTGATTATTTATTTTAACTTCAATGAATTATTGGATTAGATCGATGATCATAACAACATATTAAAAAAGTATATATATATATATACTACTAAAGCTATATAATAATAAAATGTGTAAGAAGAAAACGTATGATGTGATTTTATTATGCTTATACTATATTGTATGTTGCTTCATCTTACAATTATTTTCAGAGTTTATAAAGATCACAGCTATTGGAGATATTAATCCTTGCCTTGGAATACACCTATTTTAAAATAAGAAGTACTGGTTCACAAAATATTATTTCTATTTTGTTTACAAAAATCAGTTATAGATACTACATATGACATAAAATCAAAAATATAAGAAAATAAATAATTTTCTAATAATTTTTAAATTAAAAGATTTTTTAATTTATTCATATTCATAGAAATGCATAAAATTGTTTTCCAAATATATAACAATTCAAATCAGAAATAAATTTTTGAAATTTTAAAATCTTATTTTATTTAAAACATTTCGTACTGTAATATTTCATCTGAAAATAAAGAGCTATTTTTATTGAATCATGAACAACTGAAAGTGAAAATACATAATTACTTACCACACAATTAATGTTTTTATCTTTTGCTACTTTTTGGCATGCATTTGCAGCTTCAATGATACATTCAACGTGCGTTTTTCTTTTAACCTATTTATTATGTGTTATAGTATAAAACCAAATAAACATCTTGTTAAAGTTATTGTCCAAATTTAAACATTTATTTATTATAATATAGCATTTTTCACTTACAAATTAAAATAATTAAAATCATTAATAAGAAATATAAATTATTATATGTATAATGATATTACATTGTTATCAGTTGTCGATTACATAATCGTAAATATTGCATTAATATTTTAGATTTTATTACGAATTATCTTAAGAAAAATACTTGTCAAAGTAGATTTAAATACCAAAGATTATGTAAAGTAGTAAGTAAATTTAGTACATACAGCTACTGCTATATCTTGTAAATATACAATCATAACTAGTGTTAAGACAAGTGATGTAAATATTTTATAATGGAACATTATAAAACTGCTAACTGTTTACTTTTAGTCGAAAAACCAATACTTTCGAACTCCAACTACCCAAAATTTGATAAAATATAGTTAATTTTTAACTAAGAGCTTTATCCAATACAAAATAGTCCATAAAATGATACTATATTTATTTTATAGTTTAGTCGTTGTTTAAAATCACGTTTGAATAGCATGCTAAGTTAGAACACCTCCTCAAATAATATAAAATTCGTGTGTACGTGCATTTGATGATTAGTAAAATTATTTACTTAGTATACTTTAACAAATTTTTAAATTACGATTCCGATTTTTTATTTTCATTTTATAGAATGTATTAAATAATATTTGTATATAAGTTTTATATTTGATTAAAATGTTACATAGTTAATCATGTATTATACTTCAAACTTTATTATGAGTGTTTAATTTATAAAATATATAATAATGAACTTTTACGGGGTTTTAGTTAAATAATTAAAAATTTGCAAGCAAAATTAATACTCTGTAGTATTAAATTCATAAGCATAATTTTTATTTTTATAATATATAAATGATGAAATATTTTTCTTACAGTTAAAATAAAAATATAAAAATAGTAAAAATATAAAAAAATGCAGAATTTTTGTCATCGTAAGTGATCTGTTACGTACATTTACGTAGAAAAATAAATGCAATTCATTTGACATTTAAATATTAATTCTTTACAAATTTTCATTTTAAAAATTAACTCTTCACTTATTTTAGTATTATCGCATTAAAATCATTTTTCTATGTAATTCAAAATTTATTCGAATAACTGTTACAAATTCAAGCAATTTTTTCATATTCTAATTTTTCATATTCTACAAATAATTGCAACTTAATTACAATTTTTTAGTTGCATAATTGACGTAATTAACTTTATGTCATTTTGCTTTATATATATGAATATCAAACATTTTAAAAAACTTTGAAAAATATCCATGAAATAGTGTCCAGAATAGAATAATAAATTTTAATTCCAGAATTGAATTAAAAAATTTTTATCAGAATGAAAATTATTCAATATTTTGCAAGTTCTTTTATTTGAATAAGTATTTAATAAATTATGAAGTATAATGCAACTATAAAGTATTTAAAATTGAATTTTGATACAAAATGTTAACTCTAAAATCATATTAATATCATTTTTTTTTAACTGCACAAGTTACAATTTTCTGATATGAGATTTTCTCATAAATCTGATTCAATTTATCATATAATAATTATGACTGTTAAGCGTTTTGAATCGATTTAAAAAATACAAGTATATAAAAATACATAAATTATACATTAGTCAAAGTACATTAGAATAATAAGAGTATGATTTTATTAGAAGTTATAGAATAGTATTTTTTTTCATTCAAAAAATGAAAATGAGTCAAAATACAATATTAATAATTAATAAAATATTCTAGAAATGTAATAGAGATATCAGTGCAATTATATTTCTATATTATTTATATACAAAATTGAATCGTACTTATATCAAAACTAATATTCTATTTTTTTTATGTAATTTTCTTTAATAAAAAAAAAACAATGATAAACATTAACTATATAAGAAATTTTAAAGGCTTGAATAAATGCACTATAGAATCTAATAATCTGTCAAAATGTGTACAAAACGTGATAACGAATTACGTCAGCTTTACGTATTATAAAAGTAGCTTAAGAATGTCAAAAATATAAAATATCGTCTGATGCGTTAATGCTGATACTTAAAGTAATACTAAATTTATTTATGAACATTTTATGAATTTATCTATGAATAAGAAATTCAGTCAAGTATCATGAGTATATTATATTATGATGTTACAAAAAATTTTAAAACAAATATTTATTATTTTTATTAATTGTAAATTAATTGTAAATTTGTACTAATTTAATCTTAGAATCAATTATCTTAAATATTACTCTTCAATTTATTTTGTATAGTAATTATAATAGATCATAATATTTCAAATTTTATTAAATATTGGTGTTGAGAAACTAATAAACAGTCATAAGAAAACATGCTTATAATATTGTTTTACACAAATAGAGGTTGGAAATTTCAGTAAGTGAAAGTTTTTAACAATACTAAATTATAGAATCTAAATTATTTAAAAAATTCAAAATATTTAAATAATTAAATTTTTCACTTATAAAAACGTTGCATTACAATATTTTATATAAATATGTTTGTGAACAAACAGAACTTGTAGGTATGAATTCCTAATTATGATACATAGTAAATAAACTTCGATTAGAAATAAATGTTTTATTTAAATAACGATAAATGTTATTATTCATTAAAATAGTGTGTAAATTAGAAAACTGCATGTTTTATCGAATTTTTTATATATTCGCATCAACGAATGAACTCATAAAATACTATGCGTAATCAGCTGTTTGATATTGATGTTACATATTCAAATATTGTATCAGAGAAAGTAAAACTCCAAGCACGCTTATCGCTAGGTTACCGTTATGTAAATTCGTGTCCTTTAAGTTTCAGTTACTGGATAGGTAACTTAGGCAAAATTCCAAACAATTTACAAGATTTTATTAAATCGAATGAAACTATTAGAAACCTTAGTCTTAAAATCTTCCTCACACTATGTAATAAAATTTTCAAGCCATCTATGAAATTTATCGATCCTGTTAGTAATTATATTCTTGTGATATATAATAAATTGCCTCATTATAATAGCGAAACTGAAATATAAAAGAGTACAGCTCAAATCTTAATGATATAATGTTTAACTATTAATTGGGGAATTTTTTTCAAATGATGTATCGACTATTCTCAAAGCTTCTTTGCTCAGCTTTGCTTGTCGGGTTTCGTCAATTGATTTATAATGTGAATTTCAATGTTTGCATTATAACATATTTACTTAATAATAACATTACAGTATTTATATCGTTAACATATTTTGAGTTATACTATACATATATCAAATCCCTATTTAGACTTAAAAATGTCGTATTAAAATGTACTTAAATCATTATAATATAAAATTATATTTTATTATTGTTTAAAGATGTGTATTTGAACATTGAACATAAATTATTACTCAATTAACATTAAAAAGTTAAGATTTTATATAAAGCATTTATTTCATATATACATTTGTAATATTTTTTAATTATAAATAACTAATGTATAAATAAGTATAATGTATAATTAAAATGTAATCAAATATATAATAATGTATAATTAAAATTTATTGTTTAAAATTTTTGAATAAAATTAATTTGATTTCTAATATTTTATAAAAATAAATTAATTATTACAAATTTAATATTATAAAAAAATTAATTTTTAATAATAAAACTTATAAGAACAAAAATGAACTAGTTTAACAATGCCAAATATTTTTATGCGTCTTCAATGTTCTATTCATAAACGTACTTAATTTTGAAAATGTTGAATATATCAGGAAAAATGAACTTTCAACAACAAAAAGGATTTATTCACTTTAATTCAAAATATACATTAAAAAATAAATTTAAATTCATGTTTTTAAATATATACAGAGAAATATTTCTATCATTTTAATTGTTCAATTATGATTATTGGTGTATAAACATATTAACTACAAAACTTTATATAATACAATTACGACCATTCTCGATTGAAATACTTTTTAAATACTTGAAACACTTTTTATTTTGCTCGTAAAACTATAAAGTTTAAAATATCTGTATTTTATTAGTTACACTTGAAATAATATATACCATAGAATATTTTTCTAAAATATATTAAAAATGAGATATATGGAAATTGATAATAGAAATGAAATAGCTTAGAAACAATATACGATTATATAATAATATTCTAATATTTTAATAATTTTAATACAAATATAAAACCGATAGACATGTAAAATTTAAAAAATCTCCTACGTTCTTAATTTGTTTTGATTGTATTCTTATGCTTGTATTGTTTTTATCTTTAATTTTATTATATCGTTAGAGCTATTGGAAGCTTTTTATTAGGGCTACTAAATCATGACATAAAGAAAACTGGTTATAACTTATATTTCTAGAAAAAACAATAAAATAAACTTTGGATATATATTTTAAAGCCAAATATATATATATATTAAAATATTTAAAATATCTAGATTTCGAATAAAAAATATCTTCTGTCAGTTCCTTCATGTAGTTAGCATGCCATGATGAATAATAAAAATAATAACAATACGATATTATCTTTAAAAAATTAATATATAATAATCAATACAAAAGGAATCAATAATATATAAAAAAAATATAATATTTTTCAAAGGTATCACAAAGCTTGATAATGAATTACATTATTTCTATGTAATAAAAAAATATTTTCAAAATTTTAAAAAATAAAATAAGAAAATCTAGGTATACAATAATGAATAATAAATATTAAAGTAACGTTCTTTACCTTTAATTTGCCATAAACAATTCACCTTAATATTATACATATAATATCATTCTTGTATTATAAAAAGATTTATCAGTGAATGTTACGTATATCCAATATAAATAAAATTTATTCTACTATTCAGTTAGTTAAAGAAATAATACAAAATGGATATCAATATTTTTATTAGTATAAAATTTATTCATACCATTTCTTTTATTCCAGTTGGGAACGATACACATTACAAATATGAAAATAATACTTACCGATACTAATGAGAATTATAATTATCGGTTATAATTATAATAATTATAATTTTTATTTTATTACAAGAATTTTTTAATTCTCGACGATACTTCTTAATAATAAGTTATTGAAAATATTTTTAATAATTCTATTCATTTGATGTTCGTCATTAAAAAAATTGCTTATAATAAAGATTTAATAAATTATATATATATATATATATATATTTTTTTTTGTTTATTTATGTAGCAAACGTTTCTGACATGATTAATACAAGAAATATTAGATGAATAATATTAAGCATAATACATATTAAAATTAAAAATAAATAATCCTAAAATACAATACAGTTTTACACTATCAAATAAATATATAAAAAGCTATAATATTATTAAATGCATCTTGTCAAAAAAAAAAACGAAAACCACTAAAATACTTCTATAATTATGAATAGATAACTATCAATATTAAAATATATACTAGGAAATTAAATATCATAATGTTTTTAAAATGACTTGATTTAACTAGTTTTCATATAAAAATTACACACACGCGCGCGCGCGCGCACGCGCAGAGAGAGAGAGAGACAAGCATTTGTACAAAAGTAATATAACTAAGATTACATATGTGTTTTTCATTACTTGAAATATATTTGAATAAAACATAGCAATTTTTAATAAATATTTTTAAAATAAATATCTTACTGTATCACACTGTATTATCTATAAGCTACGCGATTAATTTTATTTTTATTTTATATTTCAAATTAAATGATATTACTATTATTAGGAGTAAACTATTAAAAGGAGAGTCTTTTAAACAATATAAAATTAAATTGAAATGTGTTCAAGTATCTCAAATTTTAAATAATATACTCTCCGATAGAACGTGCTTTAGTTTGTATGTTTTACCTAATCAAATAAACTAAATGTGATAATATATTGTAATGAAGGCTGTTTTAAATTTGTCTTCTGTATGTCGGTCACCACATTGAGTTAATTTAGTTACATTCGAACGAAGATTAAAAAAAATATTATATGAAAAACGTAATTGTATACAGTTATTCGATATATAGATCACTACACCAGTGTAAATTAATATTGAAATAGATTACTGTTTGAGAATAAGAGACTCCGTTTAGTAAGGCAATAAAATATCTGACAAGTAATGTCATGAAAATTGTATTTAAGACTTCAATACTTTCCTGCTCATAATTATTTTGCACTAGTGTCATAAAACATCTGGAAAACTCTAGCGAAACGTGCTCATGCTTCCAGTGCAGTAGAACTTAATGAGTTTATTACCGGGAGAACCCTAAAGTAGATTCAGAACGAATATCAGATATGCGTAAAGCATCGAGTACAAAACATTTCCTATATTCACTGCAACCCAAAAACCCCGCACGTGCAACAACCTGCAATGACCATACGTGCGCACTCGGCCTTTAAGACAATGCTTGCATTGTTCTTGGCTATGCCACATCTGGTCGATCGCATTGGAAAATTGATCACGCCCAAGCGGACCCTTCTTCTAGCCAAGTCCCAGAGAGGGATGAGGCAACCAAAGAGAGGTGACCAATGGAAAAGGCTCGCCACCTTCCGACACTTTCCCAATTAGTAAATTTGGAACTGAGGCCGGAAGGAAGTGGAAATAAAGGCGTGCATAATCTATTGTGCGACCCAAGATCAACCACTGATTGGTTAATTAATAAAGGAAGAAGGGATCCCAAGTGGAGCGGGATCAGTGAACCATTT
>NW_011948441.1:1126368-1142161 GCF_000503995.2 Ceratosolen solmsi marchali
CCCGGCAACCCCACATAACATCTAGTGGGTTTTATTGTTCTACGTTAATTATTGCACGTTTGGCTGACTAGTCAAATTGTGGGATTATTTTCCGAACAATTACCATAATAACATATTAATATAGTAATAATAATATATGTGATACCAAAATCATTATTAATAATAAATCATTATTGAATGAAATTCAATTATTGCGGTAATCTATCTTTTTTTAAATTATTCTATTTACATGTAATCACATCGATTTTGAATGACGAATTGCTACATCGAAGATTTGTTTCGTGGTCGCGGCGGCAAACTAAGAGTAAAAACGTGAATGCACTTAATGAATAGTGCATATGTGATTCGGAAAACGAACTTCGTAACCAGAATGACGACGTATCTATAATATATACGATAAACGTGACTGATGTGAAGTAACCGTTGTTATTCGGATGAAACGATCACGATTCGTCGCTGTAATTTTGTTTCTACCTGGAAATGATAAATATCACAGTGCTGAAGTAATTTAATTGCTAATAATATAATAATACCTTGAAGGAATGTAACGTAAGAAATGTTAGGATAGAAGTAATCATCTGAAAATTAATATGTGCTTATAATATTGACTTATTTAATTTATAATAACTAAAAATAAAATCTATCTGCAAATTTCATATCGAGCAAATAACACTAGTTAACAAATTACAACTTATATAAAGTCAATAAATTGAGTTATGAATTAATATTGTTAGTGCTAAAATTTATGCAACTTGTAATATTTTTTATTTGAAAATGTACACGAAATTTATATATGTATCGTAAAATCTATTTTATACTTTCATATCGAATATAAAAAAAGAGAATATCTTAATTTTTTTAACAACATCTATCCATAGTATTCAATATATTTTATAATATCATTTTATAGGTTAAAAATTTGAAACAATAAAAAAAAAACTTTTATGAATACCTAGAATTATAGAATAGAATTTTATTTTAAAAAGTCTTTCGTTACTCTCATAATAAATATATTCATATTATTTTTTTTATACTACACATTTGTTTATTTCATAATATATTGTCAAATTTTAAGTAGTTTAATAAAAAAAAATTAATTGTAAATATTCATATGATAATTTATATTATTTTTAATTAACTCAAATATATTTAAAAGTAAAAATAAACTATTTTACAGTATATACTATTAGACTAGTAGATCATATATTCAATTAATATTATTGTATTAATGTATAGTGTTGAACTGACTGAAAAAAACTGTACGTGTGAAATACAAAATTCGAAATACGAAATTTAAAGACTTATATTTAATAGACAATCGAATGCAAGAATAATATTCCCATCGTACGAGGGCCCATTTTGAACGAAGAATGGAATCTGTCATGCAAATTTCCAATTAGCGTTGTATGGCAGCATCAGAATTCGTGATTTTCAAACTGTCACGAATCAGTGCTTCAGCCTGGAAGGCGAACTTTTCGGATTTTTATCCATTGGCACATTATAAGTCAGTCACAAATGACGTAACAGATGCTCAAACACGACTTATTTTACATTACTAAATTGACATCACATTGAAGAACAATTACATGCAGATAGACTCATGATAAAAACTTTGATGATAATTTATTAGACTTAATTTTCTTTTATTCACTCATAGAAAATTTAATAATGGTTATGATGTTTTAAAATCAGAACTATTTTACTTGATAATGCCTATGACTTGTATTAAAAATTGATTTTATAATCTTTATATTCTCTTTTTAATACTGTATTGTATATTTAAAAAGAAAAACAACAACAAAAATTGGAACAGTTAATGATATTTAAGAAAATTATAATAATTCTAAATTCTTATGAGTTGCTCTATAATGATAAATAATATCCACATTGTATTCTGATTTTTATTGAATATATTCTTATTGTAATAAAGAAATTTAGATAATAAATTTAGACAGAGTTTTATTAATATATATTGATTTTTATTTATCATATATTCCGAGGAGTTTGAATTGAAAACTAATGATTTTAATAGATTTGATAATATAAATAAGTTATAATTAATATCTTTAGAAATTTATCCATTTTCTGAAAATATTACGATAGCAATTTAACATAAGGGATAAAACTATCGTTCATTTAAAAATTATATTATTATTATTCAGTATTATTACTATTATTTAAATCATTATTCAATTATATAATATCATTCAATATTATTAATAAATATAAGTATAGAATATTTAAATATATAAAATTTTTAACAATATGGTTTTATTTGTTTTACAAAATAAGAATCTCATGAAATTTATAAATAATTATTATATGAAATTTAATTTATGACACGAATTTAAAAAATTATACCGTTTAAATTATTTGAATGCAATATATATAACTAATTTATATAATAAACAAAGTCATATCCTACCTATATATATTATAATCTATAAACATTGTATTAGTAAAAAATAGAAATAATATTTAAAAATGATATGACTTTAAACCTAACTAACTAATAATAAATTTAATTTATTAAATTTATTAAAAATTATTAATTGTAAGATTAAATTTCTTAATAATTAAAAAATCTCACAATTAATTCTTAAATTCTTAAATTCTTAAATAATCTCTAATATTAATATTATTAATATTAATAAGAAGTATAACGTCAATATAATACTAAGAAAAATTTAAGGTACTTATAATAGAAACTTGTTTGCTCTGCGTACACAAGCTTCATGTTATGTTGGCAATTAAAAATAACACCGAGAAAAATAAGTGATCTAATAATACTGCATTTTGAAAAATCAATTTATTTACAGTCGTAATTAATGTTACTTAAATAATACATGCTTGTACAAGAATCCGAGAAAATAGTCTCTGCAATAAAGACAAACTTAAAATATTATACAAGGGTTTGGTACAATAAAACGACCATACCTTGTTTATCTAACGTTCAAAGACGATATAGCGGTACTATATCCTTCGGGTTTGCATTCTCGCATTTTAAAGCCGTTCTTCGTGTATTGCACAGATCATTTTCTCGTACACCCACGAGGTACCAAAACTAATTTACATCCTACCGGAAACCGTCTCAATTTGCTCGTAAATTAGTATAATCCAAACGTTATAAGTGGGAAATAACAATCATCATTCTAACTTATCATTATTATTGTCTATATTTTTTTTTAATATAAAAATCTCTATATAAAACTCTTATATATTTGATAAATACCTCATCTTTTATAAAAATTGTAAATTCTATATAAATATATGTTAGTTAAAATTTAATAAACCAAATTTTTACATAATTTAATATATTACAAATTAGAAGTGAATATTCTATGCTTTTACATTATATTATAATTTCATTACATTTACATTACATTATAATATCATTACATTTACATTACATTATAATTTCATTACACTTACATTACTACAAGATAATTTTATATAAATTATTGTATAATTTAGATTTAAAAAGTGTCTATATTTTTATTACGTTCTTATTCGTACGTTTAAATAAATTTAATAATCTTCAACTATTAAGTTAACCTTTCGACGATTATGTAGAGCAAATTTAAATATTTATACTATTATATTTTTTTACATTAGTATTCGACATTGCGAAAATTATAAGATATTAATACGTAATTTATATAAAAATAAAAAGAATACAAAGTATAGAAAGTATTTGGATCTGATCTTTATACCATTTTTATATATACTATCAGAAATATATATATTTTTTTTTTTATTAAAAATCTTTTTTTAGTATACATCTTATTTTATTTGTAAATAAAAATAATAAAATAGTTCGTTGTTCATTTCTTTTTTTATTTTATTTTTTACATTTTTGACTTATTATTTTTAAATACGTATGGTACCTATAAATATAACATTTCGACGCGCCACCCAACGAAGGCTTAACATGATGCCTGCTCGACTTTTACATTCACTCGTAACTTACTTTCTACTGTGTAAATATCCGATATAGATGAGTTTTAAAAAGATGATCCTCAAGGAAGGACGTTTGGGGATAAACATATTCGAGTCGACTAGGTCGATGGCATTTACAGCTCCCCTCATTAGTAAAATAAATTGATTCGTGTATTTATGAATGGTCGTTCCATAGGAATCTTGATACAGATCGTGTAAATATTTATTCAAGACTGTATGGTAATGTGTAATATTTGCTAAAAATTATGTACGATTATTTTCCATATTTATTACCTCTTAGAAAATGTCAGTTAATAAATTTAACTATACATTATAATCTTTTGAATGAAAGCATATTTTAGAGATATAACTATAACATTGATGGAACCATGTCATTAAATTGATACTTCCATTAATATTTAATTAATATTTTAATTATTTAAGTCATCCACTGATATTAAAATATTATTATTAAAAACTTTGTCATAAAAGTAGACTAATTAATAAATATATTTATTTATAATTTCAATGTAAAATTTTAATATCTCGAAATAAAAAATAATATTTACAACATATAAATTAGAAATGAAATAATAATAAATACTTATAATTTATTTCATAAACACACGGAAATCTTTATTAAACAACGCATTTCTGCTTTATTTAATCACTCGATGTCAACTGATGTTATTTTTAACCAGGCAAGCCTTAATACTCTATTCGCAATGATTTATTCAAATACTTTTTTTGAAATTGTATGTATCAAGTTCTTTTTTAAGCGTTAAACAAATTTTATTGTATGCCACAAAGGCTTTAAGTGGGTTACATTTTTAAAATGCGTTTTCAATAAATTAAATGAATTATTGTGATTTATCGATAGCTGTTAATAATAAATATAAAATTTGCAGCGTAAAATCATAAATAATTATTATATAATTTTTATTTTACTTACAGATAATTATTATTTAATTTTTATTGAGTTTTTAGATAATATTATATCCTTTTTATTTAATTTTTCGATAATATTATAAATTTTTTATTTAATTTTTATATCGTTATTATTTAATTTTTAATTAATTTTTATATAGTTATTATTTAATTTTTATTTAATTATTTATGAATTATGAATTTATTACGAATTTATTCAAAACTTTAGAAATTATCTATTCGTATATTCATCATATTTTTATATTTTCAATATACTATTATTTTAGACTATGAATTATAAAAAAAAATTAAATAATGTTATCTAAATAATAAAAAGCAATGAGAAATAATAAAACTTTCATGAGTCTTATATGATATTTAAAAATAAATAATATGGTTAATATTATAACTAATGTTGCAGGCACATCTAGAAGGTTTATCAGACTATTTATGAAAAATGCTTGAATCTGTCATCTGGTTTTTTAAACTAAACGATATATCCTAATAAACCCACATTGATTTGGAGTCAATTGCTCTTCGGTACCATCCAATATCGAAGAAATACAAATAATCGTATCTATTTTCACCGTGTGAATTTTCATGAATAGATGTCTCGTGACTCACTCCAATCAAAATAACAGATTGAAATTGTGATTTCTTCTAAAAATAGAACTTGAAAAGAGTGAACGTAACAGAATTTCTTTGATCGAATTTCCAACAGCCAGACTGCGTAAAACCGTTGTTTTCTTTATCTGATATTATCTCATTGAAGTATAAAAAGATGTTACTGACGTTGCTGAATATAGAAAATAGCTTAATAGCGATAACTGTTATTAATCGACCATCGAATCTTTGACCTTCAATCTCTATATATTTACCACAATGTTTTTATATATAATAAATAAAAAAATGTAAATAGATTAGTAGATTAGTATCAGTAATTATATATAAATAAGTTCAAAATTTTAGTATAATTGTCTCAATAAAGTATTAATAATATACCTTCATTTATTATATAAAACATATATAATTTCAAATTTATTAGTGAATGCATAATCATTTTCTTTTCTTCTCTGTGATTAAAATACATTAAAAAATATATATAAGAATTACCGTGAATTCCACGAATTTACGTAAGAAATTTCTAATTTATAAATACAAATTATAATTTTTTCAAACATATATTGCATATTTACGCTACTTATATATAATTTGTTTATTAAAATATTATTCAAGTTATTTTTTTATAATACAAATCCAATCAAACATCAAGCTTTAAAAAGAAAATAACTTTACATAAACTATATGTATGATTTATCGTCTAAATATACATTGAGAATGTTGATTCATTACAATTGAAATAGTACTTCATCTATAAACTGAATGCTAATATTAAATTTAATATAACATTAAGAATAATAAAAAATGTTATAAAAATTATAATCATTCTAGTTCAACTATATTTTTACAATACAATTGACATTGACTTTCTAAGAAATTTATCATAAAGACTTCTGTCTACATACAAATTGATATTCATTATAATTATACACTTATAAATTACAAATTATCATATACAATGTCTTATAAAATATAAAGGAATCACTTTAATTATTTCTATAGTGTAAAATTTGAATAGAAGTTTTTTCAATATTAATAAATAAATTGTTTTTTAAAAATTATTTATTTTTTATTAATACAAATTAAATTTACCTGTTTAATAGTTAAAATATTTTAATACCAAAAATAATAACAAAAACTAACCATGTATTCACAAATATTTAGAAATTCGGTGCATTGTTATATGTTCGGTAAGACTTATCTTCTTTACGCTTATATATTTTAATAAGTTTTAAATATTATTAATATATATGAGAATTCTTCCACATTTCATATGATATACTATATATAAGCCATACTATTATATTGCATTAATTTAACATATTGTCTTCTCTTTTTACTACATTAATAACATATTAAAACTGGCAAAGACGAATTTACATAATAAAAATATAGAAGTTATAAAAGTCATTTATTAAGCAAATTTTATAAAAGAAAATATATTTGTCTATACATAGAAACTAAATATATATACATATTTATCCTATTCTGCACATAATTTGATAAAAAATAATAAAATAATGTATTATTTATAAATATTAATATAAATTTAATTAAAATGAAAAATTGTACGGTATATTTTTAATTTATCAATAAGGTACAAATAGATAATAAATAAGAATATAAATTTATAAAAATTTCCAGAATTTAAGGCTTAATTATCTATTAAAAGATACTACGAAGAGTTACTGTGTTAGGCGAAAGCCAGAAAAGTAGAGGTCAATGCAGTTCCGTTTATTGATAATATTATCTTTGTAAAAAAAAGCTATAAATATTCTATGCACGTAAGAGTCAAACACTGACAGGAATGTTTATTTTTAGGTTATTTTTTAAATTAAAATTAATAAAGACAAGAAACGTTTGAGATTATCGTTCTCGTTGATAAATAAGGTAAAAATACTATATTTTGCAATAGTAGTAAAGTATTTGCATCTTATACTGTGCAATTAAAACTAAAACTTTTATTATTTTCTATGGATTAAAATATCTTTTCATACATTAAGCATAAGATATAAATAATTTTTCATTCCTTTAAACTTATTTATAAAATTGAATATAAAATATAAAATATAAAACTGAATAAATGTTTAAAATTATATTGATATATTTGATTTTCATAAAATAATAAAAAGAAAAGAAAAATGTTAATATTATCATCAAATACTATTATTTTTTTATTGATCTTTTGAAACAATAAAAATATTGATTACACAATCTCTTGATAATATTTAAAATTATCGTTAAGAGTCATCGTTTAAAAAAAATTCACGGTATCAACATTAAAGAATTAAACAATTTATTTCATAAAATAATTTATATTATAAAGTTATATGAAAAATAAAAAATATTCAATATTATATGTTCAAAAAAATAATTTAATTAATTTATTACGGAATTGAAATATAATTAAATTTAGTTCAATATATATCTTAGTGCATGTTTCTTAAAAATTATACAATAATGATTTATAATATTTTATTAAGCAATACTAATTTTTCAATTAAATTTAATTTCTATCTAAAAATATTCAAAAGTTACTCCGGCTGCTTATCATTTGAATTTATGTGTACTCAAACGACGTGACTAGAATGGTATAATTTAAAAACTAGTTTCACTATTAGCTGTATTATTATTGTATTAAAAAAATACAATAATAAAAAGTAATATATTGTGAATTGAATTCGATCTCATTAGAAATTATATGTACATATTAAACTACTTATTAAATATTCAAGCACAATATAATTGTATGTAATTTACATAATTTTATTAAATTATTAATGCTTTCATTTTATTTAAGATAATTAATTCCCTATATATATATATATATATATATATATATATATATAAGAAAAGAAATAATTTATAAATAAAGAATGTATACTGATTTCATACTAGAAAAAAAATTAAATGTTCTGCATTGAATGATAATTATAAATGATAAACAAGGTAAAGTGGTGATATGGCAACATAATTTACAACAGCGGGATTTATTTTAAAGCTATTTAAGTAGTAAAGCTATTTATTTAATTTACAAGTCTGAAAGAAACAGCTAGTCGCAAGAGAAAAACTCGAAATAATAATAATTATTAATTAACGGTCTTAATAGTTATTAGAAATGTCTAAACTAAGTATCTTTATTATCCTAAAAGGTATGTCATTTTTTTTATATTATCATCTTTTATATTATTTTATATCACATTATTATTTACTGTAATTGAAGACTGTTCTAAATTTTAAAAAATCTGAAAAGATAAATTTTTACATAAGAAAATAATAAAATATTTTATATTATGATTTATATTAATTAATACAAATTATTTCAATTAACGGTTTGAATAATTACCGGTTGAAATAGTTTTTTAATATAAAATCGAAAATGATAATATAAAATTCACTTATTTAATTTTCATTTGTAAAACTATAAAATTATTGTGATTCACAGTTTTAGCTTTAATATTATATTCTGTATGAAATAATATGATAATTTATATTTTATATGTATCTTTAAATGTAAATATTTTAGAAATCTTTCTATTAAATTCAATAAAATTAAATTAATATAAAATTAGTTCAAGACTAATATTACTTTTAAATAACCACTTTTAAATAAAAATATTTTTACAAAGTTACGATTATTGTATTTAAAATATTATTTCTCTTAGTACAAATAAAAACTAATACTTTCCATATTACTACGAATATTTTAAACATTGTTTCAGCTATTTTAATAGTTTTAATTGCGGTAAGAGTAGATTCCAATAAATCTACGAATGATGTTAATCCTTGCATGTGTTTAACCACGATGGAATGGATGCCAGTTTGTGGAACAGATGGAATTACTTATGATAGCAAGGGTTCATTAGAATGCATAAATGAATGTTCTAATACAAGTGAGAAATTATAATAGTACCATAAAGATTAATATTAATATTATGATTGATTCAACTAACTTTAAATAATTTATTTGCTTTCAGACGTTGAAGTTCAATATGTTGGAAAATGTAAAATAGAAAATAAATGAATTATATGGCTCAAGAATTTTTTTTTTCATTAATGTTATGCTGACTGATGTATTAAAAAATATCCAACTTGTAAGTTAATTAAATATTTGATTATATTCGATTTTGTACTATGCTATAATAAAGGGATTTATTTAACTTTACATTACACTTTCATGTATTGATGAATTATATATAACTAATATTCTATATTTTCGAAGGAATTTTTTAAATAGGATTTTCTTAAATATTTGTGTTTTCAAATATTTTTTAATTCTTTATTAATAAAAAGGATGTTCTATTAAAAAGATTTCTGAAATTTTAATTTAGATGCTTAAAGACCTATAGAATATTCTCAGTGCAATATTAATATAAATTTTGAAGTCATAAACTCATAATGTACAATGATTTATTGTCTGTACATACTTTTAATAAACTGATCATATAATTTTTCATGCGGATTTTAAGTTTAAATGTCAATGCATAGCTTTTATTGAAATGCCAAAAAAAAATTCACTTATCAAATAAAATTTACATTTTTTATAAACACGAAAACAAGTTTTAACGTAAAGTTAATCTATTAATTTCATAAATTAATAAAACATAAGTTTGAAATATCAAATGTCTTTATTTTAATAGCAGTACTTAGTTTTATGTAATTCATTAGTAGAATTTAACAAGTATAAGAGTATTCCTTTCTATCTTAATTTATTTGATACGTTTTTAACAATACTATTTATTTAACTCTTGAAACTATTTGAATAAAAGAATCTTAAATATTTTTAATTAAAAAATAATTATACCAAGGAATAGAAAGTAAAGAAGGAGAAAAATAAAACAAAAAATCTTTTTATTTAATATAGTTTTATTAATTTATTTACACGAAATTGACACGTACTTAAAGAAAGTGTTTTTAATTTATATTACAAGTTTTATATTTCAGAATTTTAAATTAGATTTTATATTTGAATTCTATAAAAAAGAAAAAGGCAGACCAGCAATTTTTAATGTTACTTGAATATTATTTTAACTTTCTCATGTCTATTTTAGTAGATGATCGGACTCATGATTAAATTATAAAATTATGAATGTTTTGTATTGGATAATGTCTTCCTAAATTTTTAATTGAATATTTAATATAAGATCATACTTATATTGGAAAGATTTTTTTATAAAGATCTAAATTTATTATGAAAAGTCACAGATATAGATACTTGAAATAACAGTTTTTAAAATAAAAATTAAATAACAATAATAATAATAATGTTTAAAAAGACTATTATCGAGATTAATTGGTCACTTGACAGAAGATATAGATCAGTGTTAGTAATAAGATTTTTTTATCAATCGTCTTATCTCCCTCTCTCCCTCCCTCTCTCTCTCTCTCTCTCTCTCTCTCTCTCTCTCTCTCTCTCTCTTCCTCTCGTAATAAATGAAACATAATGTATAAAAATGAAAGAGTTTATTTTCACGCAAGCTTTGAACAAATTATTATATCAAATTTTTCATTCATAAGTTGAATTATTTAATAACAATAGTTTCAAAACTTTTAAGCAAGGAACCTACTTAAAGAAAATTTGAAACAAATATTTTATAATTGACTCTACTGTAAGTGTACTAAGATAACAAGTATATCTATTAAGTTATGCGAATCACTTAATATCGTTTCATATGAAAATTTTTATTTAAACATTCGGTAATATTTAATAATATCTTGTAATATATATTACAATTTAATAATTTCTTTCGATAAAAATATACGTTTAATATTTAATGAAATATAATGGATCTAATCATGCGATCAAACCAGCGTACACTATGCAGTATCTTCTAATCAATCCTGTGCACTGTCGTCCATAGAAGGGATTAATAAGAATTTTTTAAAGAGTATGGTTTTTAGAAAAATATGATATAAATAATAAATTAAAAGGAAATATCAAATATCTGGAATTTTTGCTTTCATTTATTATTCAATATGATTGTCACGATAATCGTCTTTTTTTATTTACTCAATTTATTTACTAATTTACTCACTTAAAAATTAGGATAAAAAATTAGAAGAAATCAAGATAATGAAATAAATGTAACAACAAATCTTAATAAACAAACATTTTAATGAAGACTTTTCGCCTTTTTTAGTTGGTGTTTATTGGAAGATATGTATCGACTTAGATGATCAGATATCAAATGCAATGCATACATTTGTGGCATATTAATATTACATATTTAACCACAGGAAGGCTAATATTGTCTCTTTTTTCTGAAATTTCGTTTCTGAGTCTATCCAATTCGCGTATATTTGCTTTCCAGGTAATTTAAAAAGTATCCTTGTAATTTTCTACTCACAATATTTCTGTTTATCATATACGAATCTTTATATTCACTCCATTTTCTCTTAACTTCCCTGCACAAGTTTTAGAATTGTTAACAACGATTTATGATAATCACAAGTCAATGCTGATTATATACTTTGTTACTTGTTTCAATGATATCTTAAGTACTAAATACGTATTCCAAAGGATTAAAATATTATTAATATTGAAACTGATGTTCTATAATTATTAAAAATTATATTAAAAATTCAAAAATAGCAAATAATATATAGATGTTAATTGAAGAATTAAAGAATATCTATATTATGAATACTTATATTATGTCAAATGACTTAAATTTAATTTAAAGCCTTATAGTATTGAATATAATAAATAGTCTTACTTAATTTTTCTTAAAGAATATATTTGAATTCCTTTTCTTTTACTTGAATAGATCTCTCTCTCTCTCTCTCTCTCTCTCTCTCTCTCTCTCTCTCTCTCTCTCTCTATTTATGAGCCCAATATATTTTATTAGCAAATCGACACTTGTATATACAAGTTCTTAAAGAAAATATATAATTACTATAACTATTCGTCTTCAAATAACAATACGTTCAATGTTATAGTATTGAAGAAATTATTAGTATAGGACATAAAGTTATTGAACATTCATTTTAATTATCTTTAGAATAGAATGCACATTAACATAAAAAATACATGGCCACAGGTTCTCTTTCTATTTACTCATTTAACGCGTGAACTTAGAATATACTGTTAGAAACTCGTCAATTCCTTCCTATATTCAATTAAAGTAAAAATCATTGATCTATGCAGGTATATGCTGTCTTAAAATAGAAAATGAAGTAGTGAAAGTAAATTTTTTGAAGTGAAATTTCAATACAATATTTAATAAAAAGGGACGGTATTGATATTATTAGAAAATACTTATTTTCTAATGTTTAGTATACATTTTTTAATATTATTTAGTATACATAATTATCGAGTTTATTTAGTATATTTAAAACAATTTATGTTTTTCATATAATATAATTATGTACTAATAATAATATGAAAGTCTATCACTTTTCAGTTTTACTTTAGATTTATATAAGTTGTAAAAAATATGAGTAATAAAAGTAATTTATTATTAAGTGATAGTAACCGAAACGAGTTATTTTTAAATTCATTTCGTATTAGTAAGTAAAATAATATTACTAAGTAAAATATTCTAATACATTCATAAACCTTTTTCTTTAAATGCATATAAATTTTAATAACAAAATATAAATTAATAGAAATAATTGAAATAATAAAATATTAAAATATATACAAAGATATATACTTCTCTCTTACATAATTATTATCGTAAAATATAAATTGAAAATTTTTTCATAATTATAAACTTGGAAGGTATTTCGGGAAATGCTATATTACTAAAATAATATAGAAATTTATTGCTTTAATTTATACTAAATTTTTTAAATGAAATCCAAATTTAAATATTTATAGAATTTAAACAACTATCGAATTTGCATTACATATTTCACTTAAAACTTCAGTATTTTATCTAAATATATAATGTGTAATTATGTAAAATTAAAAATAATGACGGAGAAAGTAACTTAAAAAGGTCTATAATGTACATAAAATATAAAAATTTGAAGCAAAATATCTATTCAAATTTTTTCAACGTATATGTAATTTATACACACATTTGGGTTTTTAAAATTTCAAATTTATGTAGTAGCATAAAATGTTTATTTTCTTTAATAGAAATATCAATTTCTTTTTGTAAAAAGATAAATATTATAAGATCATATAATAAAATATACTAAAACTTATAACGTTAATTACATTCATCAATAACACAATTAGAAACTGATAATAAATGTTATTTTTTTTAGATAATTTTAAAAAATAATACGTCTATAATAATAATCGAATGAAAAATATTGTAAACTTTGCAGTATTTTCATTTTTAAATTATTTCTAATCATCTTATTATAACACTTTATTAACACTATGTAATATGTGAAAAGTTAAATAGCATATAAGTACAATAAGTATAAAAAGTAAACTTTCAAGTAGAAGAATCTTTGAAAAAAATTACAAATACAAGCAGATACTCCTCACATTTGCGAGGAGTAGAATGTGTTGCCTCATGCAGGCGCAATTGGGAAATTTATAGCTATTGCTACAAATTGATAAATAATAGCATACATTTTTGTTTTAACAATTAACAGCAAAAATTATTTTTATTTTATGTTACAATTAATTAATATTTTAATATACAATTAAATTTAGTCAGAGAGATTTACTGAATATTACATAATATTCCGTATTAGTTCATTATTTTCTGAAAACATACTTTTTTTCTTAAAAAAATTGTACCTATATAAGTACTTCAAAACAATTGTGCCTATAAAATTAAGTGATTTTTATTATAAACGTGAAAGGAAAAAAGGTAATATAAAAAGTAGGATGTACAAATTATTTCGTGATAATAAATATTATTTCATAATTTTTAAATATCTTCTAAAAATTATCACTACATGAATATTTACTGTCTCATCAATAAACATGAGTATTAAAAATATAATCTATTAATGAATCATATATTTATAGAAAATATTTCTTTTGTTATATAGTTTTTCATAAATTTATGAGACATACTTGAATTATTATAAAACAATATTACAAAACAATAAATGTTTATCCTTCCAAGATTTCGAATTAAGATCCAATAAGAAATGCAAAACATAGCTATACCCATTATATACCTATGATACATTAAAATTGTGTAAATCTCAGAGTAAACAGCAGTTTCATTAATTTAAATATTTTTCAATAAATGTATTATCAACAAAATCAATTTTAATTTTTATTCTTTATGATACTTTTTATAATATATTTATTATATGTTCATATTAATGATACATAACTTAGGAATAAATTGTGAATGATCCTGATTAAAGAAAAACAATTTTTCATTCTGCCTCCACATATTCAAAGAATATAGAAGTACAAAAAATTACCATGATTTTCAAAAATTTCCTTCATTTTTTCAGTAAATAAATTGGCAAATAGCAAATTTATTTATATGAAGTATATCATTATTTGAAGTAATGAAAAAAACTTTGAATAAATATCGAGACAAAAATTTACAATTACTTTTTCTGATATAGCAGATTACAGTAATTTCTATATAGCAGATGAAAAGTGTAACAACAAATTGTAACATAAAAATATTGATGACAATGAATTTTATTAAACCGAGTTATATATCTAAAAATTAACCTGAACTTTAAGTTTACGTTCGTTTTTTCATTATGTTCAAATTATTTACTTAAATATCAATTATACATCATTTCTGTACTAATAATTTTATCTCTTTTAAACTATTGAATGGTTATATCTCAGAATAGATATTTCTTTAATTATCATGCTAATTAAACTATTGGTCAAATTTTCATCGACACCGTATTTTATTTTTATTTCCAAGAAAAATTATAAAAAATTCATATTATTATTAGTATAAATGAATAAAAATTTCAATATACTTGCAGTGAGCTCTCATTCATATGCTCAAATAAATCCAGAGTATCTTAAAATACGTACGACTCATGTGGGATATCCGTATAATTTTTTCGCAGCCGAAAATTCCACCTCCTCGCGCTAATGCGACTTTGTATTGTAGCCTAAGATGAAAAATACAAACGCAGCTCGGCCAGTAATCACCGGTCCTCTCATAATTTAGGCTTCTTTATACGATTAAATTTAGTTCACGCACATGCTCGCCTGTAAGTGCGCAGCCAAACACAATACAAAAAAAGGTAGCTTAAATAATATTTTTAGAAGCAAATTTTACGACAAAAAAGCATTTACTGACCCTGAGTCCGGACTACATTGAGTTAACACAAAATTATACTGATGGAAGATACGAACAAAAGAAAAAAGAAACCAAAAACTAATATACGGAGGAGCAGGCGTTTA
>NW_011948441.1:1142235-1197763 GCF_000503995.2 Ceratosolen solmsi marchali
CCGAATTACACGTAATCTTATAAAATATATTCGACATATGGATATATATTTTTAAATATTTATATTTAAATAAATACATGTATTTAAATAACATATAATCATTTGACATAATTAATTCATTTCTTCTAAAAATATAAATATGTCTTTCAATGATAATCTTTTAATAAAATCAAGAATAAAAATATATATTAATTTATATTATATATTAGTTTTTTACTTCGTTATAAGAGTTAGTATTATCAGTTAAATTTATGTGTTTTATCTGAATATATTCAGATCTAAAATGACTATTAAACAATCTTACATTAGCTTAAGCGCAACTTAATTGTATTTTACATATATTAAATACATTAAAATTAAGATGTATCAGAATGAATATAAAATTAATTGTAAGTATATAAATTAATTTAAGCACCAAAGTAATATTTATATATTTTTAAATTATAATTTTATGAATATTTATGAATTTTTTGTTATAAGCATTACAATAAAATTATGTTAAGAATATCAACCATCTTAGCAATAAATGGTTTTATTTCAAGCATTTCATATATTTTTATTCTATAAAAGAACGAAGATACGTATTTAAAATTTATATGTAATGTTATTAAAAATGATACTTAGTACTAATACTAATATTGGTAATAAGTTTCAAAAATCGACTACAATGTAATACTGATGATGCTTTTCTTGAAATGAAATATTAAGCATAAAATGTATAATTCAAAATTGTGCAAATTCTTCTTACAATGAATATATTAGCATTAGTATTCTCATTATCAAAAGTTTTATTGTTATTAAATTTTAATAGTGTTATTTCTAATTAAGGCTGATTTATTATTATATTATTTTAATTAATTTCTACTTTAAAACGATTTCATAACAACGCGGAGGTCTTTTTACATTAAATTACACTAAAATAGTATATTCACCAATATTAAGAAATCTCGGTTTATGAGAAAAATTACATTTAACTCAGTCTGATGTGTGATGACTTCGGTGACAAAGGTCAGCATAAACAAACAATATTATCTATGGACTTATTAAATACATATACTTATTTAATACCGAAATGAATTATGACATTAAATCTGCATACTTTAAATACCTATAGAATATAATTATTTTATTAATCTATCAGTTAATTAGACGCACACATATAATTCTTCCTAATAGCATATTATATAAACATTATACATCGACAATTCTGATTTTAATTGAGTATCTTACAGTAAATGTTATGGCTCGTAATATTGTATTAAACCAAAATAGTGTAATTTAATCAAATAAAAAATTCTAACAAATAATATAAAAACTAAAAATTTCTTACTTACGTAAGGATTGAATGTTTTGCAAACTCAGTGAAAATCCTCTTGTTTTTAAACATCAAAAACATTAACTTTGTATTTATTATACGCCATACATTAATTGATTTAATAGCATCCTTGTATCGGTTCTCGTTTAATATTAAGAGAACTTGAATATATTGGTAGCCTAGCTTAACGTCACAGCAACAAAAATTACCTCTCCCTCATGAAGTTTAAGTTCCAGCTGAAGGCCGCTAAAAAATAAAAGAGAAAGAATCGAGGAGAACGAGAAAAAGAGGATACTTTTTTTTGTAACTGTGAAGATGAGACTGAAAGTGATGTTAATTAGTTATTTTGGAAATTCAACATGTATTTTGTTTTTTGGTTTAACTATGTTTTAAAAGTGATTTATATTATAATACATTCTGTTCTATTATTTATAACACTGATTCTTTGCAATTTATTTTATATTAATTTAATTTCTTTATAATTTTATAGGGATCTATCATGCTAAACAATCAGATATCAAAATGTAATTTACAGGATATGTTTTCTGAAAAGTTGTTGATCGAAATCAATGTCTGCATGAATCTCATTTTTATATTTAATTTTTAATATTTATAAAAATGTATTTAATACATAAGTATTTAACTAATTCATAAGAACTTTAACGAATAAGTATTGAGTTAATATGTAGGTTCTTTAATACAGAATTCAGTACAAAATAAATAGAAAAATGATCAATTTCAGGAATTTCATAGGTTTTTTATTTTCATTTACTATCACATAGCCTTTAACTTTTGAAAGTATTTTTGATTATATAAAACTTGATTATATAAACTGAACAGTAAAAACGTAAATGAATTATAAAAAATTTCTTCATAACAGTTTTCGTTAATAAACAATTTTAGTAACAAAGTTGCATATTTGCATGTACAGTACAAAGTCTTGCAAATAAAAAAATCTATCTATATACGCAAGGATCTTATTATCAAACTCACTATGACATAAAGCATACATTGTATTTTACCTACTTTCATCGGTTAATATTTTACAATATTTCAAATGCAATCAACAATATACAGTATTTTTATGTTATAATTTGTCTGAAATTATAATTATTATTATATAGATTTTATTATATTTGTATGATTATTTGCATACTACATGCAAGTTTCATCATGGATATCCTTAGTTAACTTTGGTTGCATATCAAAAAGTAGTGTACTATCATTTTTTTTATTGTACACCTAATGCTTTCAATGTCATATATGCGATATAAATTGTTTCTACTTCCAGTTTCCATTATTGCGTATCTTTGTTTTATTTATCGACCAAATATTAGGAAAATAAAAAAATATATGTAAAAAAGATAAATAATTATAATATAAGAAACTATTTTTAATTACAAATAACATGAGTAATTATAAATATAGTTGTATATATATTATTTTTTATATAATGCAACTATGTGCTTACTAATAAAAAATTATTATATTTATAACAAAATATTCATTAATTATATATAATAGATTAATGTATATTATTTTTTCCCTTAATACGTTGTAAAAACATAGTGACATTAGTATATTTATGCATAACATTTGCGCAAGATTATATTATTTTTAAATACAATTTATTGCAAACCAAAATCTGTATGAAATAAATTTCGAGGGAAATTAAAATTTCATACATTTTTAATAAACTTTCTAATAAATAAATATATAGAGGTTATGGGATTTACGAGTCTATATTTTCGCCAATATTTCTTAATATGTTGATAGACGTTAAATACAGTATTTCTTAAATAATATTTACAATACCTTACAAATAAATTACAAACAAATTTGTATCGTGCAAAGAAAATATATTCACAAATTGTTTTATAAAATATCAAAGTAGCTTTATACATGTGTGCTTGTGATAAATTTAAATTTATGTATTACCTACGGTTTGATTTATTTTTAAATCTATGAGAAGTATTTGTTTATTTATACTTTTGCACTTAAAAAGCCAAATTTATTTTAACTACTAAAATTTTGTTACACGCCATGTATAAGAATAAAATATATTGTACACTGTGAAGATATCGCTGCTCCCTTTCATTACGGATTAAAACAAAACTACAAAACGTAACAGACGAAATTATTTCAAAATTTTCAATTAACTTGACTAATAATCTGAGGGTCAAAAATTGTTCACCTATTGCATAAACACCTGCCAGGAAAGGATTATGGTCGTCAGTAGAAGGGTGAAAGTCTCGAAATGGATGCCGCTGCATATGACCATCAAATTCAATAGAACAAGCTATGTCATACATTTTCTGCAATATGATAACAACTAAGAATTACTTTCTTTGCGATTTAGTTATTAAGCACTTAGGTCTAAACGAGTATCTGTTATTTAGCATAATGTACAGAGGCATTGTATAGATAATTTAGAGAAAAAATGCAGTAGAAACAAAATACTGTACAGAAAAATAATAAATTGTAAATAATTTTACCAAATAATAAAAAATATTAAAAGATCAATGTTATAATTTCATTATAAATGCAAAAATAATTTCAGCTTCATTTCATTTATCTTAAATATCTGATCAAATAAACAATTTTTACGTTTACAAGTAATCTAATGAATAAATTTATGAAAAGCGCAAATACACCATTTAAACAGTAATTACATCATGCAATCAACATAAGTACAGTGATATTCTTTGTAATTTCTATTATCTAGATATATTTCATAATATTCATTCATTTAATAAAACTATCGTTCTATAGTCAGCAAATAAATAAAGTAGCGTAAAATCCTTTATATTTATTATAATAAATTGTATAATGCAATAAAGCATATATAAATTCAAATCTTAATAAAACAGAATTTACATTGCATATGTATAAAACAGAAGATAGCGACAGAATAATACTATATTTAAGCGTAATTACGCCCATTTATGAATGATATCATTTAAATTATTCATACTATAATATCAGATTTCAAACAGTCTTGTTATAAATAAGAGGTTACATAAATTACAAATAAAATCGATATTATTCGACGCATACACATGCCTCTAAAGAATCCATACACCAAAGTTTGAGTAAAATTCACTATATAAATTGTTTTAAATTTTTCATCATAATTTATGTAGAAACAATTATATTTAATATATACTATTACCATATCATATCAATCCTCACAATTTTTATAATAGTTTTTTTTTTTATATATTTATTATTTATATAAAATTATGTAACAGTTGTAAACCCAGTGCAAACAAACTGCAATAGGTTTATTTGAGGCATTTTATTAATTCCTAATCTATTTTGTATTATCAGGTCTCTGACTTTTCAGCTAAGTGAGCATCTATATTAGACAAAAAAAAGCAAAAGCATCGAGTCTTTATTTACGTAATAAGATATTGAGAAATACAATGGAATCAATTGCTCAAAACTATCCAAATGATAGAATATAATTAGATATAAGTTCCTTCAAAAATATATGACCTTAACTGATTCTTGATATTCAGGGAATATGAAAAATAATTAGAAAATTAATTTTGTATTCAGCCCAAAGCTTTTATACATTTGAATTGTCAATCTTTTATATTTGTTTAATATTTATTATTAGAAAGTAGCAATTGCAGTGAACGGTAAATAATTTTTTTCTTTTCGTATAATATAAAAAAAAAATGTATTACATTGTTTATAGTTCATTATAATTATTTTCAAATTGTATATGAATGAAGTTTTTACAACTTTAGAATAATATTGAAATTAGATAAAAGTTAGGTATGAAATATTAACGTAACTTTAAATACTAAGTACAAGTAAGAAAAGTATTTATTCATTTAGTTTGATTTTATTATTTGATTTATTGTATAAATTAAAATTCAAAGTATGTGCTGTTCTTTACGAGTTTATTTCAAAGTATGAAAATTGAAATTAAAAATGTGGATTGCCCATGGAATGCTGAATCCGCATACTGAATTTTTCTAACTCCTAATAAATTGCAAATTATAACTCCACCTACCTGTAATTCACGTTTAACACTTATAAAAATTTTAACCATATTATTTCTTCATCCTACTATTTTCTATAGAGCTTTCTAAGTGCTAAAAAAATATCAGTCGACATTATCAGAAATGTGAGAATTAATTTTTATTCTCATGTAAAACTGCTGGAAAATATATAAATCCCCAGCAATTCCAGCCAACGGGACTGACGCACATTCGCACTATCACCTATGTATGCATATCTAACGGTTTGGCGAACAAAGCCATGTAATCATTAGGGTCTTTTTTTCCTTAACATGCACAGGGCGTAAATGGCTTAGCCATATAAGACTCCGATGTTGCGCAAACAGCGTTGGCCCGTGGGGCATTGCAATAGAAATGCGAAGCGAACTATGTCCGCGATATGGGGTACCGAGAGACCGGGACATGAAGTATCTCTCTCTCTCTCTCTCTCTCTCTCTCTTGCCCTTCCTCTCTGACTCTCTATGTCTCTCTCTCTCTTCCTCCCTCTCCCTCTTCTTATTATGGATGTGAAGTTTCCGTTTTTATTTTTTCACCATGTCACTTACGTCACGTTTATTTTCTATATTTGTTTTCGTTAATTCGTCTATGAATTTCATACGATATACCGATCGTTTTTTTAACAATAATTATTTGGATAAAAGAATTCTATCCCTATTCCCTATTAATTATATAAGTATTTAGAGTGCACGGAGCAATGTGATTTTATTTCATTACATGCAAAATTCGTAACAAGAAAATTAATTGATTAACAGTACAGATATAAATGAGTTTGTAAAGCCAGCTGATGATTAAATGTTCGACAGATACAATTATAAGGAGCAATAATTATATTTTGTTATTCATATTATCTTAATAATTCAATAGTTTTACGAACTATTGAACCATCGCATTATATATATATAAATATATATATATATATATATAATAAATTATATATCATCAATATGAATACAAATACGTTAGAAAATTAATAGCTGATATTATTCTAACGACATATTTTAGTTTAATTAATTTAAATAATTATATTTGAATATTTTGATAAACTAGATGTAGGCATAAAGTAACAAATGCATTTGAATTAAAATTATTAAATTACTAAGCTTATATTTTCATAAATAAATGAATCAATGAACTTTTCTGTATTTATTATTAAAAATAATTTTTCATAAATATTTTTATTTAATTTAATATACCGCACTAATTTAAAATTAAATAAATCCAAAATATTATTATCCAAAAATATAAACAATGTTTTACAAGCATTATATTTAAAAAACTGTTAATATGTATATTGGAAATTTAAATTAAGTATTATGTTTATCACTGAGAAATATCTTCCGTTTGTATTATAACTTTCAAAATATGAATTATACAGATAATATACAAAATTATAATTTCTGAACGATTTGAACTAGATAGAGATGATTTTTAATCAATGATGTAAAATATTAAACATTTAATTTATGCAATTATTTATATACAAATCAGTACGATGTATACAATATAGAAAATTTAAAATATAGATGAATACATCCACAATGGATTGCAAAATATGAAAAAAATAGGAGAATTACAATTTTTATCAACAATACATATTATTTCTTTTCCATGCGTTGTTATTGCAAATACAAGTTATAATTGAATTTTGTTTTCTTATATATTCCAAAAGATATTTATGTATAATATAAAACTCACTTCTATAATTACGATTTATATTTGTAAATCAAATAAATAAAATCTTAATAATAATCATGTATTTTTCTTATACATTAAGTTTATATGAAATTCAATGAATATATTCCAACCATTGTTATTACATCTATTACATTATGAATTACTTATATTAAAGAATTTTACTTATTATTTATTATAATACGGAAATTAAATGAAACTTTCCATTTTCATTATAAATTTCTCAATATATCAATATCATAATTAATATAAATAGTTCGAAAATGTTTAATATCAATATGTGAATCTAATGTCTGAATACATAAATTTGAAATATGAGTAGGTGGAAATTCATTTTTCAAACAGAAAATTAAAACTAAATTACTTCATATAGCAATAATTTACACTCTCTACGTGAAAAGAAAATTCTTGTATTTATAAAATTATTCAAAATAAATGTTATAGTAGCTATTATAATTTCTTAATTTTTATTTCGAATCATTTTCTCTCTGCATTACTTAAATATTTCAATCATATTTTAAAAGAGGAATTCTTTCTTTATACGGAAGAAATAGGAATAAATACTTTGAATAAGACAATATTACAGATAACCACAGCGTCTTAAATAATTGGAATTAGAAATCGCAAAGCAAATTTTATAATTGATGGAATTGAATTTTTATTTCATGACGATCTGCAGTCTATAAAATAAATTTACAATAACTTTCATATTCTTCTTAATTATAATTTGAATATACGTCTCCTCTCGCTACATAAATACATCATTCACTCGATTGTAGCCCTCTCGGGAAATGCTTTTATTTTTATTAACATGCACAAGCAGACGGTACCTGGAAAATTGTCGAGTCACGTTATTTATTGTGTTGACATTTATGCGATGACAAATATTGGATAGAGACTCGCATTTAGGTGAAAGCATTTTTCTATGAGGGATTTTGTAGAGCAGTTGTCTATAGCATGTGAGCTGTGAAGAAACAACATAAGCCAATTACTGGACACAATCTTCAAAAAGTATTAAGTCTCCGTTTACTTGTGAAAGTATGTCAGATTTGATTTCATCTTCATGTGCTCAATTTTACTACTAAACTTAACTAATTTTAGTTGTTAATCTTCTCTATTGATTTCCTGTTAAAATATTACAATTTATTTTTAATTCAATATTATTTTAATTTTATTTACTTTCATTTTATTTTGCCACAATATTTAAAAATGCAGATATTAAAAGACACGATTATCGTATTATTTTCGTAATTAAAAATTTATAAATTTTTTTTTGCAATTTAAATATACAAAAAATGTTTTGTTCTTTTAAAATAATGTATTTGTTCCAAGAAATAGTAATTTTTGGAACTTGATTACCATATTGCTTTCACATAATTGATACATATTCTCGTTTGAATTTAAAATTAGTTTATATATATAAATATCGTAATATCTAAAATGTATATTTTACGTTGTAAAGGAGAAAGTTTATAATGATAAAAGTTATCCAATTTAGAAATTGAATTCGTTATGCAGTTTTATGTATATTTTATAAAAATAAATTATTTTAGAATTAGATTTGTCGTTTAGCTGTAAAGACGCGTATATACCTAAATTGTAAAAGAAAGATTATTAAATTAAGTCTAACGAAGTATTTTGAAGGAATAAAATATTTAAGTGTTTAATAGCAGTTCATATAATGAAAAATTTTACATGGAAAAAATCAATTTCTTATAAACAATTGTATCATTCATTAACAATAAGTTTTACATTATGATAATTGTAATGATTTACATATATATATATATATATATATATATATATATACACATATATGTACATACATTTATCTAAAAACTTATATTTTTTAATTATAATTCAAATATAAAAATACAAATATATCTAATATCGCACATAATTTTTAAGTATAATTTATATTTTTAAATAAATATTTATAAAGAAATAAAGAAATATTCTGATTTTCTGAAAAGTGTGCAATGAAATTAATTTAATTTAATAATAATGTAGATATCGGTTATATTTTAAATCAGAAAATAATTATCATATACGTATATAAAAATATTCTAATATGTTTAACTCAATTGATTTCTCATATACAGTTTTTACGTACTTATAACGATTAAAATAGTCTCATTTTTTTAATCTTTAAACGATGTTGTTTAGATGACGAGTGTTCTTTAACTAATCTGTGAAACTAGTACCATAAAACTATGTGTGTGAATATGTCTTAAAACGTAAATTTTAACTGTATGCATTTAAATTGTCCATATTAGGTCTCTCTTTCTTTTTACTCTTCCAGTCTTCTCATAAAATTAGGTTATAAATCATTTACTCTTTGTACTTTCTATTTACTCATTTCGACATTTTATTATCGGTTTTGAAGTTTTTAAAATGCGAAAAGGATCAGAGCGCTATTTCATTCTCAACATTATTTATTTAATATTTCCAACATAATTGTAGTTTTTCAAATTATAATAACTTTTGATAATAACTTTAAATAACATAAAATAACTTTAATAATAGTTGATAAATATTGTTAAAACAAAAATTTACTTTTGATATTTATTTTTAATAGACACAATAATAAGGAAGTGTAATATAAATCATCCATCATAAAAAATATTTAAATATTTAAAGCAGAAATTCGTGATGAATAATATCATTACAAGAGACTTCTTTAAATATTTATTAATTAAATACAGTACTTATATTGAGATTATGTATATATTATTTTATAATATATAATTTATAATATATAATGTATATGTTCTAAATGTTAATTTTCAATGATAAATATAAATACTGCATTACATTGTATTTTATTGCATTTCTGATAGTAAATTAATTTTACTGATTTAAAAATTTGTTATATATGTAATAGCTTAAAAATTTGCAAATAAAAAATTACTTTCTTATATTTAATAAAATATTTACATACAATAATAAAAAATTAATAGATCTGAATGAAAATCTGTTCAATCATTCATTCATAAATACTTTAAAATACTTTAACCACAAGCTTTCAGAACTACTATGTTTCTCACAAACATATGTGTTTCATATCAGTTCGAAATTCACATTATATTTCATCATGTTTCTTCCTTTTTGGGCTCGATGCAAAAATGAGTGTTCGTCCTATAACGATCGTTCTCTCTCACTCACTCAAGCACAAACACCCCATATATATATATATATAACTCTATCTCTCATTTTCTAATAATGATAGTGGCGCTAAAACTGTGTCGCGGACATAATCTGATCTTCATGCCGTGAATCTCAAGTCAATCTGTGTCTCGGCCCGCGAGGCTCATAATGCGGTCGTGGATGCATCTGACATGGCAATTGTGGTTGATTCGCCGATTTCACGCGAACGTTGATGAGAAAGTGAGTTGTCGCAAATTTCAAAGAAAGTCAAGTCATGGTCGACCGAAACTATCAGGTACCGGGATCGGATTCTGCTCTATAATTGTACAAGCCAGTTATGACACAGTTGATATTGGAAAGATTTTAATCTATAAAATACGGGTAAGACTGCGTAGCTGACGATGAATTTGAAACAACGAATTTTAAACTGTCTAATCATCTCTATAACGGTTTGCACCTAATGATGTAATAACTGAAATATGTATTGTGTAATACTTTGTGACAACTAGAAAATATAATATTTCTCTCTGTGATTTGCATAGTGCCAATTGTTTATGCATTTGTGTTTTCATTACGAATATAAGTTGAAATTTAATTGAAATATATATGAAAATAATTAATCTTTATCTATTACCAATTGTTAATTGTCTTACTTTGATATATTTTTCTAGTACTCAATTTACAATAATTTTAAATAATATAACAATTTAAATTAATAAAAATAGTTTTACAGTTTTTGATTCATTTCATACGGCATATAAAAGAATATTTTAAATAATATTTATATCTATAAAATTATAAGTATTTGGCTATTTTTCTTCTGATAAATGAATATATTATATATATTATTTATTAATAAATCTAGAAAGAATTTATAATTATTTAAATATACCCATCTTACATGCATCGATATTTTCTTATAAACTAACTAGTTTGACAAATTATTCGTATATGAACAAAAGAAATTTTATATTTATAGAAAATTATATCTGTAAACAAATATCTAACATTCGAATATAATTTCTTAAACAGATTTTAAAAAATGGAGATGTATTGGCTGTCATTATTAGACACTATTCTCATTGTTCTTATTACATCTTATTGTGAAATAAATTATTTTATTAAAACATGATAATACAATATAATCTATGAAATTTTATGAACAATTACTAAAATATATAATAAATTTTAAAAAATTTTAAAATATTAAACTATTATTAAAATTTTTAAATATAAAATAATGTATTCAGAATAAACAAAATATGACATCACGTGACAATGATACAGTTGAAATATGCTAATTATAGAAAAAAAAAAATGTGTATTGAATTATGAATGAAAATTTAAATTATTTATTTACTAAAATTAATTGGAAAAATTGAATTACCTTTAACTTTTATCCAAAATAAGTATTGCTGACTTGTTAAACAAATCTATTCTATTTTTTATCTTGGCACATTAATGGTGCCATAATATCAAATTGAAATTTAATACATTTCAAATTCTAATAAAATATCACTTTAAATCGTTATCTATCACGTATTTAACCGATTTAATAAATATGTATCCGACGTTTAAAGTGATATATGTAAATACGATAATATATTAATTGCAGTTTATTTGAGTGAATGTATAATTTAAATTTCTTAAAAATTCTTAAATATTGTATCTAAAAAAATCTTTTTTATCAACATATAATAAGATAGAATGACATTGTTTGCCTATATTTCTAGTTTTTAAAAATGTGTGTCAGAAAGAGTTCAAAATTGTTTAAATTGTAAAGATTTTTAGAAGATTTGATGACAAATTCTTCAGTGAGATTGAAACTTGTATTTTAATGATTTTAAAGATTAGAATTTATATATAAATACATGGTACTATGGGATCATTTGCTATCATACTCATCTACAAATTGCATACGTTTTTATACAAATTCAAATTTTTTATCGAACTATATTATAATACTATTAAATTTAAAAAAAATTCTAAAAGCGCTTTCTTAAAAAAAAAGATTCATTCTACTGTTTCATTTTTAATAATTTTTCCATACTATAAATGTTCAACATTCTTAAAATTATGTCAATAATATTATATATACAGATTATTTTATATAATTAAAAAGAAATTTATAATTAAACTATTAATCTATCTATCTGCGACTAGGAATCGACCCAACCGCAATTAATTAAAAGTATCAGGCTGTAAGAGATTTATTACAATATTAACAATTAGTCGTCATATATTGCGCCAAAATATTAATAAAAGAATCAGTTTGATTTATCAAGTCGTTATATGATTTCTTGTTTATTTTATATTGTTATTTAATTAATTTTTGTTAAAATTTTTTTGTCATTTATTATTTCTCCACTTTCAATGTGATGATTTCATTTTATTCATATTTGTTTAGAAACCTTAGAAAACCTACGAACCTTAGAAAATTTATATAAAAATAATTTTTTGCTTATTTAATTATCAATGATAGTTTTTGGTTATGGATTTATTTTCAAATTTTATTGCTAAAAGGTAGGTTAAATATATTAATATTTATTCATTAAATTCTTTAAATTATTACATTTTGAATCTTTATTCACACCATAAAATCTTGATTCATCCCGAGATTTAGTTATGCAACGAATAATAATGTAAATAAATAAATAATTTCTATATGGTTTCACAAGATTATATATTTAAATTTATGATATAAAATTTTTTAAATAATATATTATAATATTGAAATTACAGTATCGTTTTTTTTATTACTTTATATCTCAAAAAAAGTGTTTAAATATTAAAAAGAGCATATTAAAATATTTTAATAAAAATACATAGACACACCTTAAATACATATATATATATATATATATATATATATATATATATATTTAAGGTGTGTCTATGTAATGAGCATATAACTCTTATACAATTCTGATATTTATAACATGTATAATAAACTAAACTATATACTATTATTTTCGTATGGTCCCGGCTCTACCAAAACGGTGTCCTAGAATCTTAATAATTATCATTAAAAATTGCGATAAAAAGAAAAACAGCGTTGTTAGCAGTAATACTCACATTGCATTGAGGTAAGTAATGTAATGTAAATATATTATTTTTATACAGAATTGTATAAAAATTGTATTTAAATTGTTTTAATTGTATTTAAATACAAGTAAAATTATAAAAAAAGAGATTTACAATTTGTTTAATTATTGAATTAGGGATTTATTTCAAACTTTAACAACAATTTCTAAAAAAAAACAATGAAAAACTGCATTTAAATTAATATGATTAGATTTATTGTTGAATCTTTAAAACGTTTTCTAATCGCTTTTTGATTAAAAAAATTGAGCATGAGATAAAATAACAACAAATACAATATATTCTTTAAACTAATTAATTAATACGAAATTTATAATAAAATATTTGTACTATCAAATATATATATATATATATATATATATATTTCAGAAGATTATTAAAAATGTTTAGGATATAAAATAATCAATTTTAAATTGAAATTATTTTAATGGTAGGTACGTAAGATCATCGTAATGACAAAAGTATAACAATTTTTCAAAAGCTCTAGTACAAAAAAGAAACGTAGTAAAGAACTAAAATAAAATATTTTAAACCTCCGCTAGCTTATTTTTATCGGCACGTAGTCAAGACGATTTTTTTCTTGACACTCGTAAACCATACAACTCGTTTTACCCGCGACATTCGTAAAATATTTAACGCTTTGTTAATGCATGCTGAAAGTTACTATGTAAATCGGCTGTCACTACGTGTTTGCTAACAATAAAGTAGTGAATACAGATAAAATTCAACATGAAAAAATAATTACATTAAATTTCCCCTTAGTCAAACAGAACAACAGTTGAAAAAATTAAAGCAAGTAAAAAGCTTGAAACAAGATTGGTATTTTTTCACTTAATAATTCTTCGCTTAGCGTCTTGCAATTTATGAAACTTGTAAAGCTAAGTAATTTTAAGAGATTCAATACATTTAAAAGTAAAAGTAATGAACCGCCATTAATCACTTCAATATTATATATATATATATATATATATATATATATATATATATATATATAATCTGCAAAATTATAAAAAGAAATCCAAAGATAGTTAAACAAAGGAACGAATCAAAAAATCTTCAATTATTTTTAATCAATTTTCTCTTTTTCATTTATAATATGATATGATATCAAACGTAAAACTATTAGCTTCAAAATTAAAACACTGTAAATCCTTTACAAAAGTCAATGAAAACATTATATAGAATAATAAATTCATTTAGTCCTTTAATTCGTACAAACAATTAAAAAAAATCACATAAAAAAGTGAAAAATAAATAAATCCCCCCCCCCCCGCGCTGTTATATACTCATCAAATGAATAAAGTTTCGTGTTAAGAATTTTCTTAACAATATATTGTTGAAGGCTCATCCGTGAAACATCAAGAACTTGGGATAACTAATAATTCTCGGATTGTCTGATTTTTACTTTTTACAAATGTAAGACTGTTTATAGTGAGCATAAATTTCATTTCTTAATATAATATGGATGGAAACAAAAATTTAAAATTCATAGATTATAGAAGTTAATAATTACAAAAATTTGTTGTAAAATTATACATTTATAGAAGTAGTCAAATTAATACGAGTCATTTTAGTTTAACCATTATTATATATTATATGAACACCACCAAATAGGATATATTGAATCGGTAATTTTTATCTAAACATCAAATATGTAGTAAATTATTATTAATTGCACCCATACTAACATTTAAAAAAAATACACCTTTATAGATAAATGGATTCCATTAAACTAAAATAGACATGAGATATATACATTCTTCTAATAATTAACTTTCAATAATCAATTTACTATATCTATAAAATGTTCAAAGTCAATAAATTATATTATTATAGGCTTAAACAAAGGAAATAAAAATGTGATTGGTATACAAAATTTATAATTCAAAATTTTCAAATAGAATATCATTAAAAGTAATAATCTAAAAATACACAGGTATCTATAAATATTCGGTTATAAATAACTTTTTTAAAAAAATTAAAGAAGTTTTGAAAAAATAAAAGTGCTTTTCTTTAAAATAATTATAAATGTAAATAAAAATTAAGCAATTATTAAATAAAATTCATGGGAATACGATTGTAGCTCATAACTAATCTATACAATTATAAAATATGTTATAATACCTTATTACAAACAAAATCAGAACAGAAAATTATTAGTAATAAGTTTCTGATACAAATAACATGAAAAACGTAATAGTAAAAAAAATTAAGACAATTTTATGAATAATCGTTATTAAATCAATGTATAAGAGAATAAGAATTGCGAATAAAGTTGAGTAAATTATTTAGGTATTTCATTATACTTAAATATTTACAAAGGCAAAAAATTGCAGGTTTTAATATTGTAAATAGAATGACAAGGAGGTATATACTATTTTTTTACTACAAGAGCGTTACAATCTACAGGAACTTTACTAGATTAATAGTAATAACTGAATATATCCCACCGAATATATAAATAATTATAAACCTATTAAAATCTATATGTACAATATTGGCCATAACTTATATTTCTTGAATAGATAATATATAATATATTCATTTTAGTAAAGAAATTTTCAGCTAAAATTTTTATTCGAATTTTTTTAAAAAGAGTATGTATTTTCAAAATTTTGCTATACAATGTGCCATTCAGATTTGTAAATATTATTTTTTTACCAAAACATAAAGCACATACGATATATTCGGTACCAAATAATATAATATGTAGACATATGTAATTTTTACTAGAATTACAAAATCGAAATTAATGGATAACAATTAATTGTTTTTATGCTTTAAATTAGAACATTATAGCTTTTTAATAGTTTAGTAAAATCAATTTCCTGTTTTTAAGGAAGTACTCTAATAAATTTCAAACCATTTTCAATCTCAATCAATTATGAAATATATGGAACAAGTAGTAAATTATTTTATTGAAGTTATTTGCATCATACACTAAAAAAAGAATGTAATTTGAGTATAAATTAGTATGTATGTATGCTTTTTGATCAAGAATTTTTAATTAAATGAAATCATGATTTTATAAATCAATCAACATATTAAAAGAAATCAAGATTTTTTAAATATTCAATATTTTTAATAGAAATAAATTTTATTAAATTATATACAATATGACGTTTTTGTAATGTAAAACAATGAAAAACAATTAACAATTTACTAAAATATAATAACACAAAGTCATTATTAAACTAGTTAATGATAGAATCGCAAAAGGTATAAATGAAATTTTAATTCTTATATAGATTTTAACTCAAAGACTATACTGTCACTAATATTAAGTTTTTGTAATAATTTTTCTTTAAAATTCTATTTATTTAGCAATTTTTAAAATAAATATTAGTTAAATAAAAAAAAAGTCAATTGTCTTGACACCTTAACCGCACATAAATGAGAGAATTGCTAATAAGATTCATATAAATTATTGAGGTAGCTACATATTACATAACTAATAATTGATTTAGATGACTATGCATATGTGCATTGACCGTAGAAAAATCATTCTCTTTTATATTGTATACTATATCATATATAATTTAGCGGAGCAGAAAATGAGTTACGATTGGGTTATACTCCTACGGATATTATTTCTCGCGAATGACAGTCGTCAAATAAAGCAGAGTCACTTCCTTATAGGCTAATTATATCTACCAGTAATATAGTAGTAATTTGCCAATGCGAAAGGTATTTATTTATAGTTGATTTAAGCAGGAAATTAAGGGTCCAACACTTGTTGAAAACCTCACTAATAATCAATGTTCGATACTCAATAATACAATGGATCTTCGACCATTGATAATAATACTCCAAAACAATTTTTATAAAAATATAAACATGTCGACAAGAAATTAATAAGTTTCAATAAAATATAATGCGGTAATCATAAATACATTTATGTAATAAATAAATTAATTGATAATAATTATAAACAAATTATTGTGACATTATAAGAATTTTTTTAAAAAATAACGAACGATTTCAAAATGTAGATAAAGTATTACTATATATTATGATTTCTATCATTCATATTAAAAAATAATCATTGAGATAAAATAATCATTCAGATTTTTATTAGAAATAAAATTTTCTTGAATACACTGAACAATTACTTTTATTCTATTAGAACCTTCTATTACATTCTTTTAATATACTTATAAAATCAATAAGGTTCGAATACATTGTTCCGACGCACCTTACCAATTATAATGTCAAAAATTTTATTTTATTAAGATATAAAAATTTAGATACAACTTAATTTACGCGAATATAAGATCTTAATTAAGAAAAATTTAATAACATCTATTATGTGGATATTATGTGGATATTATACTTCAATTACATAAATTTCTGTAATAAATTTCTATAATAATATTTTACAAAGGACACGAAACATATTTAATAAATTCATTTGAACAAATTATTATTAAGATGACAGTATAATAATAAGTTAATAATAAATAGTTTAATAAAATAAATTACACTGCATCGAATATATTTTATTATTTTAAAGTTGGATTTATGTTATGTTAATCACCAATGTAATTTATTTAGAAAAATTTACTCACAAAATTTAATACGAAAATTTAATAAATACATTTGTTATAAATGATTTTAAATGTACTGCATTATTTCCAATTAAATAATATTAGGATATTACATTATTAATATAATATATTACATATACAGTATATTATATAATACAATATATTAGACATTATTGTTCATATATTACAAATTATAGTTAATTGATTAAATATTACATTTAATTTCCTTTAGAATTACACTAATATGAAGTTAATAATAATAACACAATCACGAATGATAAAAAAGAATATGACTAGACAGTAACATATGCATGATTGTTAGTCGTGGTATGCTACACACATTGTTACTTATACATTTTTAGGCACTCTTAAGCTTCCGAACTTTAATTTCTATGACCAAATATTAGTAAAATAGTTAAAATAATATAAATTTTAATTTAAATCTTTTTTTCATTTTAAAAATATATAGAAAATTTTTATATATAATTTTAGATATCATCATAATAAATCTTATATAAAATAATTGCTGCAAATTTCATAATAATTATAATATTATACATTATCAAAAGTGTATGCCAAATAAAATTGATAGATTTACGTATTAATATAATAGTAGTAAAATATATCAATGTGAATATATAACATTGAGAATATTTTCTTCAAAAATATTCGATACATTTCTTTCTATATTTTTCATTATTCTAACATATGATTATTTATAGTTATATATTTTAAAATAAAATTTACATTAAAAAAGTCAAATTCTTGTTTGTTTTATTATATACATTAAATTTATTATTAGAAATAAATTTTAAACATAAATTTATATTTAAAATTATTTTAGACTTCAAAAATGTTATTAGACTCATATTAAATATTTTTAAAACAATTTCATACAATTTATACAAGTACAAGACCTCTATTCACAATTTGATATATCTACAGTTGCTTTTATATTCAATTGCAATCTTAAAAAAATAAAAGACTAATATATTTATTATATATTAATAATAAGAATTATATACCTAATAATATTTGAAAACATTTTCTTAAATAGTTCCTCGTAATCATATTTACGTAATGAAAAACCCTATTTGTAGACAAGTCAAAGGTATCAAAGAGCAGAGAGTTATGCAATATATGCGTGATAGTACAGATAAATAAAGGTAAAAAGAAACAGTCGTAAGTAATTACCATAATTACATCTTATTATTCACCATTCATGATAATCAATTAACTCAAATTATTCGAAGCGTGATTGTCTCAATGGTGAATAGTTCTGAAAAAATATACAAACTACATTAGGTTGTACGAGCATGCATTAGGATATCCAAGCACATTGCGAGTTTATTTCTTGAAATATCTTTCATTAATAGATAATTAATTGTGTATATATAATTATAATGGGCAAGAATGAGCGCTCGATATCAAGGTGTGTCGTAAAGCCTACAACAAATGTATAATCGTGCACTTGCAGGCTGATCCAATGGGCAATGCTATCGTATTTTATATAAAGTGACGGCGGCTTTGACTCGTCGTGACCGCAAACACGCACTCGAATAACCCGGATAAGTGTCTATGTAACTCGTCCTTACTATTTTTTATCTTACTATGTCTTTGATCTTCCTCTGCTTTATGGTGTCGTAGGGTATAATATATTTGCATCGGTGCGTTTGTTGATGCTTAACCACCTATGAGACAAAGATACCATTTCAATTTATACCTCAGGAAATGCGGACTTTGCATTGGTTTTATTCGCTATATCCATTAAACCTAATAAATCATTGGGTTATATTTTTCATTTTCGCTGAATTACTGTCGTGTATACATCGTATTTACTTGTAAATATGTTTTTAATGTAAATATTATCGAAGTATTTTTAAACTTATTATATATATATATATATATATATATATATACTTTAACATTATATTCTTTTATTTACATATAACAAGAAAAAATCCGATACTTATTGTTATTAAAATTAAAATTATATAAAATTTTAAACCAAATAAAAAATTATAAGCGTTATACCTTATTGAGGAGATTTATTTAAAATGTTAGATAGTTGTTAAAATTAAAAGCAAATGGAATTTCATCAAATTTATATGTTTGTATTTATTCTTTTTGCAAAATAATGATCTTTTGTATATTATTACACATAGAAATTAATTATTTTAAGTATACAGATACTATATTATTTCAATATAGTTTATGGAATTATAATATACAAGAGTATACCAATAGTAGATCAAGGAGTGTAATTATTTTAAACAAGTTTTTACAGTAATATACTAATACTCAAAATTAATAATCAACTTTCTTGATTTAATAAATTATTTTGAAATTATGAATGGACAATTTAAAAAGAAATCATTTACTAACTTAATGATGGGATATTTAATCACTATTAAAATTTATATAAATATTTATAATGTGCATGATAGGCAATGAACCTACTATCCATTACTAATCATTTTACGCAAAGTCTTAGACATTCTGAATATTTAATTATTTCTGTACATTTAATATCTTAATGGCTTTTTTCTTAAAAATGTAGTTACATTTGATAGAGACATAATAAATGTATCTTGATACATCGTTTCTTCTCCCGTTCTGTTAAAAGCGTTTTACTTTGTAATATATCTTACATCTACGGAAAAAGGTTAGGACTTAATTCTTCTTGATATAATTTCTTACCTTAATTTATTTACTGCATATCACGAGAATGGAAATCAAAAACTTTGTTTACAAAAATTGAAGCTTAACTACTAAAATAAATTTTTCTATTATATCAGATTTATTGCTTTATTAAAGTAATATCAGTCAAATAATTATTGTTAAGTTGTTAGAACAGAATTGGACCTTATTACACATAATTTCGTGTTGTTTTCGGGAATGGAAAAATTCATATATTTAAAAATAACAAATAAAAAATTTACAATATCTAGATGTTACAAACACAATTATATAACTTATTTAAATAAACTGAAGGTGAATTAACTGAAGGTGAAGTGTTCAGTTAATATAACCATGGATGTTGTCCTTCATAATTGTAACAATTATGCTGTATAATAACCACTTTTTAATATCCATAAAAATTGTAGGTTTTAAACTTCGTAAATTTGCATAGCAGTTTAAATAATGTTAATGAGTAATGATCAATATCAATAATCAACTAAATAATGATAACTAATCTTGTAAACTATGAAACATATATTAGCATTATAAATGTACAAGTGGATTGCCTATAATTCTATATTTATACATTTTTATGAAGCAGTTTTTATTAAAGTTAAAAAATTTTTTGAATATCGTTTAAAATGTAATACATGTTCTAACATATTAAAAAATTGTTTAGATATTATCCTTAATAAATTATACGAAATAACGTTGAATAATCCTTGAAAAAATGTAGCTTATTAAATACTCAGATTAACCAATCAAATTTTCTTTATTAATGTCAAAACATAGTGATAAATAAATATGTTTTATGTATATATTTATTTCAATATATCAATAAGATAATGTATAAAAAGATTAATTTTTATTACAATATTGTCAAAAGAACCAAGGACGATGCGTTTGAGCTATTTTACTCGATAATTACTTTATACCCAATAAAGTAAAATATGTAATATATAATCTATCAATATATAATTTTAATTTATCCAACTGGTTTTATGATTGAAAATACTTGACAATGCATAGGTCTTTCTTCAATTTTCATGGCGTATGCCCATTGCCGATATGTTCTGGTAAACAACCGTATGATGCAGGATGAAATCGTGAAGGAAACAAGTGTCCGTTCTGGAACTCGCAGTACCTGTAGCTGATCGACCCCAATTACCCGGAGCCACATGGATCCTTCGGCTCTTCTCATACTTTACGAGCGCCTGAGTTTTCTAAGCCCTAGTGATTTATAGCGCGACACGCGGGTAATGCTCGCGGCCGCAGAATTATTCCGCTGTCATTTACATCCCCACGAGTTGGACGTCGTCGTCATCGTTTAAAGTTACATTGCAAAATGCATAGATTACCGTGGGCAAATTAAGTCTGGGTCTTCATTTTCCACGGTGAATTGATGATTCCTACGCAGGATTTATATTTTCAGGTGATTTACCTCGAGTGACGACCTCCTATTTACCTTAAAAATACTTACACCGATTATATTAAAACAATGTTGAAAAATAAATTGCTTACATGCACAAATAAACAATCCATTATACACATAAATGGTCTTTTTCGGTAATTGCGATTCTGAAAAGCACAACGAGCATAAATAAATGAAAATTAAAAAAGAAATAGAGATTCAATATCGTATTACTGTTTTATTCTATATTTCGAAAATCAATATCTCGGTTGCTATTAATAAATTTATATTTTTAACTGATATTTTTAATAGAATTTATAAATTGAAAGATGAAGGATATTTGTTAAAACATAGAAGATCCTTTATCAAAGATACGAATACTCTTGATATTATTATAAGAATTGAACATTCAAAGTACAGCCGTTAAAGAAAAGTTTCATAATTTTAAAGCATTATGATTAATTAATTATAATAAAAAAATATAATAAAATATTTCATATAATGAAAATAATATTAACGAAATTTTTATCTAGATTTAGTGCTTCAAATCAATAACCAAACAACGCCGAAACTTCTTAGGTAAAACTGCTAGTGAAAATAAGAACTAAACTGAAAACAATAAACTAATAAAAGCGCATATGTTAAGTATTTAGTCTTCAATATCTATAGTTACAGTACATACACATGAATTCTTTTAACATAGTATAATATGGAACGTAAGTTATTATTTATGATTATCGATAAATACTACTGATTTAATTTTACATTGGGAAATGTTATTATTATGATAATATTTACCGATTTACATAATATTCAATCAAATCCATAAAAAAATAAAATAAATAATAAAAATTTATTAACAAAATCTTGATTTCTGTATATATATATATATATAATAAATGGCTACTTTTAGGAAATCTTTAAAATATATTATTTATGTTAATACGTACCTAATTTTAAAAAATAATTTAACTCCATTTACATTATTATCATTTCAATTACTTAAATTGAATTTCACTCTTAAATACATAATTAATTTTTTTAAATGATTAATTAGAAATAAGCGTTATAAAATAAATCTCGTAATATATTATAGAATACCAGAGTATTAGTTAAACATTAAATATGATCTTAATTTTTATTGCAATTCTATAATACGGTTATAAAGAATCATACAGAAGGATGAAAGAGATTCTTAAAAATATATTGAAATTTAATTTCACGCATTATTTAGAAATATCAGTTAGAGTCTTCTTATGTTATAAGATTCAAAAGTTTTATAGATTAGGTATTTTAAAAATATAACGATTTGATATCTAAAATTGATGTTTCATATCTTTCTAATAATTTGATCATGAGTTTAATACTTTCCTTATTATTCACCATTCTCGTGATATTTATTAAAAATGTAAATAATTACATAGCTTATCCGCAAACAAAAGTATCTGGGCAAAATATTAATGAATGCTCATTTATTAAGTGTATTTGTTTATATATTAATAAATGTAAATGCTTTATTTATTAAGGAAGAGCTTATTAAATCTACAATACATTTATTAAATTATTATCAAGTAAAGCAATTTTTAAATAAATGATCAAAAAATTATTGTGATTAATATTAATTTTTACGACTTTTAAAAATGCCGTTTTAACAAAGTTTTAATAATAAAAATTTAAAAATAATTATTTCGTTCTAAAATATTAAAAGTGTATTAATTAATAAATTTATTAGAAACTGCAATATGCAACATACAAAACTACATGGAATAAAAAAATTTTAATGGTAAAATCCTGTTACCATCTCCATTTCAAAGTATTTTCTATATAATTACTGATAATGCGTCATAATTGTTCCATATTCATAAAACACTATATTATATATATATAGTTTCAACCTAAGTATCTTAAATAAAATATTTCTTTGTATAAATTATTATAAACAATTAAAAAATATGTATAATTATATGCATTATATTAAGATTTTTATTTCTTAGAGAATTCGAAAGTTAGACAATCAAATTTAGAAATACAAATTAAAATAAAGAACGCTTTTATTCTTTCGAAAAACATATATATTTTTTTAAATGATGCCACCTCATTTAATGACCATAATGAAAAACTAATGGCTTCAGTAAACACGCAATATTTATGCCTCATTGCCAAAATAAATAAACTATTTCAAGGACTTTTTCCATTTCCAGCTTTTGCCAAGATAAGATATAATATAAATTCATTGAACCAACTAAACACAGTCAAAAACGAACCGTCTACTATTCCTTAACTCGCCACACAATATAATAGAAAATTAGTTTGTGTTTGTATTGAGAAAAAATATGGAAGTGCCTAACTGGCCATACAAAGTGCAAAACCGCGTTAGTTAGAAAGATCCATGGGGCTTAAAGAGATACGGAACAGCGTATGGTTGGTTGAGAAGAGATGGCAAGAAGAGGAGGGATAAGCACCGCATGTATTAAATTTCAAGATCCCTGGGGGCAGTTTAGAGTCTTCCTCTCAGCCTCTTCCACGATTTGTTGCTACGGCGCCTTTTCTCCCATTTGATTCTATTTTTCTTTTCCCGTCCGCTTTTGTCATCTCTCTGCGGGTTGTTTCTTCGCGACTTGCCTCTTGGCATCTACGTGGAGCATAGCTTTCACGCTTGCGACGAAAATGCAATTATCTGTTTACCCCGATACGGCCAAATCTCGTTATTATGTAGCTTTCGCGAAGAAGCGGTTGAAAAATACTTATTCAAACGTAACTTTGTAGATTTTGTAATAATGGACCATTTATTTTATTGGTTTTTTATTTAGCTTTAGATGCTCCTAGAAAATCGTAGTTTTTGTATATAATATATAAGAAATGTTTATTATTTATGTTTTATGAATGAGTATGATTATAATTATTTTGTATTAAGAGCTGTTCAGTTTTTAGTTACAATAATAAAGATTTTTGCTATGATTTTCAATAATAAAGATTTTCGAAAATTACTTGATAAATGAATCAGGAATAAGGAATAAGGAATAAGGAAACAGGAATAAGGAATGAATAAGGAAATCTTAAAGTAGGTGACATAAATGTGAAATAGTAAATAAGTGCGCAGCTAGTATAACTCGTACCAATTGAGATAAAAAAGCTTAATTGTACATCATAAGAATGCATTACACGTAATGAATTTATTTATAAATTTTACAAACTTATGAATACCATAGTAAAATATTTGAAGAAAATCCAGTATTAATATATTTACTTCGAACACTTTATGTACTAAAATTATATATGATAAATAGTAATTATTATAAAAGAAATTTACTACTTTTAATAATTTTTTAAATAATTAGTATTTTAGTACTGCTGAGTCTGTTACATGGCTTACATTTAATTTTTTATGATTCTGAATTATGATAAAACTTTACATAACGTATATAAGATAATATAATATAATAAATGCGAAAGTATTTCAACAAAAATGACCAGATTGAACTTAGCACATTCTTTTTCACAATTGAACATGTATATTTCTTTATTCAATTATTTCACAATCACGAAACAATATGAAGCACCAGTATTATATCCTATGTGTGACAATTAAATGCAAAAAATGTACAGTATGGTAAATGCAATATATTTATAAACATGTACTATAATGCTGTGAATATAGTTCAACACGAGGATATGTCAGTTACTTCGATGGAAAAACATTTATTTTCAAAAGTTGCTCTTTATTTTTAATAAAAATATGTTATGATGAAAGAAAATGTATTAGTTTTATTTTCTTTTAATAGTTTTAATTTATTTTAAAGTATTATTTTAATAAGTTTTTTAAAATTGAGTATTTAGTTGGATTTATAATTTTGTAAATAAATAATAAAAGATCATGTATTTTGAAGTAGGAGTATGTCACGAATAGCTAGTGTCTTCTATGAAACGCTACTCATATAATCGTATGCAGTTAGCTGAGCGCATCTTGTGAAAGGATCTTTAGTGAACATTATTTTAGAAGAAGTGCATCAGAGTGAGACCACCAAGATTTGAATACAAACTCATTATTTCTTTATACTTCACTCTGAACTTCAGTTCATCCGTACTCATAAGTTTGCATTCGAATCCATATTCAACAGTGGTTAGTGATATAACTTTGCAAATTCATTCAGAGTTATGTATGCATTTGTGTATGCATGTATGTATGTATGTATGTATGTATGTATTATTATTATTATTAAAATAATTCAGTAATAAGTCACTGCTTATAGCTTAGTATCATATATATTCATTTATTTATATTTAAATTAAATATTTGTCAGAACTTGTTTTTAACATTTTCGATGAGGATAAGTTTTCTCCAAAATTAGCGTCTAAAATATTTTAGATATATGCTGTGTTCATTATATCTTAATCCAGTAATAACTTCAATATAATTACAATAATCCTTAGAAGTCAGCGCAAGCTGCAGAGCTATAATCCTATGATCTCTTACCTTATCAACAGCACACTATACCTACGTGTGTATATAATACCACTGAAGTCTATCTTTGTGACAGTGTTGAAAAAATAGAATACATCGGCCGATAAGAGCTGTGGCGTCTTTATCTAATCAAGCAGTGCCGTTACTGCTGATTCTACCGCTAAATGATGAACAGACTACCGTTATTCGCATTGGCTTAAAATGGAATCTCAAGCGAAATAAATTTGCATACTTTCGATGAAGGTGTACTCGAACCGCCAATTACTCCTTTATCGAATCTACATTTATTTGTAAAATGCTTTGCTGCCAGAATTCTAAAATCAAGGATTTAGCGTTCGCAAGTTCGATCTTTGCCGATTAGCCGATATACCTATATACTAAATGCATGACGTTGATATTGACTTTATACCGACCTCAAAATCAAAGAACTGACCATGAAGTAACATTTTGCACAGCAAAAATATATTTTATGTTCACGTGCTGGGTTATATTTAATGTACAGACGATGTGCAGTCCTCAAGATCATTTTCATAACGATAAAAGATTAATTTACTTATACAAACCGATTTTTTTATAAATTAGTTTAAAAGCTGTTGTATTTTTAATTTGATAAAAAAATTTATTTTAGAATACGAAGAAAGTGAATCCATTCATATGTTGACTTATATCATATTTATCTAGTTCGATTAATTAAATTATGATTATTGAAATGGTCGTAAAGTAATTTTCTAATTGTATTCATGTACTTCATTAAAGTCGTATACATTATTATAATAATAATTTCCTATCTTGCGGTATAAAAATTGAAGAATATAATTTTATAACATTATAACATATTTTTAATTAACGTAATGTTAATAAGTTTAATATTGTTATTTATTTTAATGAATAATATATTTTTTTTCAATATTATGTAGTGATTAGTATGCAAATAATAAGCTAAATTTAAATACCATCTGACTAAATTTTAATATTGCTTAAAGATATTAACAAATTATAAATAACTATAAATATTTATAAACAATTATAAGCTACTATTAACAAAAATATTATTTAAGATAAAAGGAAGATACATAATTAATTAATAAATCTTTTCTAATATTCTATAATTGTACTGAAATTCAATTTATTAATTTAAAAAAAAATATATATATATATTGATATTTAATTTCAAATAGTCTGTTAAATAATTATAATGCTAAATTAGAAGATGATAAAAATTAATGATAAATCATTATATATCGGATTATATATAACAAAAATTACATTATGCAGTCCAAAATTATATATTTAAATCAAGTAACGTGTATTATTCAGACATCTTGGTTATCGTACTATTGTCCGATTAAAAATTTTTAAAACCAATTTTGTTTGTATAAATTTTATATTCCATTCGTGGTAGTTTTACTACTACTGCAATTTCCTGGAAAAATTGGAAGAAAATATTGTAAGTTCAAAGGTTCCAAGTATTAAATATTAGCATAAACCAAGTTTTATAAAATGTGCACATAGTTTACATACAATACGTTGAATCTTCCATATATTTCATATAAGTTTGTTTTGTTTTATTTTCTTCTTACTTGTACCTAGTACCTTCAAGGATTAATGGAACTACATTATCAATAACATTATATGCCAAGAAAAATAAAAATAAAATATTTTTCAGACACTTTATGAATTAATTTTTTAATTCCTTTAAAAAATATATATTGTTCTAGAAATAAATAAGATGGAGTTATAAACTGAATAATATTGCGTAATATTAATGTTCTATAAATATGCACAAAAATGCATGTAGATAATCAATATAATAATGTAATAAAATTGTTGTAAAAATAATAAGCTTATAATTAATTTAATGTAATTTCAATATGAAATGATATACATGCATAAAAAATATAGCGAAAAATACTATGTTACGGGTATAAATATATATATAAAGACATGCATTTTATTTTAAAACATTAAACACAAATACTATTTCAAATCATTTTGCTGATCATTGATAGTATCATAATTATCAGTAGATAGTCTCTTTTTATATAAAAAATCGTCAAAAGCAAAAGCAGTCTATCATCTTTAATGGGACAACCGTGTAGTCTTCATCACAGCGCCAGTGAAATATTCTTCATCCGATGATTCGCTCATCGAGATTACATCCCGCGCTCTCACAAGCATGTGCGCATGCGTCTAAAGGCGAAAGCGATCTTTCTTCTATCGTACCCGGAGTTAAAACGGTGAAATCCGAGGCGCTTGAACAAAAAGAAGAGGCGTGCGCACGTATCATCGATGCTGCTGTGAATTCATCCACGCGCTTGCAAACTAACAAGAACTCGAGCTCTTAAAAAAAAAAAAACGGGCAAACGTGCGCCACCCGCGGCTCGATGTCATGATGCATCTGAAAAAGTGCAACACTACCGACTATTTCTCGTTCTGAAGCTTCGTTATTGTTTAGATTTTTTATAAAGGAGCCTGGAGTGTGACTATTATGTTAAGATTCTGAGCTATGCGTTTGAAAAAAATGTATCTGGCGAAACGAAACTGATAGGGACGGTAAGAGGGTGATACTGGATTTCACAATGTGCATGTGCAAATATTAGACTATTAGAATAATATTTCGATAAATAAAAATTGCGTAAATTGAAAATCTCGATATCTCGATATAATAACGACCTGGATTTCGAATCAATGGTACTCATATAGGAAGCGAAATACATTAGCGTTATTGCAGCTCGTAAATTAATGATAACACACATAATTAGCACTCTGCAAAGAAAATATGAAGAAAACTTTGAAGAATTGACTTCCTTTGGTATTCTGCGCATATATTTAATAAGCAATAAAAATTGGTATCGAGTTATATGTCAATAGCCTTTCACAAATAAATTGAACGCAACTCAGAATTCTTCAAAATTAATGTAATTTGTTATTGACAATTCTAATTAAATGCAAATATACAACAACTAAGAAATATAAATTATATCGAATATGATTTCTGATATTATTTCTAAGTAATAATGTCCAGTATTCAATTTAATAGTTTTAATAGTTCAAAATAATGCGATAAAAAATCGATATTTATAAAAAGCAATTCGATATAATTCTATATAATATCTATATAATTAGTCGGTATGAACTTTGACATAACGAAACAATAATTTAGTTAAGTTAAAAACAAAAGAAATTCATCGCTAGTAACACTCGCATATCTTTATAATTATTTAAAAGGAGCGATAATTTCTTAAGGTTTTTAAAAAAGTTTGCATGATATTAAAAATAGATGTTATTATACGCGCAAGAATAATAAGTAATAAAATAATAATATATCAATTTTTACTTGCTGTATTTTCTAAAGTTATTTTTATCAGTAAAATATATACTTATTATCATTAAATAATACATTCATAAAATCGCAATTTAAGAACAAACGTGAATGTATGTCGAAAATCAAGCAATTTAATACGAACTATTTTTATTGTTTGTTAAATGTAGACGAGCGTAAGGTCAATGAATTTTTAACATTGCAAAATTCACTTGTCTTTCCTAAAAACTTCTCACTGCGTACGTACCTACCATTTTTTTTCTTACTACTGAGTACTGGATTGGTGAGAGTGAGGACGGGAACAGGGAGGAGAGAGAAAGCAAGCAAGATAAGGCCAGCTGTACGCATACAATCGAAGAACCGCGCCGATTGCCAATCCGATTTATTAAATCTCTCGATCGTACAAGGCGAACATATAACGTCTGTGCCAGCCGCAAACTTAAGGACATACTTCCTTTACCGATATTGTTACCCGCTTTCCCCCAGCCCCTTTAGATTACCTGAGTAGACCTTGTCCTCCTCAACCACAGGAAGAGCTCAAACATAACATATGGGCTTATATCGTATTGTCCAAATCTGTCAAAAAAAAAGTATGTTGTTAAAACTCGCTGGTACTCGAATATTAATTAATTTTAATTTTAGATTTAATTACAAATAGAGAAGTTATATTGCAATATTCTATTGCAATTTGTTATTATAAATATATTATATTTGGCGACAGTTAACAAAATGTCTCTATTAGTTATAATATTATTAAATGTGTTCAAATAAATAGTAGCTCTATGGTTTCGTACGTAATTACTGTTGAAAGGTTGTTATGATTTTAATATATATATATATATATATATATATATATATAAGCCTAAGTGCTATTTTTATCATTCGCAATTACTTTACATTGCCATTTATTTGAATTTGAAATGAGAATAAAAATGTAATGTGAAATCAAGTGCATTTGGAAGAAACGCTTTTCCAAAGAAGAAAACCTTGTGATTCATATAATCTATTGCATTAAATATGCGCTAAATGATATATCGCCCGAGATATAATAAAATCTAAATTTTACTTATTCTTACGGGGCATTTTATAAGTCGCGTTAATATTGTTCCTCGACGAGACTCGATTCTCAACAATAATTGTCATTTTGGCGCATCACTCTTTTTTATAGTTATATTTAAAACAGAGAAGCATCGTTTTACTTAGGTAAAAGAAATGTTTCATTTCTTTCGTATTTATTGTATGTTTTTGTATTTCTTTTTGTACTTTTTTTTAGTTTTTGGTTTGTTTTCTGTTTCTTGCATTTTTTTTTATATTTAATCTTAAAGCTGACGAATTAATTTGTATTATGTTGCGTGATATTTCTCTTAATTTTTATTGCTACTGTAATTACAAAAAATATGCGTTTATTATAAAGTTTTCTCAAAGCTATTTTGAAGAAAATTAAAAAACGTGCCATTAAATTAGCTGTTGATTATATTGGTGAAATTGATGTTTCCATGGCTTAGTATTAGTGATAATGTAATTGATATATTTGTTAGAAAATGGCAAAATTTTTAATAAACACAATAATATTGCTAACTTATAAATATTTACATTCAATTTTTCCGAATAACAAAAACAGCACTGTGAGTTGCAATTTCAGCTTCATAAGTCCCATGTTCAAATCAATTAAAACTTTATGATTTAAATAATTACTTGTTCGCGATTGAAGCAATTTCCAAGACCGTCGACTATCGGCATCGTCAGTCTCTCTAGCTCTCATGTTTCTGTAAACACTGTAACTAGACGAGAATTTTCGTGCATTTGTTATGTTTTGTTTTAAAATGGCCTACAATGTTTATATGGTCTTCGCATAGTAACGTTGTTTTGGAATTCTCCAAATTTGTTAAGCCTTATTTTTTCTTAGAATTCTCGAAACTTCTCGAATATTCTGTAACCTTGCTCTGACGATATAAAGACTTTTGGCCTATCAACAAGCCTAAGCACTCCTAACAGCGTTAAAAGCTGCCACGTTAGTATTTAAGGGCAGCCGCCACGCTCCTGGGCTCACTGTACCTTTACCATTTACTCAGTCATCAGTTATTGCTCACTGTATCTTTATCAATCATTCACTCATCGGTTATTGCTTAAAGTAATTTTTCTCAATGAATGAGATATGTTATTAACCCCGCCACATACCAGTAAAGTAATTGTAATATACCTACATAATTCTGACAACTTCTGAAATAATAATCTAATAAGCCAACGGTGAAGCCATAAGAAATTATAACCATTAAGAGCGCTATATTCAAGTAGACACGGGTGCTAAGTGTAATTCAAGGGTGAATATTAAACTAGAAGCGCACCACCTATACATTCATCACAAACTAAGGTAAGACAAATAAATTTACCGTGAAGTCAATTAAATGGAAAAATATAGATTAAAGGCGCAAGAGCGAAAGACTAAAATAATTCAGGTCAATGACCATCTTCGTCGGAGCATAGAAAAGTGTTCAGGCGCATTCATGAAGAAGGAGCTATTTGGAAATTCGACCTTTACAACATATGAAAATATATCTCTCTGTGCTCCACCCTTTGATCTGAAAAAATTTATCTATCCAAGATTATCCATTTTCTGCAGTTTTTGACCTCTCTCGTATTATTAATTCTGAAGTCAGTATCATTACTCAAGTCATTAAAACGATTGAAGATGGGCTTCCCCATTTGACTGAAAAAGTGTTAACTATTTCATTTGTAAGTAACATTGATCCTATCTCTGACAATGGTGAGCAAACAAAGCTCTCCGTAAAAGTCGAAGACCAGTATAAGTATAAACAGATAGTAGAAGCTTTGAAACTAGGTATCAGAATTCCAGGGATATATGAACCAAACATATTTTATTATGTCCAACACGGATTAAATTGATTCTCTGAGGACCGTGTTATAGCTGTTTTTAATGAGGCTTCTGACAAGAGTCTGTATTCAACAGTAATCGACGTTTTTAGAGGAGAAAAATATTGTAAACTCTGGTTAGCTGTGTATGACTTTCACATATTGGATGAAACTTCAGATGAATTGTATTCCATAGGATCTCAGTAAATTATACTCGTAAAAGACATTCGACAGTATCTATCCGGTAAATTCACCAAGCCTAAGAAGTTTGGAGAATTCCAAGCGACGTTACTGCTTGAAAATCTTAACATTGTAGGCCATTTGAAGCCAAAACATAACAAATATTAGAAAATTCTCTTCGTACCCAAGTGTTGTTTACAGGAACATGAGCAATAGGAACATGAGCAAATGAGCAATGTCCCGAACACTACTTATTAAAATCACAGTAATTACATCACTTTAAGACATTTCAATAATAAAATTCGTTTAACTATTTTAAAGTTAAACTAATTCATATACCGACTTAGAAGCCGTTTGCAAAAGCAAGAGAGAATGGTAATACAACGGCAAGGAAAAGGTAATATTATAGCTGGACCTGCTTACCCAGCAACTCTGTGCTAAGACCGCCATAAGATTGTCTACGGCAACACGAGACTTCGCTTTCAGTTTCATTCCACTTATCGCATATAGAGTTTTTTTTTTCTTGTAGATATGGAAAACTATGTGCCTTGTAAAAATTCTGTAACACTGTTTTAATCGTTATTAGGTTGAACGTTGAGAGCAAGCTTAAATAGTGAAACTTAAATTAAAATAGTGATCAGGAAAATCAAGACTATACTTATGATTATAGTTTAACTGATAATATTGTTAACTGTAAATGAGATTATCAATTCGTTAGAAATTACATTGTCATTTTTTGTCTTATTGCTTTTTTCATACATAATGATTCTTTTCTTCTATCTTGAGTATCGTAAATAGTACATATACAATACATTTATTCATTTCAATTTCTCACCAATTATTCTCGTTCATTAATGAATATCATTTCTGAAAATTTATAATATCAAAATTATTATGCCAGCCAAATTATTCTAACTGGATAGTTATAGTTGTATTTTAACTATATTTTAATAAATTTTTCTTACTTAACAGATATTACAATGTTTTCTGCAGTGTATATAAATCTTACATCTTTATACCATTATGTATTTAATTTCTTAATTTTAAATAATTATAAATAATTGTTATAAATAAATCGTTTTATCAAATTATATAAAATTAATATAAAATTATAATGAAAAAATCTACTGTAATATTTCAAAAATAAATAATATTTTAGGTGTTTAATGGCAATCAAAAGATAATTTTATTTTCATCTGTTTTATTTCCGTTTCCATAAATTTAATGTCTAAAATCTTAAATGCAAAACTAAATAAAACTAGGTATACATAATTCGTATTGAGTATCTAAAAAATATATTTATTTTAGGAAACCTCTAGATAATTAATGAAATTCACATAAAGCAATAATATTTTTATAAAATCTTTTTACTTGTATGTTGTAATATAAGTTTTATGCTTTATTGTTGACATTTTGTCAAGCGACCGTTTATTTTATATTTTATATAATTGTAAGTATCAATTTTATAATAACGAAGTATTAATAATATGAATTGCCTTGTCATATCAATCGAATATCTAATTACTCTAGCTAAAGTTTATCTTTCTTACAATCACATACATTGTTAAATTTTAAAACACAAAAGTAACAAAAATAGTAACTTACAGGAATTATTACAAGGTAACGTAGGTTTTCCATTTAATCATAAAATTAAATATATATGTTCGAACAATATTTTTCGATACTATTAAATAACTTTGAATTTATGAAGATAAATATATGTTCAATAATTTAATAATTTTTAATTTTGGAAATATTTGTTTTTGTCTAATTATAAAAGTACAATATTTTTTTAACTATTTCATTATCGTAGGAGAAGTTCACGCTGAAAAACCTTTTATGACTTATGCACACCTGATGTTTTACCTAAAAATTTTTAAAACAACCAATAAATTTCTATGACTTCAAAAATAAAACTAACTCGAAATGTGAATTATACTGTTCAAAACGTTACAATAGATTTTAAGGACGGAAAATCGTATATCAGGGAAATAATACGTCTCATATCCCCTGAAATTTACACTCGCTGTTTTTACCCACTTAAGTTCATTATTGCCGTGCGCCATTCGAAGGAAGAAGCCTACGGCATCCGAACGTTCCGGGAATAACGCACGTAACGGCCCAAGAAATCCTCCAACGTAGCTAAAAATATGCCATCAATGATAAATCCAGAGACTCCTGGGGCATCGAAAATAGTACAGCCCCGCAGCCAACGAACTCTCATGCACGCGTGCCTCCTTTTTGCATATTTCCTCGTTATATATATATATATATATATATATATATATATATATATATATATATGGTCACGCTCGCGGCGGAAGGTCGACAGCCTCGTCGACAAGTCGGACCTGACAAAAATTCGAAATGATACGTATCACCTTTCGTTGTAGTCTTGTCGCTGGTATCAAAGTTAAACAGGGGGTTGTGCGCGCTTCGTTAGATGTGCCTTAGAAACTATGGGATAGAGGAGAAAGGAAAGTGATAATATGGAAAAGATGCTTGATGCCGCTCGATAATGTATCACGCAAATATTCATGCACTTTAAACGGATATTATTTTTTTTTACTTCTTTTTAAGTACTACACTGACAGTTTTTACTCCAGGAATGCGTTATATTGGATAGGAATTATATTTAAATCATACCTTTTCGTTTTCAAATTTACATTAAATTTCAATTGAAAAACCAAACATCACCAATAACTTTATATTATTAATATTATATTTAAACGCCTTTAAAATGTACACTTCCTAAAATTATCACGGGCAGATATAATATTTACTCAATATGAGATAGAAACAGATTATGTATTAAGATGCAACTATATTAAATATTAATATAAAATACATAATTTATATTTTTTCGTTTAATGATCAAACTATTAGATGCTATACATTAACTCAAATTAGAAAATATAAGTATGGAAGACGGTTGCTTTGCACATAGTGCTTACTTGTGCACATTTTCTTCGCAGAATTATAAAATTCTATTATTACATTTTTGTAAGTCTTATTAACCCCATGTCAAATCAATATTTTTTATTAAGCATCTTAAAAATGCAATTAATCAATTTTATAAAAACGTTTATTTAATTCTCATTTATCTAGTTCAATTTTAATGCAAAAATTATAAAATGTTTACATAATTAAGTATTGAAATTTATATTTATATGCTTCATAAAATTGAATTAATTTGTTCTTAACTATTTGTATTATTCTATACTAACTTCAAAATGTGATAATTTTAAGATATAAAATTTAAGATTGAGTACAACTTACACCGTACACGGCTCATAATAAAGTATATTATTATCTATGAAACTTTTAACTTCAACAACTAAAGAATAAATTCAATGAAATATAACTTAAAAAACATACGTATAAAATTTCACGAGTTTAATTTTTATCAAATTATAAAATGATATAATAATTATATGTTATGCGAGCATATTAATTTCCGATTGCATTCATTTTTATTGCAAATTATTATAAAAATTACGAACAAATTTAAAAAGAAGCCGAAGAAAGCAACACCATCTTGTTTGGAGGATTTTTTAAAATTGACATTCTCTTTTCAATTCATCTTTGTTATCTTTTCACTTTTTTGTCCAGCAATAAAAACGATACATATTTATATAGCCCGAAGAAAGTACATATCGATGCCTGTTGATGGGATTAATAAATGAAATTCATGATTCACCTTCCAAGATTTCACTTAGTTTTCATATAAAATTCCTTTTACTTTCATTAGCATTCCTTTTCCATTTTCTTTCTTATTTAACATTTTTAATGAAAACGAGCGCTAGATTGCATGATAAAAATGCATTCAGTTCACTTGTTAAAGCATTGATATAACAAATTTTTTGATGAATTACTTATTTATATGTGTAGATACCTATTGTATTTATATTTTAAATGCATTAAAAAAAAAGAATTATTTATAATTATATTCTGTATTTTTAAGTCCAGTCAATGAAATAAAGTTTTTATCACTTTTCAAATATTATTAATGCCTAAGCCAGTACATTATAAGACAAATATTATATTGCAGTAATATTCGTTTCATTTGATTTATAAAATAGTATTTTATAAAACTTTGTTTTAATGTTAATTATAAAATTTTAATTACATATAACATCGATTTTTAATGTAATACTTTAATACACTTTATTAAAAATAAAAACTTATATAATCAAAATTATTAATATAGTATTGTTCTTTTACTTAACTTAGATAATAATTTATAACATTTATTTATATTTCAAACAAATATCTTTTCAGAAGAATATAAAATAAATAATCTTTTAATTATCTTCATTCTTCATCGGTGTATAATATTTATTGTATAATATTTATTAAATAATATATTCTCAATTATTAATTCTTATACAATAAATTTGAAATGAAGATACTAAATTATCATTTTATTTTGATCAAATTATTGATAAATAATTATTCTATACATTTCATAACTATTAAATTTATAATTCTAAATATAAATGTAATCGTAAATATTCTTATGCAATAACAGATACCTAAAAAACTTTACAAAAAATTATTATATTTTAACCTACGATTATAATACAAGTTAGGATAACTTGTTTAAATACTTATTCTAAATATATTTATTCTTCAATAAATTTTATTTAATGACAAGGTCAAGAACTTCGAAACAGAGTTCGATATGTAGAAGTTTCTAGGTGAATTTTAGTACAAAGTAATTAAGTATTTAATGTGTAAGTAAGTAAGTAATTTCTGGTATTATATATATGAATATATACACATATAAATTATTAACTTTTTAGATATATGTTATTTTTCATTCTATAAATACATTATTTTATTTAAAAAATAATACCATGTATAACTTACAACTCGAAATTCTTTCGCCTTAATATGTATATAAATAAATAAATAAATAAATATATATATATATATCTTAATATATATCGTAATTATTTAATATATTTATTTTAAATAGTTTATATTTTCATATTTCAATTATGATCTTAAAAAGTCGGTATATTTTTTTATACTTTCGTAATTATATAATATTTCTATTTAATTTTGTTATTTTATATAATTGTTATAATTATATTTATTATTAAACAAATTAACATATTTTTATTGTAAAAATAATATTACCTTGTCATATTTCTAGCATATTTTCTTTTCCTAACAAAAATATTTTGAAATTCATATTTCGTTATAAAAATTACTGGTAATACGATTAATATAAATATTTAATCTAATCCTTCATTAGTATTTTAAATATAATAACTTATATAATTTTATTTAAAATATTTTTCCGTATATTCGTATAAATAAAAAAGACAACAATAAAATATAATGTTTCTAATTTGAATATGCGATGTGTGTTATATCATATAATATATATGAGATGTAATTATATTTTTTGTACACAGAATTTCTTTTTAGTTAAGTTACAAAGGAATAATCATGTGATCTGACTTGCATACTAAATAAAAGATGCAATAAAATATGGAAATAGAACCTCTATACTTATAGTCAAAATATAGCAGAGAACTCAATTACTGAGATTATAATATTTTAAGCATATTTGTTATTTTTTACCAAATATCGTTAATAAATAAATTATACACTTATATTAATAATTGAATTATTGTTTTGTAAAAAAACATTCAATGCGTATTTGTAACAATGTTTGTATACATAAATAATATTTTTTCTTTCATTTTCAATAATATTAAAGTTCCAAGCAAAGTATATATATAATATTTTTTTAATGTTACCTAAAGAATTTATAACCAACAATGGTAATAATATTCAAGAAAACTGCTTATATATTGCTAAAACGTACAAATTCATGTATTGTCTTTAGCTTTATATAATATTACATAGTAGTAAAAAATATCTTTAATTGATTTGAAACAATGAAATTAGTAAGATTTTCTAGATATTATTCCTTCATTTTCGTAAATTTAACTGTTAACATATGAAATTCCATCTTAAAATTTACTCTCAAAATTACTCTACAAATTTATTAGATAAATCTTAAGGGACAAAAGAAATTTGTTAACGTATTAGAAAATTCAAGAGATGTTTTATATTTATGTCATAACATTCTTTAAACAATAAAACAAATTCAATTATTATTTTAATAATATTATTGTTAATATTATGCAAATGAAAAAGGTATATAAACTTGTATCAAAATTTAATATTACATCCTAGTCATTGAGATCAATATAAATCATAAATATACCAATACAATATTTGTAAAAGCTATAAGAAAAATGCACATTAAAATGATGAAATATATTCTCAATTTTTCAAATTAAACGAAAAATAACAACAATTATTATAACAAATTAAATAATAAAGATTTCACCTGTGGTATAGACTGGACTGTGCATGTTGTTTCTTAGCTGTACTTTGACCATCGATCATTATTTTTTGATGTCATTCGAAAAGGAGAACGTGGAAATTTTTTTGAAAAGTTTTACGAGAATGTCTGAAGAATGAGAAAAGTCCTCCTTTAAAATGCCAAGGATTTACATGACAGGACAACAATGTATATTATAATTGCAGACAGAGTTGTTTCGAGGCTCCGTAACTCACAACTTTGCAAAAGAAATTTTTATGGTAAAAATGTTTCCTATTATCATAATTTATGGAAAACGAATTAAGCTTTTTAATGATATAATGTATTTCAAAATATTAAATAATCTAAGTTAATGGTGTTAAAATAAATGCTAAATTAAATAAATATAAACACAAATGTTATTTGGCATCAAAACTGATTTTACTTTTAATAGTAAATTAATAAAAAATTTATCTATAAATTTATTTCTAATTTAAAAAATATTAAACTTTATTTTTGTTGATATATTAGTTTAATAAATATCAAAATATTATCTATTTATAAATGAATTTTAAAAGATACCAAGTATTTAAAGTAAATTTTCTGAGTAATAAATTATGAAAGGAAGATAGGAATTACAAAAATAAACATGTTTAATCTAATCAAAGAACTTTATTCTTCTTTTTACTATAACAAGTGACTAGCACTTACAATACAATTTTCTTTTATTAAATCAATCATTCTTCATTTGTCGCTTATTCGGAAGAGGTCGCATAAAATTCATTTACAGTAATATACACTTGGAATGTAAAAGGCCTCTGATAAAAAGGTCTTCAAATAAATCTATAAAGTAAGGCACTGAATGTATTATACAAATCTAATGTTACATACAATATTGACATTTCAGTAAGTATGTATAATGTGTATAATATACGTATATGTATAAATGGCTAAGTTGCATATGCATAGAAGGAAAAAACCGAAGGAAAATAAAATTTACAAAGTACAAGGCTGAACATCAACGAACTCTCGTCCGGAGCCTTTTATTACATTCTTGTATTCGCTTTATTACATTGTTGCCAAACGATTCAATGAATTCAATGAACTATATCGCATTGAATTGCCTTTTCCCATTTGCAGATTGCTGTAGCAATTGCTTCTTTTAAATCTTTTCTTGGTTGCTATTATCCCTTCACATTCCATCATGATTTTCATCGTAATACGATGAAATTTTGACAGCACTTTAGCTATGAAAGCAAACAAAATTTTCCTGCTGCATGCAAAATGAATTATAAAATTTATTCCAATACGGATGTATTAGTCAACCAAAAAATTATTTTGAAGTATGGTAATTTATTAACTTTATAAACGTTAAATTATAACATTTATTTCTAATTGAAGCGAAACATACTTTACAAACTTGATTGTTTATATTGAAAGTGAACTATAATTCATACAAATTTTCTCTCTATCTATAGTTCTTCATATACAAAAATCAATTTTCTCAACAAAATTGAAATTCTAAGGAAATGAAGAATTGTTATATTTTACTTTATTTCTTATATTTCTACTATACACAATCGACTGAGCAATTTTTATTCTACAATTTTAGGAACATAAGGATGTACAAAACTTCTTACAACGATTAAATTCATATAAAAATTATTTTCTTTATTTCAATGATCGAAAGATTTATTATATTTATTTGGTATGAAACTTATATATTTAGTTTCGTACTTTGCTTAATAAAGAAAAACGCTCGTTTCTACACATTAAAAAAAAAATTTTAATTTCACTATTAATTCTTTTCGAATTTCATAAAAAAATAAAGACATTAAAAATAATGGAAAAAAGATATTTGATTGAAAATTGTAAAAATAATTTTATAGAATTTTGTTTATACGTCAAATTATTTGTTTCATCTGATTGGTGAAATTTACATAGGAAAATAATAATCAACACATAGTAATTCATAAAATTATTATTACAATATAAACATTAGAACTGATAGAAATATCAAAATTAATATTGGCATGATAAATTATTTTATTTATAAAACTTTATTATTTTTATGATTTATAGCTACGCTTCTATTATAAGTATAGTAAATTATATTATTGTGTAAATAAAAACTTCCGTTGATACCTTTCAGCCACGAATTGATTTTTTAGTAAGTGCACTTCAAAGGCACATCTTTAGCAATATCAAGTATGCAATAAAATTTGTTTTCTTTGTTAATATTCGTTTTTTGATAAGTTGCACTCGACAGTATAAAAAGCGAAATCTTATCATTTTGTTTACCAAAAAAAAAATCGAATTTTTCTGAATGAAAGACATATGGGTGTATCAAGTTTATTTATCTCTTTTGATTCTTATATTCGATTTTTTTCTGTGTCTTTGATATATTATCAGACATATGGAAAAAAATTTTTAATTTCAACGTGTTAAAAAAATAGATATATGAAAAGTGCCAATTTTTTTTTACATTGTGGAAAGAAAGATAAATACTTAAGTAATCAATATGGATATACATTACTTGGTAATAATCAATATATATCAGAAGTTTAAATAAATATTTCATCTAATAATAATGTTGATTTCTTTCATTTTAATGAGCTGACACTTCAATTTCGGAATAATAATATTAACAATTTTTCAGTCGTTGGAAATAATTTAATAAATAAACAGAAGCAATAAACGACAATTTATTCTTTCTCTTTTCAACTTTTCTAAAATTTTTTTTTCGAAAGTAAAAAAGCAATCTTCGAATTCAGAAAATTTATCGTCAAGTATTGGTATACTTGTGGATATTAAAAATGAATTGCGTGATTATTAATATTCGTAAACGCATCATTATTAATATATACAAAATATTCACATCAACTAACTTTGATCCTCGTTTACATTAGCGCCACTCTCACCTGTTGTAACGTCGCTGCTTGTCACACACACACTCACTTATGTATTTAATGAATACGTGTTTTCGACTTTCGCTTCTTCTTTTTCGAAATCGGAAAGACTAAGCCCAATATTGGACTATCGATTGCAAAGTACTGTAAGTTATTCTTTTAATATCGATTTATTAAACCATTTTATTATATTGGTTTCATGTGCCAATTAATATACAGCTTATACATTCATGTTTGTTTAATTTGTTATTAATAATATGTCAAAAGAAAATTCAAAAATTCAAAATCTCTTCTCAGTCCTATCCAAGTATCAATAATTATTTTTAATAATTACGTTCTTAATCTTTTTTTAATGAATTTATTTAATATAAACAAAATTTTATCAGAAGTATATTAATAATCTAGTAAAATGAAATAAACACCGTAAATTAAGCAAATACTAGTCCAGTACACGTATTTCATAATTATGATTATATGACAAAAAATATATAAATAAAGTCACCGAAAAAAATCTTTAGAAACACAAAATAATCCAGTATATCAAGGTAATAACATTTATTCAATTATATAAAATTTCTATTTTACCGTTCGAAGAAAAGATTAATGAAGGCGAAGAAAAAATTAATTTTATTCAATTTTTTTAACATGTTAGATGTTTATTTTATGTTTTAACAGCATTCGTATTAATTATTATTTCTAAAACAATATTATATGTAAATACATGAATATATATATATATATATATATATATATCTTTTTAAATATTTGTAACATAAAGTTATATTGAAGTTGCTATAAAAATTTAAAATATTGTTATTTATACGAAGTGTAAGTATATCATAGATAAAAAGAGGTTTGCTGCTATTAAAATTTAATTATACTTATTCATTTAATCAGTATATGTATATTTATATAAATATTGCTCATAATAGACAATAAGAGAAGCGATTTGTTAACCTACAGCTAATTAATAATTCATTAATGAATAGTGGATGCATAAATTTTGAACAACATAGTGGGAGTCAATTTGAAAATAAAATAAAACTATCAATCGAAATTCTTTTACAACAATGTGAAAAAATGTAACGTATACAATAATTTTGTAGCAATATTTCAATTAACTATCTATAAGTAACTTCGTAAATATTAATATATCTTCAACTATTTGATTAAGTAAACAGCCACGATCTCATACTATTATTAGCGAGTAGTAATAGTTGGACCTTCATATAATATGTACCATCGATTGATTCATAATACGATAGAATAACAAGCGTTGAGTAGTCCTGGACAATGATTTTTTGTTAATTGGATACGGCTTTCCTCATAATTTTAATAAGGTATTTGATGAATACTATAAAGAAACTATATTTATTAAAGAAACATTCGCAGATATAACCAAATTCAAACCCTATAATAAACTAGTATAAAAAAATTATACGTATTTCTCCAAGCAAAAAAATAGGTTTTACAAAAACAGTATTGAAGATAATAAATCAATATTATGAAACTTAAGGAAAATATTATAAAACGAAATTAGTCGCTAAAGTTGAAAAATACAGGGAGTCAACAGTTTATTAATATTTCTTCACTTGTTTTATTTCTATATTTTAATTCTTTTATATTAAGAGAAATATTATAACGTTATTCAGTAGTCAAAATGATATTTTATGGACTATATATATATACTTTATTTCGTATTATATTGCGTATTTTATCGCCCATATATAAATAATTATGGTGCGAGCTTTTATTGTACATAAGCACTTGGACTAAATGAAATAATATTTAATATGAATGCTGATATATAATTTACGGTTTAGAATTTGCTTTAACAGCTTATTTCATAATACTGAGTAGCACTTCAATTTTTTTAATTAAAATTCATATATTTAAATTTCTTTGTCATAAAGTAGATATTTCTTACTTGTCTATCATATTTCTTTCAATACTCGTTAAAAGTGATGATATCTCGTACATTACAAATTCTACAAAACAAACATTTAGATTTACAAACGCTAGTTAATGCAAATATGCAAAGGTTAAATTTAATACTGTCTCGAAAATCCAAACTTTATATCGTCATGAAATAATAAGTGAAATTCATTCTCTTGAAATTATGTAGTTCCTTTCAATTAAGACGAATCAATGATCACGTGGGCCTTCACGATACAGTAAATACCTTCGTAAATTCAGTTCCCACAGAAAGATAATGGATACATCAGTGCAAAAGTGTTTGATGGAAAAATTAAAAAAACAAACTTTTAAAATTCTCGGTAAATGAGAAATTTCGTGTCTTTATGAAAGCCCCGAAACCCTACGGGGAAGAAGCTACCCTCGGTTAAATTTTACGCAAGATTGGTCTTTCCCGTTTACTGGGAGTCTGGGCCGTCGCGACACCGCCAGGTGTCGTTCTGACGCCCGTTAGCAACTCAACTCATGCTTTAATTTCCACGTGTGCGCGCACATGTAGCGACGCGTTTCAAAGGTTTTGGTCATCGATTCGCGTAAACGCGGCTGCTGAGGACGACGACGTCCTGTCTGCAACCGGGCTCGTCGCTGGAATCGGCGCCGAGGAGGAGGGCGCAAAGGAGCCGTCATATACTGAGTGACGGCCTTTTTTTCCGGTCTTTGGCGCTGCCCTTATTACCAGCGCTATTATTACCTCCATTTCCGTTACTGCTGCTGCTGCTACTGCTGCTGCTGCTGCTACTGTTGTTCTTACCAAATATCGTGCCGAGGACACGCGATACCGAGTGTACCCCGAGCTTACGACGTATAGGAAGAGCTCGTAGCAGCTGAAGGGACCGAGCCTCCCGAAGGAGACCTTGAAACGCGAGGGCTGCACCGGCTGGACTCTCTGCGGCACTCACCTCGTAGAATTGACAACCGTGAGTTAGCGAGAGCTGCTGGCCCTCGTCCACGCAGACCTCACTGAAGCATAAAAAAAGAGGAATTCATTTTGATGTGATATGTACACTGTAAACATATTAATCCAATAGATTTCATTATCTATGCAGGCATTATATTTTTATTTAATTCTAATTATTACGTTTTCAATTCCATCATATTTTGTTATAAATATACAAAAGAATTCCTTGTAGTAACAAATGCAGTTATTAAATTATATGATATTAGAATTCAAAAGTTTGCACATGATTGTCATATATTGCATTATCGTTTTCTACTAACACATTAAATTTTATATTTTATGTTTTAGTAAATCCTTTTTTTTTAATTTGATGTTCTAGTAATTGGAATAAAAGTCGTAGACCTTCGAAATTTATGTAAAATTAGATAAATGTTGAATTAAAAACTATATATAATAATCATGTATTGTAAGTATGAACGTAATTGTAAATACATCATAATATTCGCAATATGTTATTAATATTATTAATATTTAACATGTGAAAAATTAAATTTTTATTAGTAACATCCGTGTCTAAAATAAAAAAATATGACAATTAAACTTGATAGCTCCATACTTAAATATGTAACATAATCGAAATTATGTTAAATTTTCTTATATAACAGTTACTTTTATCATTTGAAAATTCATTAAAAAATACTGGTATTGAATACTGATACATAAAAGAAAGAGCGAAAAATACAAACTCAAATTGATTAATTTATTATTATTATTATTATTATTATTATTATTATTATTATTATTATTATTATTATTATAATTTGTATCGTAATATAATTCCGATACAGAATATATTTATAGAAGTTTTTAATATATTGTAAATTATATAAAAGTTTTCTAGAGAATTACAAAATGATTGTCATGTATCATAGCTTTTCCATCGCGTAAAATAAATAATTGCTTTATTTGTACATAAAAAAGTACCTTACGTAAATCCAAATAGATCACAAATATGCGTAACAGATTGGCAATAATATAATCAGCTATAATGCTCGCTAATATATCTGAGAAAAGAAGACTTCATAAATCCCTTACTCTTAACACTCGAGAAACCAATAATTCATTAAAAATATATATGCATTCCTGACATACATTACAACAGCAATTTGAAATAATGACTTTAAGAAAACGCCCCTAAATAAGCCCTTAAATAAATATTCATCCATTATTAACGTATTAGCCAAGGGAATTTGCAGGGAATTCACAAAAACCCATATGTACACCGGCCTTGAGAGAGTAAGATGGTTATATAAAATCTACTAGTCAATAAACCTACCTATATGCGTGGCATCGTGTTGTCATGCGAATATTTACAATCACAATTAAAATTGCTCATAAAGTTATGCGTGGAACGCTAATCTGTGGATTTCTTCCGCGTTAAAGAAAGAGAACGAGAGAAAACCAGAGTCTTGCAAGTCTGACACCATCAACTGGACTTTCGGTTTTCTTTTATAACTTTTTTTGTACAACACTCAGATACGATCTGAAACGATAAATTACGCGCTTTTTTTATACCGATTTTTCAAAAATTGAAATAAATTCTTAACATATAAAAATCATAGGTTTAAATTGGATTTATATTTTATATTATAAAGACCCACAATTATTATTATAACATTTATATGTCAAAACAATGAATCAATTAACCATTTTGTAAATATTTTTAAATAAGCTCACATTGACCCTAAATTTGCCGGAAAATGTTTTATTTGATCTTTACATTGAAACCAATGAACTGAAAAAAAACATAAAATATGTCACATATTTTTTACCCGAATATCGAATGATTTTATATGACATTTTATTTTTATAAGTCCGATATAATTTTAAATAATGCAGTTTTATGAGAAGGAATTATTGCAGATGAATTTTACAATGTATAGTACATATTAAATTTTTTTATGTTGCCGTTAATAATTCATGTTTTATATCTATTAAGAAATAATTAAGAAAATAATGCAAGATTATTCCTTATTTTTTAAATAGAAAATCATATAATAAAATATATTAAAAATGAGCGTATTTTTATGGTATTGGGGATACAATGTTGAATGTCAATTTATCAGACAATAAAGCCTAAAATAAAAAATAACATGTGAAAGAAATTATCGTATTAGTGCTGCAATACATGACTATCCTGATGATATATTTCATGAAATTATTAACGAGTATTTGAAACTTTATAAGCGATTTTGATAAAATCTGTTAATACATTTAACATTTTGATTGATGCTAATAATATATCAATAATATGTAATCTAAGTGTATTATATTTTAATTTAAGTACATTAATGTAACATAATAGATTAATTTAATTCCGTAATTAAGTTAGTAAATATTAAAAAGATTTATGAATATTAAGTAATTTTCACAACAAAATTTAATCTATCAAAGATAGGTTAATACATTTAGTAAGCTAGTAGTAACCCACTAAACATTCATAAGTAGACGACTCATAAAATATAAAAGCTGACAAAAGATAAAGACAAAAGTTCACGAGGTAGCATCGTAACATTATTTCTGTGTAATTTATTTTACAAACAGTTGAGTACGTTTCGAGATTCACATGCATCCGAAAAAAAAGAAAAAAAAGGGAGACAAAACGTACGCAGCGGTAATTCAATCACGCGCCGGAAGTCGCGCAAATATCCCACATAATATTATGTGAAACCGCTTGACTATGAGCTCGTTGACATGTATTTAATAGCTCGGTAACTCAGTATGTCGTATAAACAATAATTATCTGCAAGAGGTTAGTAACGGTAGCACCGTATAGTTACGATACAGCCTTTGGGCCCACAATGTTTAAGTCCAAACTTTCTTTGGACATAGCGTTTATACTTGTGTTTTAAATGGATTTCAGCCAATATGATTACGTTCATTAAAAAATGGGTAGTTTGCAATTAATGTCATACTTGATTAATTCTGTACCGTGCTTTGCTAAGACAATGATTTACTATGTGTGAAAAATAGGGCCTAGTTGCGCCAATTAATTCAACTGACTTTCACGTTCTCTGTATGTCTACAGATATATTGCGTTATTGATTCGTAGATATTAAAATCGAAAGTTATAAGCAAGCTAATTTAATTCAAAATAATATTAATTTCAAGTTTTTAATTTCAATTAGGTGTAAGAAATATTATTAAAAATGAGGTTGAAAATAAACGCGCATTAAAGCTCTGTATAGATTAAACATTTATCTACTTCTTGCTCTTAACAAAAAATAATTTAATTTTTTCAAATTCATTAATCAAGCGATAAATATACAAATTAAATTTAATAACTAAAATTTTATGATTATTTATTGGTAAAAATATAAATATTATATATAAATTATCGATTTATAGTACACAAAACAAAGTAACACGTTCACCCTTATGTATTTATTGAATGAAATATGAATTTAATGATAAATTAATTTATATTTATACACTTATATACTCAGACTTTATATAATAAAACATAAAATTTGATATATTCTTTCTCGACCGATTTTTAAATTTCATAAAGAAAATCTTATAAAATTTCAATGATTCCGTTGCATTATTTATATGTAAAATTATGTATCTGAAATTCAATAATAACAGGCTAGGAAGATACATTTAGATGATTGTATTATTATTATTACTAAATTTTCAATTAGCTATTATTCAGGAATAACATTTTTATGCAGATATACAGTTTTTTTACTGTAAGAAAGACTTTCAAATTTTTACATGAAAAATATATCATATTGCAAGATTCCAGCTTCTGTACAATGTGATAAATTCAAGTTTGCAATTGAATTATTATCGACATTAAAATATTAATATATCAATTTTTATTACAATTTTGGTTATTAAATTGTGAATTGAATTTTAACGTATTATATGTATTAATGTAATACTAATTAAAGTAATTATAAGTTAGAATTACTGTACTTTTCAAACAAATTTTATAATTCAGTTTTGGATAAATAATTATTCGATTATTTTATGTTTTTAACTATATTTAAGATATCGAGTATCCTTACAAAGATATAATTATTTTATTTGTGCATAGATGTAAGAGCTTGCTTTTAATACCGTAAATAATAATTTTCTTTAACAAAAATTCAGTATTCCTTTTACCTAAATTAAAACTAGTAATTGGTCAATCGAATTATTTGTAATTTTATGTAAATGCATTATTATGCATAGTTAAACGAATTATTAAATAAAAGCCAGATACAGCACATTTTATTTCAAGAATACACAATCATATCATTCGCAAATTCGTGTAATATATAGACAACGTTTTCTACTATTTTATGAAATAACTTACCCAACGAATTTAACATTCGAATCTTTGCTTATTTAAAATATACAGTGCCTCAATTATCAAATGTTATTTAAGCATACTATGTTGTAAATTAGATCGCTCATATTGTTCAAATTTTTAATAAGCCTTTATCGCCGATCTTTGAAATTCTGAATGCACCTGGCGATCTTTTTTCCATCTTATATAATCGTATCTTGGGATAACAGGTTGGTCACGTACGTCGAATAGATGAGGGAAAACGATGTAGGAAAGAAAAAAGGAGGTGGCGAAAAGAGAGAGGGATGGGAGGGGAAGGAAGAGAGCGAAAAGTAGTAAGTCGAATCGACACACAACGACGTTAACATCTTGTTCAGGCACCCGTAAACCAAGTTACGCCTTCCTTGTTTCTCTCGCCCTTGGCTCTCTTCTTCCTTTCCCTTTCACATTTTTCATTATCCTCTTTCGTCCAGACAAAACGAATACGGACTCATTTTTAAAACCAAAGAAGTAAGCATTAAATTGATGCAAGACATAATTATACTAATTTCCCGATATTAGTTTAAGAATTAAAAAATGATTGAATCATTTTATCGATATTATTGCAGTTATATTGTATAGTGTCAAATATTAATTTGTCTAGTATAACAAAGTAAATGCATATTTATCAAAATTTAATGCTAATCAATAAAAAGAAATTATTCGAATTTTTTTACGTTGAACATGTGACGATTTATGATAATTAATAATTATATTTATTGACGGATTTCGAAAATATCCGGATGATACAATACATTCTGTTGATTTCTCATTGAAAAATAAAAAATTAAAATTATTAGAGCCTTAATTAATATATTTTAAATCGAATCTTATTTTCAATTTCCATTGGATTTCTGTCTTAATTTTATTAATTTTTACATTTTATAAAAAAATCTACAATGGAAAATAAATTTGATTTATTTTTATTACATTTATATTTATAATATATAATTATAATACTCGTAATTTAATGAGTAAAATTATTCTTGATACATAAAATTATATGAGTAATAAAATATTTATATTAAATTTGAATTTAGACGTCAGTTGAAAAAAATAATAGTTGCAGTTTTTTAATTTGCAAAGTCCAGTAAAATATTATTTTTCTTATGAAACAAATAAATATTTTTGAAAATATACGTTCATATTATTGTAAGATCATATTTTTAAATTTTTAAATTTCATTTAATATTTTATTTTTATTTTCATGTACCTACTGTGAAAATTAAATAAAAATAAAAGGTACAGTTCGTTTCAGCCTCATTCAATAAATACTATTAAAAAATGCTGTAAATAATATAATTTAACGTTGATTTAGTTTTAGTAAAATTAATTCTATCACTAAATAAAAGATATTTAATTCATTGAATAAATTCTAGTTAATATTCACTAGTCATCTTTTTAAACTAATTTTACTTCAGATAGCTTTTACTGGGGAAATTTTACACAGCGAATTCCGTATGCTCAAGTGCATTTATATAAACCGGATTCTGAAGTTTTGTCGATTTGCTTAATACGACACTTGCAAAGACAAGTGAAAAGCGTCGGAAGACGTAATTATCCTGGTTAGCTTCGATGGAACTGATACTGTCCCATTTGAGTAAGTAATTGAGCTATTTTATCACTTTGCGCTACTTTATTATATATTTTAGCTTGTACTATTTATAGCACTTTATATATATATTTATAAACTATCAGTAATTTGTTTTTTTCAAAAGATATTGTGAAATGATTATTCGTTGCTTATTCCTAAACTGACATAACATTGGCTAATAGTGTAATACAAAATGAATTATATTTTTATAAAAAGAAAATAAAAACGTGAATTTACGAAGCAATAAAAACATAATTATAAGCTGCACAGGTCAGTAACACCACATATACGTGTAGTCGGATAATAACAGTAGAAAATGAATATTTACTTATATTTCAAATACATTATAATTTGTTGTGTATTTTTCCAGTCAATTGAAGGATTTCACGGCATCTATCCATGTAGATATATATTATATTTTATTATGGAAGTCAACAGTTTGATATATATTCCAATTTTTTATGATAATAACTTCATAATTATCTTACTTTCACTAGAATTTTACGTAATTTCTTCATGATTTTACTGTTTTTATAATACAGTATATTAATTGTTACTCATGAGATACGTACAAATAATAATGATGTCATAATAATGTAATAAAAATGCTCGAATAAAATTCAATAAACATTAAGAATTTGTATTAATTACCCCTTCAAAATTTGAATAAAATTTGTTTATCTCAAAATATTACGAAACTTTGTACATTATTTTGACGTAGTTTAAAAATATAAATAAAAAAATTTTAAAGTTAAAAGTATGCCAAGTCGATAAAAATCATTGTCAGATATATGTATATATAAAAATGATAATTAGAAGTAAAAATTCTTTTTTAATTTATATTTTAAAATTAAGATACAGAGGAAATAGTTATTTTAATTCAAATATTGAGCTTATTAGCTATTAAATATAATTAACACAAACAATTAATAACGAATTAATGCAGGATATAAAGACAATGAAACTAAAAATAATTTTTATAAATATTAAATACTTTTTCTTGTGCGATTATACCATCTACTATATATGAATAAAGGGTATTGAAGTCTTTTCGTTTATTTACGATTTTATTTACGAGAAGATAACGTATTACCCACTATTACGTGGTATAAATATTGAGGCATTCAAAGGCAGATTATTTTACTTTATGCCGTTACTACAACCAAACTTCGCTTATTCAGATGTTTTATTAAAAGCAGGTATTCACTTTTTTGTACGATATTATTATCAATAATCGATAGGTACATAGAATTATTAATATAGATACGGTAACTCATCTTTAAGTAAAGTTCATAAAATATATTGCCTCAAAGTACCCATAGAAACAAGACCATCAATTACTTTGAAAATTATCTAGTGTATTTATTTGGTTTTGCAAATATACGAATACTACGATTAAGTACCTAGCCAGTGCTACTTGCTTCAATAAAGTTGCACATTAGATATTTTGAAAGGATATACAAATACTAGTTTCATCATAATATATAACTACTGCAAAAAACAATAAATATTACTATGACTACATTAAAACTACGAACTAAAAACATATCAAAGAATACACAATTTCTTAGTTCCTTTATAGTATATAACTACTGCAAATAATAATAAATATTAACAAAAATAATTGAAGAAATTAGGTTGAACTAGAAATAGTCGGGTGTGGTTTAGTTTGTATTATGAATTTAAAACTCAAGTAGTTAATTTTATATATCTTCTTATCCATAAAGATGATAATCAGTGTTACTTTACTCAATTACTCATTTGTTAATATTATTATTAGTTTCTTTTTACACATTTGTGTATATACTTTCTCTATAAATGGCTATCAGATTACAGTTTATTTATTAGAAAGCTGATAAATATTTTATTAAACATATATGACACATGTCTTTCGATAAAAACATTAATCTTAATAATAGTTACTGATAAAGTAAAATTATTTAATGAAATGAATTTGGCATAAATATGCTTTTAGATTAACTGATTTTTATTTATAAATATACGCTTTAGTATACAAAGAATGTATACAATAAATATACATTTTTTGCGAAACAACAGACACTATATTAAGTTTTCTTTAAAATAATTGATTCTTCATTTATTATTATTAATATGATTAATGTGTAAATAACTTTTAAAAAATATGTAGACATTAATAAGATAAATAATTCTCTTTGAATATGTATAAATGAAAACATCCCTATTAGTAAACATAATTTGTATTTAGCTTTAAATGCTAATTTAGACAGTGTACCATAAAAAGAAAAAAAAACGAAAGTTTGATAGTTGTGAGAAATTCGTCAGAAAAATAAGAAAATATAAAGATAAAAATTAAAATTTTAAGAAAAAGTTATGTCTAATCAGACAATCCCACTGTCTAGAACTGTTCATTGAGAAATTAACTGCGAAAAGACTATTACATGACGAGAGATAAATGCACAACTATGAATCAGCGCTGATTAATAGTAGCTATTGTGAATTATTAATCACATTATACGTACAAATTCGACAGCTTCGTAAGATTTTTTATGCATAAGCCATGAAGGTGGATGAAAATTAATTTTTCAGTTTTTATAATAAATTAGAGCTGCTAAACGATAGATTGCTTAACAATACATTACTATTTTTTACGTAAAATTCAAATCAAATCAAATTATCAAATACTTAAATTATATATAAGGCATCTCACCCGTGAAGTCGAAAATCTTCCAATAAGTAGCAAATCTCCGTACCATTTCAGCATTATTTATTAATTATTATTTATCACTCATTATTAACATTTCGTGTATTGAAACTATGTCAGTATTGGCTCTTATGATCCAAGTAAAGAATTGATGAATCTGTGCCTCAATTGCACGAAAGTGGTTTCAATTTACTCCATTCTCTAATAAATTCGTCTCATCTCTGCAATATTATTGCTGAATTTACAGCTACGCGCAAATCGAGATTCACTCAACTAACGAAGACCTAAATGATTTACGTCTGACGGTATCTTTCACACTTTCTTAGCATTGTTATTCCAAGGCCGCTATTATCGATTTGCAAATATTATCGCGATTTAAATTTTGTCCATATTCTCCAACTTCATTCATACGCTCATCTACTTGTCTTTACAATATTATCTAATGAATCACAATTTAGCGTTTGGATTATTTATTTACCAAATATTATTTACCATCATAATAATTTATAAATAAAAATAGAGTAATTTATTTAGAAGTTTAATTAGATGCAATAATAATACCTAACAATTTTAAACCAAACTATTTCGTTATTAATATATGTTATACTATAAATATATTTTATAAAAAGGAACAATTTAAATAAATATAGTTTTTAATTAAGAGTTAATTAAGAATTAAACACATCTTTTATCGCTGTCAAGTTGATTTAGTACGTTCAGTTTCTAATTATTATCTGATACACTATATTCCTAATTTCTTCTCTATTAAGTTTCATGATTGAAATTGGAAATAAATCTTATTGTAGTTCATAAAAGCAAATACGTTATATTTTAATTTAAATAATTTTATATTTTGTCTCAAATTTAATAAATAATAAATACTATAACAATGTCATTAATTTGTTTGCTAATTGTCGAATTAATATAAGAGTTTATGCGTTATGTATTATTGGTATGTCGGCAATAAATTAGCAAGTGTAATATTATTTTTAATTCATCAGGACTACATTAAGAAACTAAAGTGCTGGTTAATTATTACTGTATCTCACAATATACATAATAATATATAATAAGAAAGTGACAAGATATATGGTGTATTTGAAATATCCAAAAATTCATTTATAAATTTAAGATAATATAACAGAGTAATTTTATATGGAGTTATGGTCTGAGGTATTATACGCATATAGTGAATTAAAATAAATTGCTGGGTATAATATAATGTCTACTACATTCTGTTAAAATGTTTAATCTGTTTGAAAATATAACTCGCATTCAAAATAACATTCAGAGTATTTCAGGCAAAATCAGTTTGTTATAATAAAGCTGAACTGTCGGATCGGTGATACAACCACAGTGTAGAGAGGGATGGAGGGGGATATAATGTATATTCCACTTTATAAAATTACTAAATTACTCCCTGAATATTATTTAAATGTATGCAACATAATGTGGAGAAACTTATTGCGCTTAGCATTGTTGGATGCACTTCGATAAAAATGATCCACAATAAATTCCTCACTTGATTATCACTTGAATGATCCCAGTGGTATTATTTTCCATACAAATATTGAACGGAACCAAACTAAGAAACAGGAATCAGAGTAGTGGTCAAACTACTCTACCACCCCCCTTTGCCCAACACTACAACATAACGTAATTCTACTGATTCGCTCTCATTATTTACGGTACTACTTCATATTGCCGTTGCGGTATAAAAATAAGCTCGATCACGCATTGTTCCTCTGCTTAAGTGAATATCCTTCTTTCTTTCATTCTTTCTTTCTTTCTTTCTTTCTTTCTTTCTTTCTAGTATTCCTTCTATTTCACTGTCAAATTCACGAAGATGATAGATACGAAAAAATGAGAGAGAGAGAGAGAGAAGGATAGAAAACATGTATATGACAGAGGGCGATTGCAACGAGTCTCGCGCCGTAGGGCGGATTAAGGACCGGCCAAGTATACACAAACCGGTTCCTCTCTTTCC